>NW_027361823.1:7467500-7865000 GCF_039654945.1 Dendrobates tinctorius | reverse complement strand
TCCTCCATCCCATAGTCCCATGCTCATATACCCATCATACATATTCGCCATCCCATAGTCCCGTGCCCATATACCATCATACATATCCTCCATCCCATGCCCATATACCCATCATATATATCCTCCATCCCATAGTCCCGTGCCCATATTCCATCATACATATCCTCCATCCCATAGTCCTGTGCCCATATACCCATCATACATATTCGCCATCTCATATGCCTGTGCCCATATACACATGATACATGTTCGCCATCCCATAGTCCCGTGCCCATATACCATCATACATATCCTCTATCCCATGCCCATATACCCATCATATATATCCTCCATCCCATAGTCCCGTGCCCATATACCCAAACAAACAAACATACACACACACACACACAAACACACACACACACATACACACTTTGAGCCCTAGATATTGATAAACAATCCATGAAAAAATTATTTGTTTTAAATGGAAATAAATGGAAAAAAAACAACAAACATCGAAAAAAACAACCATGAAAATTTAAAAAAAATAAAATTAAAAAATACCAAAAAAAAAAAAAAAAAAAAACCAGACTAGAAAATAAGTAAAAAAAAAAAAAAAAACAGTCCGTCTGTACTTACATCACGTCTACCCGCCCGCACTTGGCCTTGCTGCTCCTGCCGTTCCTCCGGTGGTGGTGGCGTGATGGAGGATGAGCTCTGAAAATTAAACCAAAAAAATTAATCACATGTGTTTATTTTTTCAAATCCATACGGAAGCATAGTACTCACTTCTTCTGCCTCTTGCCCTGTCCCGGGGACATATTCTTCACCAGATGAAGACATGCTGCAATAAAAAAAAAAAGAGACATAAGTACATAGAAATGTATTGAAATTTCAGCCAGACATTAGGTTTTTCATACTTACATTGGTGCAGCTTGTGCTGTGTGTCCACTAGTGAGCAATCCTTAAAGTATTGTGGAATCCCAGTGCCCACACCATTTTATCACCTTGGTTCAATTTTGTTTTTTTACTGTCTAGACCAAATTTCAGTCATGTTTATGTAAAAAACGCATGCGCATAAAAACGCAAGACCATGCGCAAGTATTGCGCTCCCATAGGCTCCAATGTGGTGTTTTTGCGCATTCCGTGCGCATTCCGTGCGCATGCGTTGTTTTAACGAGACAGGGCGGAACCAAAAATGCAACATGTTGCGTCTGACGCGCCTGGCGCAAAAGACAAAAAAACGCATGCGCACGAAAGCGCAAATATGCGCAAGACCATGCGCACATCATGTAAAATATAGGTGCGCAGTGCGCATGCGCACTGGTGCGCCCGATGCGCTGCGCACAAAAGCGCTAATGTGAAACCAGCCTAACATCTTATTTTTGATCAGGAAAAAAAAAATGAAAAAATGCCAGGTAAAACACCATGAGAAAAAAAGCACTTGGTAAACACTAGGGTCTTTTTTTTTTTTAGCTAAATTCTTAAGGCCTGATTCATTTCCAATTTATTAAAGATGCTCTTCTTGTCTTGTAGTATTTGCTGTCAAAATTTTCAAAATGGTTCACGCAGTTCATGGATTAAAATGCTCTTTATTTTTGTTGTTAACCAGTTTTGCAACTTTTTAGCACCAAAAGTCTGAAATCCCTTAAAAAGTTGCAGAAAGGCACCAAAACTTAAATTTCTCCAGAAATCTTACTCCAGAGGGGAAGGGGACCCAAAAGATTAAATATTTGATAAAAGTCGCATTTTATGAATCTGTCTCAAACTTCAGAAAAAGCAAAGTTATCAAGGAAAAATACAAGAAGACTTAAAAGGAATTTGTTATACTGTATATACAGTACATTGCTGAAAAAGTCCTAACTGTATGCCTCATATCAGATACTTTGTTAATCTAGGGCAGGGTTAATCTACTGCAAATTAGGGGTAGTCAGGCCCTTGCTACCTGTCCCATCAATATATTGTAAATTCTTCTGTGCCCACCTCAGGTTTCATGTCTAAACACGTGCCTTTGCTTTAAAGAAAACGTTTTTGAGTGGTTGTGTTTTAATACTTTTAATAAAGATTATTTTTTTAGAGGTTTTTTTTCTCAGTGGTTCCTCGCCTAACATAGCACAGCAGAAGTGAACTTTGCCTCATTACAAACACATTTGCAGCTGCATTTGTCTCCTTACAATGCTTCAACTTCCATCTCACAGGCAGCCAGAGTAAGGGGAAGTGTAGTACAGCAGAGCTAACAGCTCTGTGAGAGAATGACTGAAAATGCGTTTGTTACGTTCCTAATGAGACAAGGTTCAGCTCTTCTATGATATGTTGGTTATAATCAGGCACCGTTCTGCAACAGTGCTGATTTCACTTTGAAACTACAAGTTCTGCTGCAAATGTTTGTAGTGAGACCAACTTCACTTCTGCTGTACTGTGTTAGTTCTGCTGTACTGTGTTAGTTCTGATCTCACTGCAGAGCTGTATGTGATGAGAGCAAAGTGTCAGTCATTACTTGGTTCACGCTGGTAATGCCCTTTTTTATTTCAAATAAGCTTTGGAGGTAGATTCTCAAGGAGATCTGTTTGCATTTAAGAAAAATGTGAATTTCTCTGTGATAAGTCATTGAATTGCAGATATCAATGCATCATTTTATTAAAATTTATGTCACCTGTATGCCCATGTAGTTCACAGGACTTCAGTCCACATCCAAGTCAGTGATATCTAAACAGGACCTCTTACCTTCCGGCGTCCCCAGAGCAGCATCTGATTTGGTTTAGCGTGATGTCATTTGTGTGTCACATCGCACAGGTGACATCTTAATGGCCCTAACTAATCAAAAGCCGTGTTGGTGACTCCGGAAGGTAAGAGATTTGCAGGCCTCCTGCCTAGCCGACATTTATCACTGACCTGGACACTGAACCGGAGACCCACAAATCGATCTGTTTATCTGTAATATGTACTGTATGTATATTCAAGTGAAATAAAAAAGACTAGGTGACAGAAACCAGTGGAGTCTACACCCTCATCAGAACAGTGAAGAATATATTAATTAAAAATTCCTATTACATATGCGGGCATCTTACTGTATACCATTTATAGCTTCCATAATCACTAAGTTTTATGTTTCTAAGCCATGAATTGGAACTGCTAACTGACTTGTTGAGAGAATGCAGCTGAATATTCTCCGAAGTCAAGCAAGCATTTTTAGTTGAATTATTCCTCTCCTCCCGTCCTGTCTCCCCCTCCTCCAAGCACAGGAAGCACCTGGCCTAATTAGTCTCTATACCTTAAACCAGATGCTGACTTCACTGCAATCCGATCTAAAACCTGATTACTGGTGTAAATCCACCCACTGCAATGTTCTGAGCTGATCTGCACTGCACATTCTTCTTGTCAGGATAAGGCTGGCTTGTTCGAAGGTCCTTTGATCAGTGCAATGTGATTTTTTTTTTTGTCTTTTAATGTAAGCGATGCAACTGCTGCCAACAGACAAAGATAGATCTTGAAACACATATTTAAGATAATATTAACCCACTAAACTATTAATTAGTTCATTTTATGTACCAAAAACTAATGGCAACCTGAAAAGTACCTGCATGCTGGAAGGTTCTCCATAACATCTGTCTTAGTTCATCTGCTGACAGAACTTCCCAAAAAGTGGGGGCAAAATTAAAGACTACCGGTTCTGTGTAAAATTATTTTTCTGAATAGCAATGTGTCTTTACTGCCAATAACGGAGTCTTCTTTAGACTGCGTCTAAAACTGAAAAGAAATTAATTTCCATGGTCAAGTATTAGCAAGGTGCACATAAATTAACTGTTGTTTTATTTACTGATTGGTGGCTGACAGGGCATAGAAGGAAAATAACTGGCTGTGCATGTGCCATCAGTGCCGAGGGCCAACAGGGGACCAACAAGCCACTATGCCACTTTGTATGCTCTTCCCGTTTTGCGGGGGTTTCCCCTGGGTATTCAAGTTTCTTCCCACACTCCAAAGACACACTGATAGGGAATTTAGATCATATGTGTATATATAGTTTGTAAAAAAAAAAAGAGAGCACAGCAGCACTCTACAAGGGCTAAAGTATATGCAAACACTGAATACATGAGATCTGAAATGTATTATTGCTAAATAAAATGTACCTACAAAAATGAACTTACAAAAATGAAGGTTCTTAGCACATAAATTGGCCAATTCATGTGTGCCCATCAACCACAGGAAGGTGACACTTCTCTCATGAGTACCTACTCTAATACTCGATGCATGAGTGCTGTAAGTGAAGTCACCGGGGTTCATCAGCTATGAACCCCGGTGACCTTTCTCACAGCAGCTCAGCGTTACACACTGCAGGAGCATGATTACGCTCTTTGAGCCGGCTAGCGTAGATAGCAGTCGCATCGCTGATGTGACCACTATCCAAATCATACAGATCTTCGTGGGACAGATATGGATTATCTTCACATTGGACAGGTGAGGGGATATGGTTGTTTAGTATTTTTCTTCTTTTACAGGGGACATGGGCATTAGTGGACTAGGGGTAAAGGTGTGTATTATGGTTGTTTATTATTTTCTGTCTTTTACAGATGAAATAAAGGCATCTATGTCATTATTTCAATTAAAGAATCATTCTGGCTGTGTTTTTTTACAATCTAACTAGGTTGTTAGTAATGGGGGCATCTTACAGACGCCTATCCGTTACTAACCTCTGTGCTTAAAGTCAGTGGCCATAAAACAGCTGACATCAACTTCACGAATATTACCCGACTTGCCACAGAACCAGGGAAAAGTGGCAGAACTGGCGCATCTAATAGATGCGCCTTTTCTTGAATGGCTGTGGTCTAGTTTTAGGCAATATCCATGGTCCCTTACCAGTCTGAGAATACCAGCTCCTAAATGTCTGCTTTAGCTTGGCTGGTTGTCAAAAATGGGGGGACTCCACGCTGCTTTTTTGTTATTTATTTAAATAAAAAACATCATGGGACCCCTCTATTCTTGATAACCAGCCATAATAAAGATGAAAGATGAGGGTTTCAGCTCGCCTTGCCTGCGCTGGTTATCAAAAATAGAAGAGGCTCCATGTCATTTTTTTTATTATTATTTATTTACAGCACAGGCGCCAGCTGATGAATATTCCCATTAGTGGTGCCTGCTCTCACTGTTATTCAGCGACAGCAGGCGTACGCTGATGGGAGTAGTTAATCTATCATCAGCCAACACCTGTGACCGGCGGTAACCTTTTTACGGCCGGTCACAGTTGCTGGCTCATGCTGTCTTTTGACAGCGTGAGAACTGTAGTTCTCTGACAGGCGGCAATGAACTTGCCGCCGATCACAGACCTTGTTTGTCAAGCTGTCACACTTATGACAGAGTGACAAACAATGGATATTCTGGCCCCCCATTCATCTGAATGCAGTTCGGGTACCGTTCTGGTACCCGGACAAAACTTTTTTTTTTAGATGTTAAGCCTAACCCCCCAGACCCGAACATTCACGGGTTCGCTCATCACTAAAGTCAATTAAGCAGTTGAGCATTTTTCTGGCATAGACTTATCTTTTAGGTGATATCCTGCACCCCAGTCAATATCGATTAAAAGATTATTATTATTTATTATTATAGCGCCATTCATTCTATGGAGCTTTACATGTGAGGAGGGGTATACATAATAAAAACAAGTACAGTAATCTTATACAATACAAGTCATGACTGGTACAGGAGGAGGGCTCACAATCTACAAGGGATGGATTAGGATACAGTAGGCGAGGGTAGAGCTGGTCGTGCAGTGATAAGTCTATCCTTTCTACTATTTGGTCTACTGAATATATTGACCATATACGGATCCTATTATGAGTCCATAACTATGCCGTTATTTATCTTTGCCTGGCGCTTTCTAGTTTGTGTACGGCTATTTTACATGGATTAATGCTTATGCATTTTATTAATATTACATAACCAGATAGACAACTTTATCGCATATGTACACTTTATCTGGTATGTTGGATAGGACTAATAACATTAGTTGTCTATTTGAACTTTGGCACTTTATTTGTTAGTTACATGATGCTGAAAGATATTTAAACCTATGCGCTATAATGAAATTTAATTTATCTCCAGTATGTTTTCTTGAATTGGGACCAGGCAATTTGGTCTGGTGACATATGTATACAAAGTACTCTATTTTCCCTCTTCATAGGGCTAGCTAGCCAGATATTAACAATTTTAAGCACTTCAGCACTTTATATTTTTGGGTGATGGTGGTAGTTTTGATTGGGAGGTCATTATAGGGTCACGTATGGACAGCCTACATTGAGCAGGGTGTCAAATCGAAATACTAGGGTGCCAACCTCTGCAGCAAGGTAGAGTCAGGGAGGGACAATACGCTCCCCTCCCCCCAATTGAGACTTTGTTTGATTAGCCCGATTTTTGGGATAGTCTTACCTGCTTATATATATCTATGGACCATTTTTTTGAATATTTGTGCATATTGGACACACTACATCTTATCTGTTTTTAATCATATGAATGAAGGCTATTATTGAGGGTGTTTTTTTCTGTTTGGTTGCATATAATATATCCCCTTTCAATACAAACAAGGTTTTTGTAAATTGGGCATAACCCAAGTTTTTATTATATTTTTATTTTCCACTATTGGAAAAGATCTGTTGACTAAAAATATCCAAAATCTTTATTTGTTTAAAGATGGCATAGTTTAGGAATAGCCATGATAAGATCTTCTCTGGTGAAAAATTATCATCATAGTGTAATAAAGTGCAGGAGAAGAGTATGTCACCACGGAACAGATGGACCAACAGATAATGGGAGGTTTATTTACAGGGAATAACACTGGCAGAATTAACAGTGTAGATATGAATATAATATGAGAACAAGTTAAGCAAGCAGCCAAAAAGCATGAACAGTATTGAACAGTAGAGATGAGCGACTTTGCCTTTTTTAGGGTCGAGTCAGGTTTCATGAAACCCGACTTTCTCAAAAGTAGAGTCGAACGAAATCGGCCGACTATAGGGAAAAGTCGTGAAACACGAAACCCAATGCAAGTCAATGGGGAGAAAAGTCGGCAGTGAGTGGAGGACTGTAAACACACCTGGCATAAAATTTAACCCTAGAGGCGGCAAAATCTCTCTCTCGTCTCTCTCTCTTCTCTCTCTCCCTCTCCCTCTCTCTCTCTCTCCCACTCCCACTCCCACTCCAGCTACGCACCCTCTACGCTACACTCCGCTTCTCTCATTGGCTGAAAAAAGTCACGAGCAAGCATTCGGCGAAACCCGACTTTGGCATTTGGGTCGCCGACCGCATGGCCAACTTCACACTGTGGTCGGGT
Organism: Dendrobates tinctorius; assembly: GCF_039654945.1. Classification (NCBI taxonomy): domain Eukaryota; kingdom Metazoa; phylum Chordata; class Amphibia; order Anura; family Dendrobatidae; genus Dendrobates; species Dendrobates tinctorius. Next base: position 7,857,700 of record NW_027361823.1, on the reverse strand, counting down.
TTCGTTTCATGAAACTCGACTTTGGCGAAAGTCGGCGACTTTTGAATCTGACCGACCTGCTTCGCTCAACTCTATTGAACAGTTATATCCAAAAAGACAAAAGAAGCATAGCCATAAAAAATATAATCTTTATAAGCGCATAATTGCCAAACCATAAAAGCACCTAAAAGAAGATATCGGTCCACATGGCCAACCAAAGGTGAGTATACACATATAGATCCAACTATGTCAGTAGAAGAGGTATGTCAATAAGAAATAATGTTTTCCATAAATCTATTGAACACAACATAATGCTATTGGAAAACCTCCCATCTTAGCTGCACTGACATGCAAGAATATGAGAAATGTTATAAATTTATTGCTACACTTACAACAGTTAAATGTGTGCACTGTGTTATATGCAGTATCCACCACCCCTATACATGTGCTACGGAAATACCACTTATCGGTTAGTAAGTGTGCAAATGAATACACATAAATGGCACATTTACTGTAGAGAGAATGTTCTAGGATAATCCTGTAAGATAAGGGTGCACATTGAACGGGGTACACAGCGCACTATCCATAGCCCCTATCTCTGTGTCATAAGAGTACACTGAGTAGACAATATGCAATAGTATGCGCATGGCACATATAGGGAGTGTGCAATGGTAACACCTATTCATAAACTACATTTGAATATATAATAACCAGACTGCAAACTGTAGGCTCATAGTGCCATGCATGCCCAGTGAATAGATATAATGCCATGAATGGCCAGCATGAAAAGGCAGATAGCAAGATAAAGTGCACTGGGCATGCATGGCACTATGAGCCTACACTTTGCATTCTGGTTATTATATATGAATAGGTGTTACCAGTGCACACTCCCTATACGTGCCATGCGCATACTATTGCATATTGTCTACTCAGTGTACTCTTATGGCACAGAGATAGGGGATATAATTGTATTTTCTAAGTGCCATTATTGGTAGGCTTGATGTCTTAAATACTCTATTGAACAGTAATAAAGGTAATTTTCCTATCTTCTCACTCTTCTCCAACGTTGGTGCCGAATCAACAGCAGCGCTTGTAGTCTGAAGTACTCTGTATCCTGTGCCTTTAACAATGTCCAGCCGAAATATGTGGGGTTACTGTGGGGGGCCGGAGGGGCATGAGACAAACGATATCCCCTATGCTCTAAGTCCCTCTTTCCAACTCCACAGCGGTGCTTCCCCACCGTAATCAGGGGCTCTGCATTAACACAAGGGAAACCGGAACTTTGTACATGGTATAGTCTCTCTAAGCGGATCACAGCCCTGTCACTGGGCGCAGTCTCTTTGCAAGGATAAGTCTTATCGCAGCACACAGTCTCTTTACAGGGAAGCATCTTGCCACAGCACACAGTCTTTTTGCAGGGAAACGTCTTATCATTGAGGTGAGTGCGCAACCTTCCTGTCACTGCAGTACCCGGCCTCACGTACTCACGGTCCTCAGTCTTTGCACACGGTCCGCTGTCTGTGCCGCTCTGAGGAAAGCGCATGCTGTTTTCCCGCTCTCTGCTCTCCTCCCTTCCTGTACCTGGCTGCTGAACAGGCTGCTTTTGTCTCCCCTGGGGAACCTGCTGCCCTGCTCAATGGTTCTGGGAACGGAGCAGAGAAGGCAAGTCTCCCTCGGCTCTTTCTGTACTTCACCCCCTTACATTCCCCCTCTCTGTGAGCTCGCCATTCCACGGGCGAGAGTTTCCGGAGCTCCTGTTGACAATCTTCCAGCCCTTGTACAATTTGCTGCCAGATGAATTCGTCCTAGTTGTAGCGTATGGGGGGTACACCCGCCGTTGATCGTTCAGAGCGCCTAAGATCAGTGCAGGTTGTGGAATTAGGCACTGGAGGAGTGGAGGTCAAGGTCTCTTTGGCTACGTCTGTAGTTTCAGGCACCAGCCCTGCTTCCGGGTTACCCAAGAGGGGTTGAGAGTCTCTCTCATCTTCGTCATCAGCAGCGTTCACTGGTTCAGCTGCCGGGGGAACCGGGGCAGATGGTATCACTCGAGGGTCCCGAGACAAGCAGGGATGCAGCATATTTTGATGCAGTGTACGGGTGGGAAGCTCTTCACCTGTTTCTGGTTGAATCTCATAGACGGGACCCCTTTCACCAAGCCGTCGCTTCACCCTGTACTCCTCTTCTCCCACCGGTACTCCAACTTGTTGTGGGGGCACTTCTCCCTTACTAAGACTCGATCCCCCCGGTTGTAGGGCCGTCCCTAAGTAGTCTATGGTCAGTAGTTCCATGGGGCCAGAGGATCTCACTATCTCTGTGGGAGCTCGCTGTTGCGGCGGCTTGACTAGTTCACAATTCTGGCACTGCTGGCATACTCTCTCCACGACATTCCTCAAGTGGGAGTGGTAGATTAAACTTTGCAGCCACTGGAATGTTTTTTCTGACCCGAAGTGTGCTCCTTTCTCATGCACCTCCTTAGCCACCTGTTCTACCAAGGACGAGGGGATGATCGTCTGCCAAACGAGATTAAGTTCAGATTGTAGATACACTTTCCTGTACAGGATACCATCCCGCAACTGTAGCCGTTCCCACTGATGCAGCATACGTAACATCTCAGGAGACATAGATATCCTCTCACTCTGGCTAGGCACTTGTCCGGATACGAGCCACTGCCTCAGCTTAGCTATCTCTCGATCTTCCTGCTGCATTCAGACCCACTCATCGCGGGGTTGCTCCAACAAACTTTTCTGTGTCCTTTCTTGAACTGTGTCCCGCGTTGCTGCCATTGTCCTGGCAGTCCCTCCAAACTCTGGAAACTCTACAGCCTCCAACTCTTCATCCCGACTGGGCGCTGGTTTACAGTAGTTCACTCGAGAAAGGGCTTCAGCATAAGTATTCTCCACTCCCCTCTTGTAGTAGATCTTGTACTGAAATTTTGCCATTTGTGCCACCCAATGTTGCTCTAGGGCCCCTAGCTTTGCTGTCCCGAGGTGAGCCAATGTATTGTTATCCGTACGCACATGGACTTCCGAGCCAGCCAGATATTCTGCAAACTTCTCAGTCATTGCCCACACCAGCGCCAACAACTCCAGCTTAAACGAGCTGTAATTATCCGGATTTCTTTCTGAGACATGTAAGGAGCGACTGGCGTATGCGATGACACGCTCCTTTCCATCCTGCATCTGCGAAAGCACTGCCCCGAGTCCTTGTAGGCTTCCATCGGTATGTAAGATAAACGGATGTGTGAAGTCAGCATAGGCCAACACAGGGGCCTCTGTCAGGGCTTTCTTCAGGGCTTGAAATGCTCTCTCCTGGTGCTCTCCCCAGTGTATGTTCCTGTTCTGCGCAGAGGAGGGTACCCCTTTCAACAATTCCAGGAGGGGGTTTGCGATGCGGGTAAAGTCTTTTACAAAGCGCCAGAAGTATCCTGGGTGTCCCAGGAATGCTCGCACATCCTTCACGGTTTTTGGGGTTGGCCACTCCTGCACCGCAGCGATTTTCTCCTGAGAGGGCATTACTCCTTCAGCAAAGACAACATGCCCCAAATAGTCAATCTAAATCCAGAAGAGGTGGCACTTCTTGGGTTTCACCTTCAACCCGTACTTTTGTAGCCGACTCAGAACTGGCTCCAGTCTTTGTAGATGTTCTTCAATGGTGGGAGCAAAGATGATGATATCGTCTAGGTAAATCAGAGTGGCTTCAAAGTTCAAGACATCTCTCTATGAGGCACTGAAACATTCCCGGGGCGTTGGCTAGCCCGAAGGACATGCGGTCGAATTCATATAATCCCATCGGAAGAATGAAAGCTGTCTCGGCCCGATCTTGTTTGGACATGGGGATCAGGTCTAGAGTGGAAAAATACCAGGCTTTTCCCAGTGCCGACAGGGACTCCTCTATCCGTGGCAGTGGATACGCGTCTCGCACCGTACAGGCGTTGAGCCGGCAGTAATCTACACAGAAGCGTAATGTTCCATCCTTCTTTCGCACTAAGACGATGGGGGCAGCCCACGGGCTTTGGCTCTCACGGATCACTCCTTTCTTCAACATCTGCACCAGCATTCCCGTTATTTCCTGATACATTTGTGGGGGTATCTGGCGATATCGCTCCCGTATCAGTGCCACATCCCCAGTGGGTATCTCGTGGGTGATAGCTGTCGTGCACCCAAAATCATCTTCATCTTTTGCAAACACCTCCTGGTATTTACCTAACAAGGCTTTCACTTGAGGAACTTGTTGAGATGGCAGTTCTGAGAGTTCCGCCCTGCACTAGTATCCATCGGCCTTCTTGCAGCAACCTGGGATCTGGGGTGGCCTATGCCTTTACAGTCACCAGCCACGGTTCTTCTGGCTTTGCAGTCAGCTGTACTGTTTCAGACAGTACCAACTTGCCCGGCACGCACAGGATGTGGGCCACTTCACCCCTTGGAGGCAGAATCACATCAGTCTCTCCCAAATTCACACAGCACACGAGAACGGTGCCATCCCACACAGTGGCCATGGTCCGTGTGACCAATATCTCTGACGGTAATTGATCACTTTGGCTGGGTTCCACTTTTGGCTCTCCACTCCTTCTAGGGGAATACCTGCTCGGACAGGCAGGGGAAGCATGGTCTGTCCAGGGGGCAACACTTGATTCAAAGAAGCGGGGGTGATGATCTTGCCTAGTTCTTTTCCGCTGCTGCATATTTCCCGAACCTCTACTGTCCGTATCAGCTGCTGAAAGACCCTCTTCTGTGGGGTCTGGTTGCTCCATTGTCACAGGAATTGGTCTGGAGACTCATTGAGAAGAATACTCCTGAGGTCTTTAAGCACATTCATGCCCAGGGTTACGGTATGATCCCTAGCGGCTTCCCCATCTATCAGCACTACTCCTTTTCTCCCCACATCTTTTCCACAGACTTCTACGTTCAGCCATACCACCCCTGCGACCGGGATGGGTAAATGGTTGGCTGCCATAAGCTTGATGACTGGGCCCCATTCAGGCCGCAGCGCCTCCGTGAAGTGTCTTCGAAAAACATTTTCGGGCATGGTGGTCACTTCCGAACCGGTGTCTATCAGGCACCGCACAGTTCTTCCATTGATTTCGGCCCAGACCAGGGGGCACGTGGAAATAAGGCCGGTGGGACTCTTTTCACTCCTCCTCTGCTCTTTACGCTTCGGGTGGTGTCCCTTGTGCTCGGAGCCACCTAGTTTAACAGAGGCCATGGGGATGGTAGGCTCCGCTGGGGACACCACAGGGCAATGTGACCGGGCTCTCCACACAGGGCCGGACTGGGACTAAAATTCAGCCCTGGCATTTGAAGTTACACAGGCCCACTAGTCACATGGTGACTATATAATATCTTTGTACACTTGTGGGTTACAAGAAGTGAGAGGAGATTAACACGACTATATAACATGTAATCACAGCTGTGCCCAGTATTTCAGCTCAGTTCTATTTATTGCGTTTAGGTACAATACTCCTCCCAAAGCTCTGTTCCCTTTTGTACGCACGGTGACAGAATTCCTGGCAGAACTGCTATCCATTGGGCAACCAGACCCCTGGTCATAGCCACCCCTATCATACCTCCCAACTTTTGAAGAAGGGAAAGAGGGAGAAAGATTTAGGCCACGCCCCGGCCACATTCATTTCGCAACTAGTCACACCCATGTCCACGCCCAACCGCACCCATTTAGCACTGCTGATCACACTGACTGGTACTGAGGACACAGTGACTGGCATTATGGGCGCACTGACTGAGAGAGAGAAAAAAGAAAACAGAGAGAGAGAAAGAAAGAAAGAGGGGAAAGAAAGAAAGAACAGAGAGAGACAGAGAAAGAACAGAGAGAGAAAGAAAGAAGTAAAGAAAAGAAAGAAAGAAGGGAAAGAACAGAGAGAGAGAAAGAAAGAAGAGAGAGAGAAAGAAAATGAGGGAAAGACAGAACAGAGAATGAGAAAAAAAGAACAGAGAAAGAAAGAAAAAGAGAGAAAGAAATAAAGAAAGATTCTATAAAGATACTATAGCAGCCCGGCTCCCATTGTAGTGCCCACCTGAGCCTCCCGATGCAGGACATATCATGATCCGCTCACATGGCCGGCATCCCCGATTCCAAGGCGATCCCGCTGTCCACACTGTCGGAGGAGGACACAGTGATGGAACTGAAGCATTCCTAGTTCCGTCACAATCTTCTCATGAAATTATCTCATTTCCGGTCAGCTTCCAGCATATCACTTCCGGTGGAACGTCATGTGTGAGTTTTAAAATGCTCCTCGGGGCTCTGCCGTGTACTCCTGTGTCCGTGGGAAAAGTCTACTTTGTATGCTTCGTACACACTTGGCTCCTCTCCGTACATCACGTAAACATATGGCTCCACTCCGTACACACGGCTCCGCTCTGTATACCCCACACACACGCGGCTCCGCTCCATACACCAAGTACACACATGGCTCCGGTCCGTACACCTCGTACATACACGGCTCCTCCCCGTACACCTCATACACACGTGGCTCCGTTTTGTACACCTCATACACACACGGCTCCTCTCCGTACACCTCGTACACATCCAGCTCCGCTCCGTACACCTCGTACATGTGCGGCTCCTCTCCGTACACCTCGTACACACGCGGCTCCATTCTGTACACCTCATACACACTCGGCTCCGTTCTGTACACCTCATACACACACGGCTCCTCTCCGTACACCTCCAGCTCCGCTCTGTACACCTCGTACACATCTAGCTCCGCTCCGTACACATCCAGCTCCGCTCCGTACACCTCATACACGCGCGGCTCCTCTCCATACACCTTGTACACATCCGGCTCCTCTCCGTACACCTCGTGCACATCCAGCTCCGCTCCGTACACCTCGTACACGCGCGGCTCCTCTCCGTACACTCCGTACACACACGGCTGCTCTCTGTACACATTGTACACATTGTACACATCCAGCTCTGCTCTGTACACCTCATACACACACGGCTTCGCTCCTTTCACCTCGTACACGCGTGGCTCCTCTCTGTACACCCGCAGCTCCTCTCCATACACCTCGTACACACGCGGCTCCATTCTGTACACCTCGTACACACGCGGCTCCTCTCCGTACACCTCGTACACGCGCGGCTCCTCTCCGTACACCTCGTACACATCCAGCTCCGCTCCGTACACCTCGTACATACGCGGCTCCTCTCCGTACACCCCATACACACACGGCTCCTCTCCGTACACCTCGTACACATCCGGCTCCGCTCCGTACACCTTATACACACATGGTTCAGTAGGTCCGCCTAGCAGCTTCAGGCTGGGGGTAGCAGAGCACCCTTCGTGGAACCCTGCTTCGTAACACGAGATGTGCTGGGAGGTGGGTGGAGTTAGTATAAAAGAGAGGGAAAGTTGAGAATTGTAGGTCAGTCTGATGGGAGGTCAGGCGAGAGGAGTTCAGTTCTGAAGTTAGTTTTGAGTTCAGTTTGAGTTCAGTTTAGAAAGAGTGCTGCAGCTGCCTCAGTGATCTGAGCCAGCTGGCACGGGAAAGAGAAGAGAAGGAGAAAGACGTAGACCTGCAACCTAAGCTTCCATAAGAGAGAGAAGGAACAGCGCGGAATGAAGGAGTAGGAGAACAGAGAGGAGTTGAGGGTTGGAAGAGGAACCCTGCGTATAGGTTCTCAGCGCAAGGCCGGGGCCCGGTCCCCGAGGTTGTATGGACACTTATGGTTCTGCAGCAGACACCGGTGGAGTAGTTGGCTGTAAATGCACTACTCCCATCAAAGACTTGGGACACAACAGCAACTGGATAGAGAGCCAGGACTTCTGAGAAGGGAGTCCCCGATAGAGGCTACAGCTGTCTGTCATACAAGTAAGGTTCTAGGAACATCTGACAGGAGGAAATCCAGAGAACTACTGTACTGGAGTTCTTCACACTAAAAGGCGCAATAGAGGAGTCGTTCAGGAAAGGCACATGTTGGCGGAGTGTTGGAGAGGAGAACCCTGACTTGCTCGGGAGGTTGATTGAGTCTCTACCCCGGAGGACACGGCACGGAGGCAGGCACCAGTGGGTACCACGAACTGTGAGTAAAGCGTTGAAACTACAAGCCCTGGTGTCCTCCATTCATTCGTCGCTAACACCTCCAGCACCGCTACATCTGGGTAACAGCATCTATACCATTCTGCGCCTCTCCTCGTCCATTGCACCTACACTGCCCTGGGACTACAGCTCCACCTGTGGGGAGCTATACCATCTTGGCTGCACCACACCATCAGTCCCAGCAGATCTGCATGCAGCGTTGGCTTACCATCTCCCTTGCCAAACACCACGGGTGGCGTCACGAACTATTCAAATAAACTGTAACACTATTAACATCACCGCCATTGATATTGGGTGCCCAGGGCTACTGACCGGGTCATTGCTGCTGTGACACATCCCCCTGACACCAGCCCGGTACCGTGTACCCCACTGCCCTGGGTGTGAGGGCGACCCACATACTTACCTCATCCAGCACCATGACAACCAGCACAGCAGAGTCCAGGGCTGTGCGCACAGGACCTGTGATGAGGTCATAGGAGGGGCGGAGTCAGGGGTCACATGATCAGGGGTCTGGACAAAGGCTCCTGATCATGTGACCCCTGACTTCTCCCCTCCTGTGACCTCATCACAGGTCCTGTGTACAGAGAAGAGAGCAGGCAAGCGACACTGTGAGTGGCTGCAGGGGGAGGTCTCAAGCTAGGGCGAGGATGGGTTGCGTTGGGGGGTGCGTGGCGGCTTATCTCCCTGCAGTGCGGGATAGAAAAATCCTGGGAGGGTTAGAAACTATAACCGCCGTGCCCGCAGAGGGCCGGCGGCAGGAACAACAGCCAGGCCAGTGGCCACATCAGCTGGCAAGTGGCCAGATGAGCGGGCGCTGTCGCCTGCGGCCCACATGACAGCGGCCCAGCGGGAAAATGCCCAGTTGGTTATATTACCAATCCGGGCCTGTCTCCACTAGTATAGCATGTGAGGGGACATCTCCTCTGGGTAGCTGCAACTTCTCTTCAGGGAACAGCTCCTCTATATTGCACCAGTGAACCAGGCCTCTCTGCCTGGGTCCTCCTGGAAGCCTCCATTTCTTCGCAGAACTGGCTGATCTCGATTCTCAGGTCTTCTACCCATCGCTAGACTTTGTCTGCGGGGGTGGTTGCCTCCCCGCTCCGCACCTTTATCACTGGCCCTGTAACGTCTTGTTCCTGCTCGCGCGTGCTCACCTAACTGCCAATTTCAGAGAAGATCATGTTTGGCTTTACCCGCAGGCACTCTCGCATAGCCTGCTTCATCATTCCGTCACGCAGCCCCGTCACCATCTGGTCTCTGAGCACCACGTCTACTGACCCTATGCCTCCTACCCATCCTTCCGTTTAATAGCAGTGTGGAGCTCTTGTAGGGCATTCATAAACTGAGTCACGGTCTCCCCTTCTCTTTTTACCCGGTGGAACAGTCGCACACGGAGTTCCCCTACGTCAGTGGGGTCCCCATGTGTCTCCTCTAGTATACACAGCACCTTGTCCAGAGTGTTTCTTTCCCGGGGGGGCCTATGCATGACAGAGTCCCATGCCTCTCCCTCCAGGGCCATCAATGCAATCTCTGCCTCTAATGCTGGTGCCAAGGGGTGCATCCGCAACAGCCCGTGAATTCTCTCCGTCCAGTTCCACAACATCACATTGTTCCCCGTAAATCTCGGTAGATTATTCAACATGGCTCCCAGGGAAATGCTAGTCTTGGGGCCTTCCCTGACTGCTTGGTCTGCCCCTTCCGCGCCTTCATGTGACATCCTGCCGACTACGCCAAGTGTAATAAAGTGCAGGAGAAGAGTATGTCACCACGGAACAGACGGACCAACAGTTAAAGGGAAGTTTATTTACAAGGAATATCACTGGTAGAATTAACAGTGTAGATATGAATATAATATGAGAATAAGTTAAGCAAGCAGCCAAAAAGCATGAACAGTATTGAACAGTAATAAAGGTAATTTTCCTATGTGGAACTCATCAGTCTGCAGGGGTCTTGATTGAAGGGGTCACTCTTCTCCAACGTTGGCGCCGAATCACCAGCAGCGCTTGTAGTCTGAAGTACTCTGTATCCTGTGCCTTTAACAATGACCAACCAAAATACTGTATGTGGGGTTACAGCGGGAGCTGGAGAGGCATGAGACAAATGATATCGCCTATGCTCCAAATCCTTCTTTCCAACTCCACAGGGGTGTTTCCCCACCGGAATCAGGGGCTCTGCATTAACACAAGGGTCATCGGAACTTTGTATGTGGTATAGTCTCTCTAAGCAGGTCTTAGCCCTGTCACTGGGCACAGTCTCTTTGCAGGGATAAGTCTTATCGCAGCACACAGTCTCTTTACAGGGAAGTGTCTTGTCACAGCACACAGTCTTTTTGCAGGGAAACGTCTTATCACTGAGGTGAGCGCACAACCTTCATGTCACTGCAGTACCGGTATTCACGGTCCACAGTCTTTGCACACGTCGCTCTGACTCTGGCTGTTGTACCGGAGATCTCTGTCTCTCCCAGTCTGTGTCAGCGTCCTGCCCTCTCTGCTGTCTGCGCCGCTCTGAGGAAAGGGCGTGCTGTTTTCCCGCTCTATGCTCTCCTCCCTTCCTGTTCCTGGCTGCTGAACAGGCTGCTTTTGTCTCCCTCGGGGAACCTGCTGCCCTGCTCAATGGTTCTGGGCACGGAGCATAGAAGGTAACTCTCCCTCGGCTCTTTCTGTACTTCACCCCCTTACAGGTATACAAAAGTGGTCTGCAACCATGCAACCTTTGAATTGTTCATGAATTAAAAAAAAATCAAAGATGAAGTGCCCCATGTACCATGCAACAACACATGTCGTATGCCACAAACAATTAGGGCTTACACTTTGAGATCCAATTTGTTACCAGGGCAGACGATATTATGTAGACACTTGACTGTGTTGTTGGCCCACTTACAGTTGCACCAATGGTTGTACAATATTTTTGCACACAATCTGGTGTGCCAGGCAAAGCTGACTTCAGTGCTGGCTATGGAGTACATGGCAAAGGTTGCTGACCACTGGTTTACAGTATAGACTCACACGTATATACACTGATCAGTCCTGACATTAAAACCACCTGTCGAAAATTCCGAAGGTAAGGTCCCAAAACAGCTCTGACTCATTTGGCATATGATCTCCACCAGACCTCTGAGGGCTTCCTGATTTTTCTGACACCAAGATGTTAGCAGCAATTTGTCAACATCTTGTAAGTTGTGAAGCAGGGTTTTTATGGAACTGTTTTTTTTTTTCGACACATCCCACCGATGCTTTATCGGATTGAGATCTGTGGGATTGGAAGTCAAAGTCAATACCTTGATGCTTTGGCAATGTTATGCTGGGAAATTTTGGGTCCTGGCATTCAAGTGACTGTTGCTTAAAAACTTTAAGAAATCTAGATGTGGGGAACATTTGGGTGATACCTTACAGAGGGAGAGTGAGCAAGTGCTTGGTTAGCACTCACCTGGTGGAGTTATGGCAGGCACAACTCCTATGTAGGCATGAAGAGAAACAGCTGCCTCTACCTCATGGTTGATGGGTAAACTGATAAAGACAGGCTGTTCTACCAGAGTAAACTGATAAAGATGCTGGTATGGCATAGAAATGCGTTGTGAATAAAAATATCCTTATTGTCATCACTGTTGAAGGAGAGGTTTACTCCAGCAGCACAGCCCACATAACTTGTTTTATCCAACTGGATCCACTTAGAATCTTTAGACACCTACCTTTGTTTTGCAAATCAAATACACCCTTCCTGGGCAACTTCATAGCATTGGCCTTTTTCAGCAAGATAATGCTTTCTGCTACACTGCAAAAAAAAGGTCAGGCATAGTATAAGAAACATCAAAAAAGTTCAAAATGTTGACTTGATGTTTAAATGCCCCAGATCTTAAATCTGGGACTGCCATTTATACTTCCTTATGGAGTGGGCAGCATGAGTGGTAGTATTTCTAAACATCATCTAGTAACAAAACCGCTCAGAAAGGTGCCTCATGTCCTCTTAAAGGGCCTAACTTTCTAGGAAAAGTTAGTTCCAAACTTCTGGGTTGTGGGATCTTGGCATACAGAGCGTGATTCCACAACCCTCCATGGCCACGCTTGCAGTGAAAGAGTGAGATTTTGCGAGAACTCATTTTTTGTACTAAGTAAGCACTGCTGTGTACTTTACTAAGCTGGTACTGAACAGTAGCATCATTAGAGCATGGTTCAGCAACAGCTTAGGCCTATTTCACAAATCCGTCTGTCACCATCAGTCAAAATCCGCCGTTTTGCTAAAAAAAACGGATCCGCCATTTTTCTTGGCGGATCCGTTTTTTTCCCATTGAGTTGCATTACCGGCAGATCTTGACGGATGGTTATCCGTTGGATCCGTTTTTATACGGATCCGCCAAAATTTTGGCGCCCACCGACTTGCCCGGTCGGTCAATGCAACGTTTTTTTGGGGCCGGGCGGATCCGCATTTTACAGTGCGCATGCCCGGAGGAATTGACTCAGCTGGAAATTTAACCCTAAACTCGGTTGGCAGCTGCAAAAAATTCTCTCTCTCTCCCCTTTTCCAGGCACGGTTGCCTTTAAATTTCTGCCTTATTCGGATCCGCCAAAATAATGGTCCGGTGACACCCGTTTGTTTCAATCCACCAACGGATCCGTTTTCTGCCATTTTGGCGGATTTCAACTGAGCTAAAAAACGGATGTGTGAAACAAGCCTTAGTTGAAGACACAGCAACACTTGATTAATTCAAAAAGCAATATCTTGTGAGATCTTACTCATTACCTGCGAGAACGGCCACAGAATATTATAGGTTCCAGGTCTGCATTCACGGATCCCACAAACCTGGAAGTTCGGGCCCGATGGACCATTTCAAGGTAAATAAGGGACCCTTTTGAACAGTATAGTTACGAGATGATATTTGGAAAAATCACAAAACTCACCAAAAATCCCAAAGCTCACTTTTCTAATAAATAAAAAAGTAGCCCCAGATTAGTGATAGGCACGCTTTAGGCTAATTTCACATTAGCGTTTTTTTGCACAGCGCATCGTGCGCAATACAAACGCATGCAAAAAAACTCACCATGCGTTTTTGCATGCATTTGCGTTTTTATGCGCATTCGTTCTCTAGGGGTTAAAACCAGTGTCTACACATATTTACACCAAAAACGCATGCGCATGAAAATGCAGACGAACGCATGTCTATGCGCTCGCCTGCGCTCCCATTGACTGTAAAGCGTTATTTTGTCTCATTCCGTGCGCATGCGGTTTTTTTACGCCTTTCAACGGACCCAAAAATGTAACAGGTTGCGTCTTGCGCGCCTAGGCTCACATGACGAGAAAACGCAAGCGCACGAAAACGCAGACGAATGCGTGCAAATGCAAGACCATGCGCACGCCATGTTAATCATTGGTACGCATGACGCATGCGCATGGACGCACATGATGTGCTGCGCAAAAAAACGCTGATGTGAAACCAGCGATTGATCAAACATCTGTTGGATGTACTAGAAAAAAAACAATCTGTCCATGTAAGCTATCTCTCACAACTTACAGGACAAGTCAACATGATCTTGATATGTTCAACATAGCTGTCTCTTTATTCAATTTCTCCTGCTATCGCTTGCCTTCCCATGAATCCATTGCATTTTAAAGCAAAAAGAAAAATTGTATTTAATATATGTTTTGTACTGTAAAAAGCATATTTACCACCATATATTACAATCAGGATATTTATTTCCCCCTGTGGAGTGCTGGTATCTAAACTTATGTTTTTTCATGGAAAAATGTCAGTAATAAATCATGCCCTATTTAACATGGAAAATACTGAAAAAGACATTCAAAGACCTTATTGTAAAAAAAATTAAAATATAAAGTAGACTTTAAGATGATGTTCATCGATACATCTTTTTTATTGATTGATTCCTTTTAAATTATTTTGGCTTTTACACCGTTATCATGGTTTTATAAATCTACTCTCTTCCCATCAAGAAGTAAGCTGTATAATATATGCTGCTATAAGGCAACGCTGCCGTCTTGGGCCGGCTCCAATTCAATACCGAATGTCTGTATTTACTGCAATAAAATAAGGCTTAGCAGCAATATATTTAACCTTTGAGTCTAGGTACCAAGTACAGTTTAACTCCAGAGTCCTGTGATTTATTTCATGCAGAGCTGATGAACTGGAGTTTTCCAAGTTCTGTCTCGCCAATCTTAAATAAGTGAGCCTGAACAGATAAAATAGTGACAAGGCCAGCCACGGAATATCACAGATGGTGATGGGGTTACCACCCAAAAACTAATCTTTAAGTACTCTTAACTGTGAGCCTTTACAGCACATTATTATCTCAGCATGAGACACAGTAAAGGCCCCATACATATTAGATGGTTGTTAGCTCACCTATCATTTGGCAAGAGCTATCGTTCCAGACCTCCCTCATACACAGAAACGCTAAGAGTGGGCCGCTATCCTAATTTTATGAAAGTATCCTATCTTCCCACCTATGAAAAGGATTAACCAACTGAATTACAACAACCCGATCCTTATTGTCCCCAGACATCATCTATTGAAGGAGAGTGAGGTGACCCCCTTACACATTAGATGTTCCATCACATTTAATGTGTACAGGAATCTTTAGGGTTTTAAACATTCTAAATTTTACTTTTAAAAATAGATAAAGTTCACCAGGTCCACAGCCCCTTCGTTTTAGTCATGATATTTCAGTGGTCCGTTTTGCATCGGTGAGCTGAAGATATAACAAAATCCCAAAACTGGAGAGGTGCCAGAGGTGTACACCACAGCAAGCCCAGTACCATCACTGAGGAAAGTGTCCTGCATATTGATGGGCCGTGGTACACCTTTTGTCCTGTTGGCCAGTCTGGTGAAGTGAAGCAGCGTTGAGTGTGTGATAACTTCTGCCCTGGGAACAATTCGGTCAGTGAGACCCTGTTGGCTGTGTGACATCTTCAGCCGTGTGGAGGCCATAGGTAAACTGGTGTACAAGGGGGAAGCTCTTAAGTCCTGAATTAAGCAAGTGACCTGTACATGTTGGGAGATTGGCTGCCCTGTGACTTGTAAAGTGAACGAAGCGTGATCTGATCCTCAAATCTAGTGGACTTGTTGAACATGCTAGGGCAAGAACAAGGGGTGAAAGTGGAGAAAGAACAAAACCCTTCTGTTTTGAATGTTGACTATGGAGAAGTTGAAATGGATTGAACGTGAAGGAGCACTGTATGGTTTTATCACTGTGTTGCCGTAAGTAAACAGTTGCTTGAGGTGTGATGTCCATTATTAGGAAGAACATGAACTGTGACTGTATGACCACATGGTTGTTTGAGATTTTCCGATTGGCGCATTTCCACACTGGCGATTGTTGGAAATAATGCTATAACAAGTAGTGGCTTTGCCGTTGTACGGGCTGCCAGAGGTGCTGGGTATAGCAATATAGTGTGGTTGGTGTAACGTCAGAATTTCTCATAGGTGGCACAGGTTGGGTGCAACTTCTCTAAGGACTCAAAGTGACGCCGACAGAAACTCTAGAAAAAACTGACTTTTGGTTTACCAGTGAGGTCCTCAACCCAGATGAAGAACTGCTCAAGAAGATATTTGCATGAAGTTTAGTAACATTAAAGTACTGTGCTTTTAGATGACTTATTCAACCACCAAGCTTATTGTGCCACCCTGTGTGTTTGTAACTACTGATGAGCGAAGGTGTTATCTAAGCATGCTTGTGTGCTAACCGAGTGTCTTCAGCGTGCTTGAATAATATGTTTGAGTCCCCGCAACTGTATGTCTCGCAGCTGTTCGACATCCGCAACACATACAAGGATTACCTAACAAACAGATAATCCCCGCATGTGTTGTCAAACAGCTAGAACACATGCAGCCGTGGGGACTTGAACATATTTTTGGAGCATGCCAAAGTCACTCGGTTAGCACCCATGCATGCCCGGAAAACATCATATTCGAGCACTCTCGCTCATCACTATGTGCAGCCAACAAAGTTAAAATATTGTAACGTAAAGAGGTTGTCTAGGACTATTTTATATATTTTTTTTATTATGGACCTAAAAACTACCAGGCAGGTAGTTGCTAATAGAGGCAACTACCTACCTGTTCTACCATACCCCGGCTCAGAATGGTCAGCAACCACTCCTGCCAGCGGTTCAGCTGCTCAACATCAGCAGAGCATCGCTTCTGCTTCTGGACTGTTGACAGGGTGCCACTGCCGATGTCATGCTGATTGACAGTCACTACTCCTCAGAAAACAAGGAGGTAGCTGTCTATCCGCATGATGTCGACAGTCATGCCCCATCACGAGAGGAGAGCAGAGAAGAAGCCACTGCTAGGTTGGCGTGACATCAGCGCAAGCCGCTGAATTGCCGGTAAGAGCAGTGTGTGACCTCTCGGTACTGGCATAGATTAGTGCAGGACACAACAGAGACAAACTTAGCAGCTACCTGCCAGTTAGATCTTAGACCTGTAGTAAAAAAATAACAGTTCTGGATAACCCCTTTAACGACCATTGTCATTTGGTACCAGTAGTAGTGCTGAACACAAATCCATCAGCTCTTACAAATAGTGTATCCAGAAATTCAGACAAAGCTAAAATTATTTAGTGTGTATGACACATAATTTAAAAAAAAAAGTTTAACTTTCTTTTACTTCCTAAAAAAACAAGTAAGTCCTATATAAAGTCTTAGGAATTAATGTGCAGGCCAGGAAAGGAGAAATAATAGGATTTGTCCAGATCAGCACATTTTCAGCAAATACTCCTTTCGTGAAGTCTCCTCTACTTGATGGAATTTTGCTTTTGATTTTCTTGCATTACATTCTGTTTGGAATGCAACATGAGTACTTCCTGAAAAGGCACTTACGTGAATAAGCACTTATTCTACAACCAGAATAGACAAGAGGGCTTATTTATGAAATGCAAAACTGCAAACCGATAAAGTTTCTCTATTTGCACACGTGCACCTAGTGAATCTGAGTTTACCAATTCCAGATCTTTGAAAAAAATATCTCAGAAAATCTATAGGTTTAAAGCTTTGTAGATCCAAGGAGCTAATGATATTGTACATGGAAAAAGAGAAAGTCAGTGACATCTCTCATTGATATAGACATCTTAGAAATGCTGCTTTGTTGGAAAATGTGCACTTTTTATACCAATAATTACCACACCATTGTCCGGTGAATATATACAGGACAGGAGAAGTAGTACTGTGCAGTGTATATACAGGATAGAAGAAGTGGTACTGTGCAGTGTATATATACAGGACTGGAGGAATGGCACTGTGCAGTGTATACGTATACACACAGAATAAGGTCTCATGCCAACAAACATATAAATCAGGCGTATGCTATCCGATTTTTTATCAGGTAGCACACTCATCGATGTTATTCAATGAGTCAGTGCCGAGAACCATCTTTTTCACATACCGATTTGGTGTGAGAAAAAAATCATTGCGTGCTGCGATTTGACTCAGAAATTGAGTGAGACTCATCCATTCAAGTTCAGTGCAAGAGAAAAAAAATTGGATGCCACAGTATAGTGTCCAATTATTAAGGATACCTTACAATTCTGTAACATAGGAAACTGTAAATGGTCCTGTAAATAATAACTACCGAGAGAAAAAACTGACTGCACAAGTGATGGCAAGTGAGAAGAAAATCATCCCACTTTTCTGGATGAAAATTGGACCGATTTTTTTATCCTGTCTTGTGAACGTAGCTTAATAGCGATATAATTACACCTAGCATACAGGACAGAAGTGGTACTGTGCAGTGACTATATACAGATACTTAGATTTTCACCCCACAGGAAATATATATATGTATGTTATGAAATAGATACTGTATATATATTGTGGTGCAGTGAAACGGGTAGTGCTGGACGGAAGATATATTTCTCCCAGCAGGATAATATTTGGCCTGAATTTTCCCTAAGGCTGAGGATCTGCAGTGATGTAGCGATCACGTGATCAGCTCATGTGATGTGCACCTCACCTGTGGGTGTGGTTATGGGCTATGTAATGGAGATTGTGGTGTGGTCACATTGTCAATGTGTAAGGTCCTGGATGGCCTGTGTGTTTGAAGTTCCTTGGGAGTAGGACGGGAATCCTGAAGAGCACATGGAGAAGCCATGGCCTGTGTGTTGGATGGTCTCATGAGTGCATGGACATCCTGAATATGGGTCGCCCCGTCCCAGGACTGTGGGGTACTCGGTACCGGGCCGGTGTCAGGGGATGATGTGTCACAGCAGTGGTGACCCGGTTCGTGGCCCTGGGCGCCCAATATCAATGGTGGTGATGTTTGTAATGTAGTTTATATGAAAAGTTGAGGTTGATCTTGGTTTCATCTGTCCAAAGAATGTTCTTCCAGAACTGTGCTGGCTTTTTTAGATGTTTTTTTAGCAAAGTCCAGCCTAGCCTTTTGATTCTTGATGCTTATGAGTGGCTTGTAGAGTTGAGCGACTTTAGTCGGATCGGGTTTCATGAAACAAAATTTGTTTCAGATGAAACTGGTTGACTAGGGCAAAAAAAGTCGGAGTTTCATCCGAAACCTGACCCCAATGCAAGTCAATGGGAAATAAAAGTTGGCATTGAGCGGATGACATTCACCCACTCAATGCCGACTTTTATTCCCCATTGACTTGCATTGGGGTTGGGTTTCGGACGAAACTCCGACTTTTTTTGCCCTAGTCGGACCAGTTTCATGAAACCCAATCCGACTAAAGTCGCTCAACTCTAGTGGCTTGCACCGTGCAATGAACCCTCTGTATTTACTTTCATGCAGTCTTCTCTTCATGGTTGATTTGGATATTGATGCGCCTACCTCCTGGAGAGTGTTGTTCACTTGGTTGGCTATTGTGAAAGGGTTTCTTTTCACCATGGAGACTATTCTGCGATCATCCACCACTGTTGTCTTTCATGGGCGCCCAGGTCTTTTTGCATTGATGAGTTCACCAGTGCTTTCTTTCTTTCTCACGATGTACCAAACTGTAGATTTTGCCACTCCTAATGTTGTAGCAATTTCTCGGATGGGTTTTTTCTGTTTTTAGAGCTTAAGGATGGCTTGTTTCACCTACATCGAGAGCTCCTTTGACCGCATGTTTCCTTCACAGAAAAACCTTCCAAATGCAAGCACCACACCTCAAATCAACTCCAGGCCTTTTATCTTCTTAATTGAGAATGACATAACGAAGGGATTGCACACACCTGACCATGAAATAGCCTTGGAGTCAATTGTCCAATTACTTTTGGTCCCTTTAAAACCAGGGTGGCACTTGTTAAGGAGCTGAAACTCCTAAACCCTTCATCCAATTTTAATGTGGATACCCTCAAACGAAAGCTGAAAGTCTGAACTTCAACTGCATCTGAATTGTTTTGTTTAAAATTCATTGTGGTAATGTCTAGAACCAAAATTAGAAAAATGTCCTCTCTGTCCAAATATATATATTGACCTAACTGTATATATATATATATATATATATATATTAGGGAGGCAGTGACCCCTGTTACAGCTACTGGGCGCTGTGTGTTCTCCCCAGGATACGCACGGAGACGTATTGAGGCTATGGGAATGCATTGTGGTCAAAGGCATGGCTTGGATTGCAATAGTGAAGCAGTGATCGATGTCACAGGTAGGGGTCACTGTGTAGTCTCCCCAGGATATGCACGGAGGTGTATGAAGGCCATAGATGTGCATGGCAGTCACGGATGTAACTGTGACTGCAATGCAGGTTAAATGTAATAATAAATAAGGTTAGTCTTGGACATGTTAGTGTCCAAGACAGATGTAGGGAAAACCTGACCTAGTTGTTGTGTTTGAAACAGACTGCAGTTTGACAGTGTTGCAGTCTGTTACATTCCGGACCTAGGGTTTTCATGTGGATGAAAGCCACAGGTTTTTATGTTTCCCTGCAGGAAAGAGTTAGTGCGGTCATAGTGTGTCTGAGGTGTCTCAGGTGTGTCAGGGCCAAAGTAAGTGCCATCCACAGTGACTGGTCTTGGATGTGGACAGGTATTATGCCTGGAGGTTAGACTCTCCTGTGCCCGAAGGAGGACTGGCGTGTGTCACGGCTGCAGATAAGAGGATGTCAAGGTCTGTGTACGGCTGTGATAAGAGACTGTGACACAGCGGTGCAGGTCACCCACGGGAACTAGTCAGAGGAGGACTGGCGTGTGTGGTATCTGTACAACGGAAGGAAGCCGTATAATATGTGATTGTAAATGGTGAAATGGACAATAATTATGCACTGAAGTTATATGCACTTGTGTGAAGTGGGCCCTTTAATGCTGTAAGGAAACAACGATTGGTGTTCTTCTTTGCCTTTGGCCGAGTTTGCTTTCAACAACCTTATTAACCAATCCCCAGGCACATCCCTTTTTTTTCTGCAATTATGGTTTCCACCCACATTTTGGGGAATTTTCCCGTTTGGATTCGGGGTGTACCGGGGCTGATGGGGCTATCCAGCGGTTGGGGGAGTTGTAGCGGGAGGTTCAAAGAAATATTGGGGAGGCCCAGGGCAAATATAAATTTTTTGCTGACAAAAGACGGTCAGTGGGACCTGTATTCTGGGTTGAGGATAAGGTATGGTTGTCTACCAGGAATATAAGACTTAAGGTTCCTTCTGCTAAACTGGGCCTAAGTTTATTGGCCCTTATGAGATTATGCAAGTGGTCAACCCTGTGGCTTTTCGGTTGTGCCTTCCACTGTCTCTACGGATTCCCAACGTGTTCCATAAAGCCCTTTTGAAACCGGTGGGATCTTCTTGGGAGGGGTCTTTATCTCCCCCGCCATCGATCTCGGTGAATGGTCAGACCGATTATGAGGTGGAATAGTTTGGGGATTCTCGGATGGTCCGCCGTTCACTTCAATATCTTGTGCATTGGAAGGGTTACGGTCCTGAGGACCATTCATGGGTTGCGGCGTGATCAGTTCATGCAGATTGGTGGTCTGAGCCTTTCCTGTGGTCCTGTGGCCCTCCATTGAGAGGGGGGTACTCTCATGATCCAGGCCGGGGTTTCCTTTCTGCTTTCCTTAACCCAGCCTGGTCAGGTGAGGGTTAACCTTCTCTGCCTCTTTCTGATATGTGGGTGGCTATTTATCTGCTCTGTGGCCGATGACTGATGTCAGTGATGGTTCCGGACCCTCAGCTAGAGCATCTAACCTAGGTTACTCTGCGTATATTCGTTTACTCCCTGCATTTGTACGTGTCCCGCTGCCTAGGCTCATCTGAGTGTTTCCCTGTATGGGTGACCTCTGCAGTATATGACCCGGCTTTATCCGTGACCTGTCCTTCCGTCTTCCGTTTCTGTATTGCTCTGTCTCATCTGGCTCCAATCCGTTGACATGTTTTGACTGTGCTTTTGTCTTACCCCCTGAGCACCACGCACCCGACTGGCTTCTGACCCCTTGGCTTGGTTCAGACTCCCTCTTCTGTCTCCTCCTCTGGCACTACATTCCCGGTTGTTTTCTATTTGGCTTGGTCATCTGTCATCTTGCGGCACCTGCACTTCTTTACTTGCAGGTCTCTGCTCCCGGGGTGCTCCTGCTTCAGGCACTGCATCGCCCCCTGCGGGTTGCTTCCCATATTGCTCCCCGGGAGTCACAACATGGTGCCAGTTTAACCCTAATATTACAAGCAATCAGTACTCAATAGCAAGTTGCTTGTCAAATACTTTGTTTATAAGTTATTCAATTTAAGTGGTCAAATTCATTAGCTCCCTATTGCTGGTGGAATATTAGGGCTCATGCAGACATTCGGGTATCTCGGCCTGATCACGAATTGCAATGCATGGACTGGCCATGGCGTGGGTCTCCCAACCTAAACATGGCACCATCATATATTTCTATGAGGCTCTTATGCTTTGGGTTAGGAGACTTGCAGCCAGTCAGTGCATTACGGTCCATGATCAGCCTGAGATCCACAGACATTTTCTGAGCCTCAGAGAAAGACACCGGGATGATGCTCTTCTTGAACTATGCAAGAGCAATTTCCTGACCTCTGTTAGAGGTCCTCTGCTGTCTGTGTCTGGCCCTAGTTGGAGCTTTTGTCATATAATGGTTTCTAGAAGAGTGAAATGTTCAGATCTTATCCAGCATCTTACAACAACATCATTGATACATAAAAAGCATGAGGTAATCTAATGGCAGACCCAATAACAGATGGAAGAAGGTAAAGTATGGTATGAAAGAATGAGCGAAGTCAAATTGATGTAAAACTTTGTAGAGATCAATTACATTTTGTCATCCAACATTAAAAGACTTCAGTCTTGCAGTATATTATCTTAGAGTACAGTTTCCGGCCAAGAATATAAATATATATGTGCTGTAACGTAATGGCAACAGAGAAAGCATTGAAAAGCTTAAAATATTGCTTAGAAAAGGCCTAAAACTGAGTCAGAAGACAATATGGATGGAGAGCTGGAGATACCTTAATGTGGACTTCAATGCAGATTTCTTCAAAGTTCTGCCAGGGGTTTGAAACATAAATACTTTGTCATTTACGTCCAACATTCTTTGCAGATTCATTTGTTAAAAAAATTATAGCTTTTGAGATCTCCTGCCTCAAACTTTAAAAGGAGACTGTTTGTCATGATCCAGGTTGGATTGTGACAGATTTAGCACATGTAACCTTTTTTTTTCATTTAAGCCTTTGGCTTAAGGTTAGTTTTGCCCCCGGTGGCCGCTGGGATTATTACACGTAAATTACCAAGCAGGTGTGATTACCCTGGCTCCTACCTATAAAGGAGTGTCAGGTGTTCTCAATCACTGTGGGTGATATTGTTCATTCTCAACCAACCTTGATGGTGAAAGGAGCTATTGAGAGGAGTTCCTTGCAGCTCAGCCAGAGCTTTGGAGTAGCAGCTATTCAGGTGGAAGCTGTCTGCGGGTGCTGCACTCTGTTGCTTGGAGCCATAGCAGCAGAGCAAAGCTAAGTTGTGTGTTTTCCCTGTTTGTTGTATTTTCCTTATGTGTATTAGTACAGTGATGGGATTAGTGTCTGCACCATCCAGTTCACTAGTAAGGGATAGGTGCAGGGCGAGCTAGGGATTAAGGTATCCTGCTCGGCGACAGGTGAGGAGCCTGTATAGGGATCGTTAGGAGTGTTTAGGGACACTGCCTCAGGGGAGTGCAGGAGGTCTCCACGTCCCCATTCCCTATTGCAGGGCCCACCATTGTAACTGTTTCCCCGGTGTTCCCCTTGTGTGTCCTGGTGTTAGTGCCGTCCTGCGGGTCGTGGCACAGAGGACAAGTCACACCGTTACTGTAAAAATGCAATCAAAAATATTGGCAGAAGGTTATAGAACATGAGGAGATGGGAAAATTAATATACAGGTTTTCATTTAAATCCCTGCTCATTCTAGGCTAAGGTCTTTAAAGGGGTTGCCCGATCCAAATCGATAAGTCTGCAGTGATTCTGTGTGACCACGGACTTATGAAAGCCCCCAGTATGCACACTGTGCGCTGTGGGGATTCGCCTTTTTCTGAGCCGGGACTGGTGGGTACATATACGTTATACATACTTCCGGCCAGAACCCGTCCAATGGGTGAGGCCTCGCTCCATACACTTGTATGGAGCGAGGCCGAGCCTTATGTAGTGATACGACTGTCCAGTGACGGTGGCTGACTAGAGGGCATGGCCTCGCTCCTTACAAGTGTATGGAGTGAGGCCGCGCCCACTGGATGGACTCTAGCTGGGGGTATGTATAACGCATACATGCTCTTTAGTCTGGGTTCAGAAACTGGGGAATCCATGCCGTGCATAGTGCTGCAAAGTGACTGCAGACTTATTTATTTGGACTGGACAACCCCATTTAAGGGGGTTTCTGTCACATCAAGAGTATCACCTGTATGTGTGTGTGTGTGTGTAACATGGTGTGGGGAGGCATTCGTGGGTGAAGAACTCATGTCTTGCACCCAGTCATGTTACATGAAGGTGGGGGTCCTGGCTGGGTGTGTGGACTTCTGGTGTGGGGGCGCTACGCCCTTGCCCTTCCACATGTAACCGATGATGCTGGTTTTCCAGGACCAGGTGTTGGACAGTTCAATGAGGGAGACCACTAGTTCGAAATAAACCCTTTACCGAACATTAAATTGGGGAGCGTTATATACAAGAGATAATGAGTACATATCTTCACAAACGTTTCCTTCACCATATGCAACATTTTCCTTGCACAATTTTAATCCATCGCTCTTTTTTTCCACTTTTTCTCTCTTTCTGCTGCTCCTCACTAATTCACCACAGCCTAGCTCAGTATTACAATCTAACTAGCAAGGGTCCTTTACTCAACCCGCAGTTCCGTGTCTTCTTTCCCCTCCAGGGAACTATGATGTCAGTTTAGTCAGTACTTTTCTTCTCTTTTCTCTGATGCTCTGGAACACCCACCTGTGGCACTCTTTTCTTCCCTTATACTTTGTCTTGTCCTGGCCTGTTACCTTTATGATTTATGAACTTTGGGCAGTACTGCTAGGCGTCCTCTACCAGGACAAGTCTCCATCAACTCATTCTGTCTTTCAGTCACTTTCCCACGAGCTGCAGAACTGCTCACACTGGACCTTAGGTTCTCTTACTACAGTCTGGGCCCTTTCTGTCTCACTACCAGGAAACTGTTACTTTCCCTTCAACATATCTCCTTATATTCTGGGCTAGTCCCAAACATTAACTCTTGCTATCACTACTGTCAAACCACACACATTATGACAAGTCACACTTCACATTATATTACAATAATTTACATGTTCTTCAAGGGGGAATGTGGAAACACGGGGGTCAGTGGGTGCATTTAGTACACTAGCCCGAAACCTCATGGATCAGGTCTCATCTCACTGAATGCCCACTCTCCTTTTACCATGGGCGTAATACTACTCAGACAACACAGGGTGAGGGTAAAACAGTGTGGCAATACTTTATTGAACCACAAAACAGACAAATACCACATTGAACAGTGCCAGCAAAATGCCAAAATGGTTAAAAATTACAATCTCACCCTTCCGCTGACTCGCCGGGATAAGAGCAGCTATGACTTCAGAGATTCCAGGGCTTACTACCGCCACCTGTGGCATGCACAGAGAGGAGGTAACAAAAGCATAAGAAGCTGAGAGTCCATTGAGGTACAAGTCCAGGTGACCGGAGTGGTACAACCTTATTTCTCCAAACATCTCCATGGAGCCAGGTGACCGGTGGGTCTCAATCCTGGCTTTTCCAAATGTATCCAAGTTGACCAGTGGGTCCAAATCCTGACTACCCCAAACTTATCCATGGGTTCAGTGATGGTCAATGGAGCAGATCTGTATTCTTTTAGCCGGGGCCGTGGTCCTCTAAGCTGGCATCCTGTAGAATGTCAAATCTGTGTCCCTCATTCTGGATCCATGATCTTGCAGCTATGCTTTTTTAGTGTTGCTGGCTGTGATTTTGTAAAGAGTCTCTGGTTCTTTGGATCTGTGGATCTTTGGATTACTTGTTACAGAGACATATACTCTTTAAGTAGTTCACAACGGTTGTCCTTCAAACCATCATCCACAGGTCAAGGGGAAGGGGTGATGAGGATAATCTGGATTGTTTTAGATTATTTATAGCTTATCCTTCAATGTTTGCAAGTCAACAAACTGGCTGACCTGGACAATGTGTATTCAACATATCAGCAAACATCATTGTTCAGCGACCCTACATCCCTGTTATGCAAAGAAAATAATAGAACAAATTGTAGGAGCTGATATAAGAGGTAAATAACAACCATTCATCAACTTACAAATATCAATTTAACCTACAAGAAGAGTCAACATAAAGTTTACAGTCTATGCCTCCTGGCTTACTGAAAATAGACATCTGGATAATTAAAATTAAATGCTGTGTCATCATAGGGAACATGGGCAATATGTCCACCTCCATACATATGGCTGCCATTAGAGTTGAGCGAAACGGGTCGGTCAAATTCAAAAGTCGGCGACTTTCGCTGAAGTCGGGTTTCATGAAACGAAACCCGACCATAGCGTGAGATCGGCCACGAGGTCAGCGACCAGAGCGCCAAAGTCGCGTTTCAAATTATGCTTCCAGCGCCCTTTTTCAGCCAATGATGGAAGACGCACACTGTGGGCAACGCGATGACATAGGCATCGGTCACCACCATCTTTGAGAAGGGCATGCAGGTGATTGGTTGGCTTTGTGTGGCGTCACAGGGGCTATAAAAGGGCGGGCACACCGACCGCCATCTTACTTCTGCCGATCTTAGCATTAGGGAGAGGTTGCTGATTCAGAATAAGGGAGAGCGTTAGGCAGGGAAGAAGAACCAAAACACTGCTTCTGCTGTTAGCGATTTCCACTTACAACACAACAGTTTGTGTGCAGTGACAGGGTAGGCTATATTTTTGTGCATCAGCTGTGTTGGTTATTAGGCTGCCTTATCAGGCTCCCTGATAGCTGCATTGCTGTTTGCACAATGCTGTGCAAACTGCTTTTTTAAAAGCAAAAACACTTTTCTTCCTCTTTTCTGCACAGTTACCAAGCATTCATTTTTCCACCCTTTTGTGTGCAGCAGTCCTGCTTATTAGGCTGCCTGCGTCCATACTTGGACTGAGAGCATCATTGTCAACCTCCTAAAATCTCTAGTGAGTTTCACATTCTCACCAATCCTATAGACACCCTCCACCTTGTCATACACCATCCAATTTCAGCCTGTTACATTGAGGTGCAATCTCTACTGGCCCTGAGATACTAGTTCAGCGTCCTCAAATCTCTAGTGAGATTCAAATTCACACCAATACTATATACATGCTCCACCTTGTCATACACCATACAATTTCAGCCTGTTACATTGAGGTGTAATCTCTACTGGCCCTGAGATACTAGTTCAGCGTCCTTAAATCTGTAGTGAGATTCAAATTCTCGCCAATACTATATACACCCTCCACCTTGTCATACACCGTCCAATTTCAGACTGTTACATTGAGGTGTAATCTATAGTGGGCCTGAGATAATAGTTCAGCCTCCTAAAATCTCTAGTGAGCTTCCAATTCTCCCCACTACTATATACACACCTTGTGCCTGGTCATACACCTGCCTATTTCAGCCTGTTAAATTGAGGTGTAATCTATAGTGTGCCTGAGATAATAGTTCAGCCTCCTAAAATCTCTAGGGAGCTTCCAATTCTCCACAATACTATATACACCTTGTACCTTGTTTTACAGTACCATATAGCAGGTGGTATTTTGGGTATATTTTTCAAAAAATGAGGAAGTATGGTGGAAGAGGCCGTGGAAGTGGGCGGGGGTTGCCAGCTAGTACTGATGGTGGTTGGGGTGGTGGTGCATCTGCTGGTAGTGGCAAAAGCACAATAGCACCTAAGGCAGGAGGTGTTGAGCCTGCATCATCGTCTGGCTCCACAAGACCTCGAAGACTCCCTTTTCTGGGAGTAGGTAAACCGCATTTAAAGCCGGAGCTTCAGGAACAAGTTTTGACTTACATTGCTGACACAGCCTCCAGCTCTATCGCCTCCTCTTCTGAAGTTTCAAAAAAAATGAAAGCACTGAGTCGTCAGTGGAGGCTCCTGGTCAGGAACAACACCTTTCCTTGTGTCCTTCTCCCCTACCAAAAGTGAAGGATGCGGCAGGCCACACTACAGATTACTCAATGGAGCTCTTTTCACATACCATGCCTGGGTTATCAAGTCAAATCATGAATTCCCCAGTCCAAGATGAATCGGACATGGAGTGCACTGATGCACAGCCACTGCTAGATTTATCTGTTGGTACATTCACTCAGAGCGCTACATTGTCCTCGCAGTGTACTGAGCCAGAATCTGACCCTGATGAAACTCAGGTGCCCCTTCCCGCATACTATACCACCTTACATGGTGACACAGAGGAAGGTGCACATGAAATTGAAGAGGAGGTGATGGATGACCCAGTTGTTGACCCAGATTGGCATCCATTGGGGGAAGAGGGTGCCGCTGCCAATAGCTCAGAAGAGGAGGAGGAGGAACCGCAGCAGGCATCGACATCGCAACAGCTGTTATCTGGCAGGCCCGTAGCAGTCCAAAAACGGTTTACAAAAACTCAAAGAGTTGCAGGACAGCTTGGCCAGATGGTCAAATTAGCACAGCGTGCAAGGCCTAAAAATGTCTTACATAGTAGGAAGAGTGTAGTGTGGCACTTTTTTTGCACCTGCTCCGAATGAAGGTAGTCAGCAACGCTAGATCACTTCCCCCACTGTAAGCCCACAGGTTAGCACACCACCAGCAGCAAATGTTGAGGTGTCGTCGCAAGGCCAAAGCAGTCAGGGAATCACAATGTTATTGCTACGAAAGACTGAATCTAGGCCATCAGCAAGACCACTAACACCATCACCATCTCCAACCCTCTCTCAGTCCGCCATGTCCACCGCTAGTTCCACCATATGCAGCTCTCAAGTCCAGCTCACCCTACCAGAGACTCTCAGTAGGACAACAAAGTACTCATCCACTCATCCGCGTACACAGTGTTTGAACGCCCACATTGCCAAACTAATCTCGTGAGAGATGATGCCCTACCAGTTGGTTGAAAGCGAAGCTTTCTGCGAGCTCATGGCCTACGCAGTACCACGCTATGACCTACCCAGTCGGCACTTCTTTTCTCGAAAAGCCATCCCAGCCCTCCACCTGCATGTGAAAGACCGCATTGTCCATGCACTCATGCAATCAGTGAGTGGAAAGGTGCACCTCACAACAGATGCATGGTCCAGTAGGCATGGCCAGGGCCGTTACGTGTCCATCACTGAGCACTGGGTTAATGTGGTGGATGCAGGGTCCACAGGGGACAGCGGCGGTGGTACAGTGCTGCCTAGCCCACGGTATAGGAAACAGTTGGCTGCAGGCGTTCGACCCTCCTCCTCCAGAAGCGAAAGCTCGTCCACAGAGCGCAGTCGCACGAGCACTCCTTCCGCAGCTGCCAGCGTTGCACACGAGGTGTCCCATTATCGAACAGCTAGTGGTAAGCGTCAGCAGGCTGTGTTGAAGATGATGTGTTTGTGCGACAACAGACACACCGCAGAGGTACTGGCCGACTACATGCAGCGACAAACTGAGTCATGGCTGGGCAGTCTACATCTTGAGGCAGGCAAGGTAGTTAGTGATAACGGCTGGAATTTTGTGGCAGCCATAGCCCTTTCAAAACTCAGACACATACCTTGCCTGGCTCACACCTTGAACCTGGTGGTGCAGTGCTTCCTCAATAATTATCTGGAGTTAACAGCCCTGCTCCATAAGGTGCGACGACTGTGCTCGCACATCCGCCGGTCGCCCGTACACTCCAGTCGTATGCAGAAGCTGCAGTGATTGCTCCACCTTCCCAAGCACCGCCTAATTATCGACGTTGCAACAAGGTGGAACTCCACCCTGCACATGGTTCAGAGGCTGTGCGAACAGAGGCAGGCTGTAATGCATTTGTGGGAGGATACACGGGCAGGCAGTTTGAAGGCAGACATGGAGTTGTCTGGTGTGCAGTGGTCGAAGCTGAAAGACCTCTGTAAAGTCCTTCAGTGTTCTGAGGAATGCACACATGGCTGGTAAGAGCAGACGACGCCATCATGAGCATGAGCATCCCACTTATGCGTCTGCTCATGCAAACTGACACACATTAAGGAGCAGGCGTCTGCAGCCGAGGAGGAAGAGGAGGAGGGAAGCCTTGATGACAGTCAGCCATTGTCTGCTCAGGGAACTCTCTTGGACGAGGTGGAGGATGAAGAGGAGGAGGAGGAGGATGATGGGGATGATTATTTAGGGGAGGAGGATGCTTCTCAGGGGGCAAGAGAAAATGTTGGCGTGGCAAGGTCAGGTACAGGGTTTGTGCGTGACTGGAGGGATGTTGATTTGCCAGAAAGTGCTCCTCCACCCAGCACTCGCAGTGCATCATTGACACCTGGAACATTGGCCCACATGTGTGATTATGCCTTGCAGATCCTAAAAAGGGACCCCCGCATTGCCAAAATGATAAACAATGATGACTACTGGTTGGCCAGCATCCTGGATCCACGCTATAAAGGCAAATTCCAAAACATCATGCCACAGGAGAACCTAGAGCTAATATTGGCTAACAAACAAGCAACTCTGGTAAACCGTTTGTTTGAGGCATTCCCAGCACACAGCGGCGGTGATGGTTCTCCCACGAGCCGTAGGGGGCAACATGGAAGAGGTGTTCGTGGTGCACACAGCGGAAGTGGCGTTGGACACAGGGGTTTCATGACCATGTTGTGGACTGATTTTTCAAGTACCGCTCACCCGACTGGTAATACTGCATCGATTTAAAGTGACAGGAGACAGCAGTTGTCAACTATGGTTACAAACTACTTCTCCTCCCATATCGATGTTCTCGTTCACAGGTCATTCCCCTTTGACTATTGGGCCTGTAAACTGGACACCTGGCCTAAATTGGCACAATATGCCTTACAGGAGCTCGCTTGCCCTGCTGCTAGTGTGCTATCCGAAAGAGTCTTCAGTGCTGCTGGATCAATCCTGACAGAAAAAAGGAC
The DNA here is from genome assembly GCF_039654945.1 of Dendrobates tinctorius. Lineage (NCBI taxonomy): Eukaryota > Metazoa > Chordata > Amphibia > Anura > Dendrobatidae > Dendrobates > Dendrobates tinctorius. The sequence goes on along the minus strand of NW_027361823.1, from coordinate 7,827,207 downwards.
CCGTCTGTCGACCCAAAATGTTGATGATCTAACCTTCATTAAAATGAACCATGCATGGGTTTCAAAGGATTTTGTCCCACCTTCCCCTGCTGACACGTAGGTTGCCTGAAAAATGGATCGCTTTTGTCCTCCTCTTCCTCGGACTTTTACAATTCCTCCATTTTCAGCTGCTGAATGTCCAACATCAACATATCCCATTTTTTCAACCTCCCTAACTGGGCTGCCTCCCCCCCCCGGGCCGGGGTCACCACCTGGCGCACGCACCCGTGCGAGTGCCGTTGCCCTGGACAGGTGGCTCACACAAGTCACTGCTGGGGCCTCCGAGCCTTAGTTGGGAACACAGCATTTACAGCTGGTACTTCCTCCGGTTTCTACTGCAGGACCGTCAGTGTCCCTACAAACTCGGAGACCGAAATCCGGACCATGCGCTCCAGCTAGGAGTGAGCCTTAACTCTGCTATCCTCCAGCTCCCCATCTCACATCCACACACTTCCCCTTCCCTTCACAGACACTTCCCTCCTCCCGACCACAGAGAGCAGCTCCTCAGCAGTCAGATTCAGAGCTCTCCCTGCAGGCCTGGATTGGGAACTGTGTTGTGTGTTGGTTTAACTGCTAGAGAGATCCTTCGTTGCTCCCAAGCATGACATCACACTCCCTAGGAGGAAGGTAATGCCACTGTGGCGACCGTACTCCTGGGGGCGCCACAAGTGCACTGATGCCCAGCCACTGCTAGATGATTCTGCTGGTACATTGACCCAGACCACTACATTCCCCTCGCACTCTACACAGCCAGAATCTGACCCTGATGAAACTCCGGTTCCCCTTCCCACATACTATACCACCTTACACGGTGACAAAGAGGAAGATGCAGATGAAAGTGCAGGTTCCTTGAGCAGGTCGGGGGGCATACTCATGGGCGATGGCACTGGCACAGGGCCCCTCATAGTATGCAAAAGTGTCTCTGCCGGTGGGAGGAGGGCCCACCCGCCGTCAGACACACCGCCGTACTATGAGGGGCCCTGTCCCAGTGCCATCGCCAACGAGTGGGCCCCCCTTGCTTGCTCAGGATCACAGCACTTGCAAAGTTGAAATACTTACCTCTTCCTGCTCCACCGCCGTGACGTCTTCCGCATTTCCTGACAGTGACATTCTGGTCAGAGAGCAAGATGACATCACATCTGTACGCCCTCTGCCTAAACAGTCCAAGTGCAGAGAGATGGAAGATGGGGACGACGAGGAGTCCAGACTAGTACAGTGATTCCCTAGCGAGGAGACTTATTTAATTGTTTTAAAGGTTGGGAGCAATTTTTGGGGAGAACTATACTCTGGAGAATGATATATGGGGCCCACCATACACTGGAGCATTCCAAAAGTGGACATCAGACACTGAAGCAGCATTTACAGGGCCCATTATACACTGGAGCATTAGAAATGGGGCCCATTATATATGGAGCATTATTTGGGCCCATAAGACAGTGGAGCTTCATCCATGGGGACCAACATATACTGTAGCATTATGTGGAGCTTATCATATACTGTATGGAACATTATATGGGACCAATGATTCTGTAAGGAGAAATATATGGTCCTCATTACTCTGTATAGCGCACTAAGCGCTGGCCATAATACTGTATGGAGTAATATACTGTCCGTTTTTGGAGCTATTGGAGAATTTAAAATAGATATCAGTCATGTGATGTAAGAAGTGAAGTATTTTTCATTGTACTATACCACTATTTCTCTGCCATATCAGAGGATCATGAATTGTGGCATGTGCTAAAGGAGCCCAGTGACACTCTTTGGCCCTGGGCCCACGAACCCCCACAACTTTAGCCAAATTACCCCCAGTTTTCAATGCCTAACTATTATTATAAAGTGAATTAAGGTTGACAAGCTTAGGCTAGTTTCACACTAGCGTTTATGAGCGCAGCGACAGCCTGCGCACGGCCGCTGCTAAGCCCCGCCCCCTGCCGCGCCTCTGCCGGTAGCTCCGCCTACCGGCGCATGACGCTGCATGCGCCCTGCATCCCCTATCTTTATCACGGGGGGTGCAGGCCGTGCGCAATATGCGTTTGGCGGCGCATGCGCCTTTTTGACGGTGCGCCGGCGCAACCAAACTGCAGCAGGTTGCGTTTGGCGCAGGTCGGCGCACCGTCAAAAAGGCGCATGCGCCGCCAAACGCATATTGCGCACGGCCTGTGCGCCCCGTGATAAAGATAGGGGACGCAGGGCGCATGGAGCGTCATGCGCCGGTAGGCGGAGCTATCGGCGGAGGCGCGGCAGGGGGCGGGGCTTAGCGGCGGCCGTGCGCAGGCCGTCGCTGCGCTCATAAACGCTAGTGTGAAACTAGCCTTAAGTAATAAGAATTGATGTTTTTGGCATTAAAATGGGCACTGTAGGTGTGTTTCCTGTCCTCCACTCCCTGCCGACCTTGGTTCCCCATTGACTTGCATTGGGTTTCGTGTTTCAGTCGGCCTTCGACTTTTCACGATAATCGGCCGATTTCGTTCGACCCGACTTTTGCGAAAGTCGGGTTTCATGAAACCCGACTCGACCCGAAAAAAGGCAAAGTTGCTCATCTATAGCTGCCATTATTATTTAAGAAAACAATGGGCAGACATGTGATTTTACTAAATTTGAATGCTTAATCCCTTGGACCATATGGATGTAACTATACGCTGTGGTCTGTTAGTGTAACACCCAAAAAGGATAGAGTACCGCAAATATAAAGCTGCACAAATAAAAATAGATACATTTATTGAGGAAAAACAAAAACTGCCATGTAGCATATCACTCCTGTAGGAAGGTAGAAGATCCAGTCCTCCTAGATCAAATGGCAATATAGACCAGGGAATCCCCACAAACAAAAAAGTCACAGCAGTCACCTGATGTTACACAGTTGGCAGCAGCAACCAGAGTTTGCTCCAATTTGCTACTGTTTAACCATTTAGATGCCACTGTAAATCACTTAGATCGAGTGATGACCAATGTGAGTGTACACAAGCTCACGTTCCCTCTCTCCAGTTTGGGCTTCATTGGAGAGCATCATTTACTCCATATACTGCAGTACTTTAGTATCACACTATACCTTTATATAACAAGCAATTGAAGGATTGCAGGTTCAAGTCCCCTAAGAGTACTAAACAGTAACGTAAAAAATAAAACATTTACAAAAATAAAATACATTTTTTAAAAATCACTCAACTTACACGCTGTTTAAAAATAAAGAAATTAAAAAAAGAGAATCATATCTGGTATTGCCACATCCATAAAATCTGATCTATTAAAACATAAACATAATTAAACCATATTGTAAACATCGTAAATAGAAAAAAGCAAAATGCAAGATTTCCCTTTATTTTGTGTCACATGTAAAATGCAATAAAAAGCAATTCAGACATTGTATGTACACCAGCCCGTCACACAAAAGCAAGCCCTCACACAGTTCAAGGGCTTGCTTTTGTGTAAGCTCTTCTTACTCCTACCCAGGCAGCCGGCTGCCTCTGTGTGGTGCACAGTGAGTTATCTAGGTAAACTTTTGTGCACCCTCAGATGATGTCACATGCATAGGCCTTATATGCAGTCTCAATCGGCAATCAGCTGCCCAAGTATTCAGGTAAATCAGCATTCTCGCTGGCTACCTTGTTCCTGGATTCTGTGTACTAGAAGACAAACCCAGCTCTGCTTAAAGCGAATCTGTCACCTGTTTTGGCCACTATAAGATGCAGTCACTGCCTTTCAGGGCTTACGTACAGCATTCTATAATTCTGTAAATAAGCTCCCGATCCGAGGTACCAATCCACTCACTCAGCTCGCTTGCTCCAAGGTGCCGGTGTAAGGAAGTGGCGGAGACCCTCGCTTGCCCCTCCCCCACACGGGACCTAGGTGACCCTTTTTGTATGTAAAATATGTTGTACCTGTTTGTTAATTGTCTGAGTGTTGTTTTCCTATGATGAGCTGTGTCTTGTTTTACTGTACTCCTCTTACGCTGTGCCTGTATTTGACATGTAACTTGTTCAGAGCAAGCACAGGTTAATTTAGGAGGTATGACTAGCAGCCAGAAAAGGCGGCAGGAAGCTCCTGCTTCCAGTCAGTCACCGGGGCACGTTTGCCCTGGGCAAGAGCTCAGCAAGGACCGAGACATTGTGAGACCCCAGGAAGAGACAGAATCTGCTGCCCCGGACCCACGGGCAATGAGGTGGGCACAGGACTGTGCGATTGCCCCGCCGAAGGAACTAGAAGCGTCCAAATTCTGGCAAGTGACGTTTCACTACCTTTGCTTGTAAACGGTGACCACTGTTGTGGCTGATGCTGAGATGGCAGTGAATAAGAGTAGGGGAAGAGCAGGAAGTCTCTATGGTATTTTCTCCACTAACCTCTTTCTACCTCGTTTATCCTACAAAAATAAAAGTTATCCCTGTTGGATTACTCCTGTGACCCTGGATTGTGATTGCCTGGACTGCAGTGACTGGGAAAAAGAGGTAACTCATGAGGGGAGCTGTGTCCATCCTATTTCTGTGCAAAGTCCCGGGGAGTATACTGACTGTGGCTTAGTGACTCGACTGGGACTACCACCGTGGGCCACCTTGTTACACCTGTTCGCACATTCAGCCCTGCTGTTCCATGGTGCCTGACTGCATAATCGGTTCTGTTGTTCCCAGGTGCCTATCAGCATTTCTGACTGTGCTGTTTTAAGGTGCCTGTCTGCACACCCAGATCTGCCAAGATGCCTGGTTGCACACTCAACTCTACTTTTCCAAGGTGTCCATTTGTGAACTTACCTCCGTTGCTTCAAGGTGTCTGTTTACACACTCAGCACTGTGTTAAGGTACTGTCACACTTAGGCTACTTTCACACATCAGGTTTTCGGCGTCAGGCGCGATCCGGCGTCGTGCCGGAATGCCGGATCCGGCAAATGTTTTGTAAAACCTGATGTGCCGGATCCAGTTTTCTGCCGGATCCGTCTTGTTCTTGACAGACAAAACCGGATCCGTCTCATCCGGTTCATCCGTTTTTCTATCCGTTTTTCGACGGATTACGCCGGATCCGGTTTTTAAAATTGACCCTTGTGGCCTTCCGAACGGGATTGGCTACTGGAAAACTATATATAGCATGTTCCTACAGCCCTTCTTTGACAGGTTGTAGAGAAGAAAGTGCAGGTTGGAGAGAAGAGCAAGTTACTGGCGAAGATGGATGTTGTCATTGGAAATATTACCACTAGAAGTTCTGTGACGGTTTCAGTAATGAGGGACAATTTTGCACTATACTTTATGTCACCTCAAGGCAGAGTACACTGGCAGGATGACAGAGTGTGAAAGATTTGTGCCCTAACCAAACTTGTGTACCTTCTGGACCAACAGTATATACCTTTGCCAACCAAAGTTGGCTATCTTGTCATGGTCTTACTATTTTTAGCTTTAGGCCACAGGTGTGTACCTGGTTGTGTTTTATGCAAAGTATTTCACCTTTTAACAAAAGTTGTGTACATTGTTAGGAAATCACCAACAATAAACACAACTTTTTAGGTGAAATACTTTGCTTCAAACACAACCAGGAACACAACTGTGGCAAAAAGCTAAAATTTACCCACAGTTATATACCTGGTTTTGAATACCTTTTTACCTTTGAAATACCCTGTATTTAACCTTTTTTTTAAACATAGTTCGCCGCAGAAAGAAATGACAGACAACCATTGTGAAACGATAATTTAACTTTTATTTAAAATTTTTTTTTTTTTTTGTAAAATGTTTTTAAAGTGCAAAAAACTTTTTTAATAAAGGTTTTAAACCCAATGGGCATTTTTATTAAAAAACACACATTACAAATCTGTGTAGTGTGGGGTGGAAATACTGCTGGAGGGGCTGCGGGACACTTCGACACTGGGTGTGTGGAGAGAGGACTGGGATCGTGGTGGGGAAGGAACAGTTAGAGGTGAAGGTGTGGAAAAAGCTACAGAATGGGTGGACATGTGGGAGGCAGAAGAGGTGGTGGGCGGTGGAGTGGAGGGTTGGGCAGGGACTGTAGGAGCAGATGATGTTGATGGAAAGTTGTATGGGGAAGGAGTTTGGTACGGGGAAGGAGTTTGGTACGGGGAAGGAGTTTGGTACGGGGCAGGTTGCTGGAAGTGGGGAGATGTCTGGTACTGGGGAGGTTGCTGGTACTGGTGAGGTTGCTGGTATGTAATAGGAGGGGGAGGATGGAAAGTGGCTGGAGGGGGTGCAGATGTAATAGGAGGGGGAGGATGGAAAGTGGCTGGAGGGGGTGCAGATGTAATAGGAGGGGGAGGATGGAAAGTGGCTGGAGGGGGTGCAGGTGGAGGAACTACAGTGGTGGGAGGTGGAGGTTGGGAGGTAACCTGCTGTAGAGCACCGTGGCACAAATGCATTACATGCATCTGCTGGGTAGGAGATAGTGTTGCCATGCGCTCCACAACAGACCTGAAAAAGGTGTGGTTTGGCGAAGATCTTGCTTCTGAATGCATGGTTTGCAGAAGTGTCTTCACCTCCAGAATGCTGGAGTTGATCTGCTGAAAGCCTGCGGAGATTTGCTCTGACAAGACTTTTAGACAGTTCTGGAAAGATGCATTCAGATGCAAGAACTCTTGCGCATAACTCTTTTCCTGACCCCTCTGCCGCTGTCGCCCAGTACCCGCAGGTGTACTAGAGGTGGCAGGGGCAGAAGGGTGGGGTAAAGGGAAAGCGATCTCCTCACCAGCAGCTTCATGTAATGTAGGCGGCCACGATGCTCCTGTGCTGGTGGATGGGACAGATGGGTCGAATGTGTGGGAAGGCTGGGAAGGTGCAGATGTACCGGGGCGGTCGAAGTGTCCCTCGGTGCCGGTCTCCTCAGGGATCGCCTCAGAAGGGTCCAATCGTGCAGGCTCCCGAGTGCTGCTCACCGTGCTGTGGAATAAAGAGAAAAAAAAACAATTAAAATACTGACATGGTATGGCCCTGGCTGAAAAAAAAAAGTTACATCTAACATTTTTTTTCACATGTGGTGTGTAATATTTACCTTCTAGTGACCATTGTTTCCCGGAGGAACGACAGGGCTTGTGCGTACTTGTACTTGCTCCTGCGTCCTCCAGATCCACTCGGGGCCCGCATCTCTTTATTGAACTCCTTCTTGAAACGATCCCTCACAGACCGCCACCGATTCACAATTCTGTTCCCTGAAACGAGAAAGGAGTGGTTAGTATACAACATCAGTGTTTCACAAACTCCAGTCCTCATGGTCCCCAGGGGTCATGTTTTCAGGATTTCCATAGTAAATAGAAATCCTGAACACATGATCCGTGGGGACCACGAGGACTGGAGTTCGGGAAACACTGGTTTACATCAAGCAACCGGTACTGTATATACTTACGCTCTTTAATCTGGGCCCGAACATCGAGGTCCTCCCAGCGGCCCACAAGGAGCGAACAGATTTCCTCCCAGAGTCGTCGGGTAACGATAAGGTCAGCGTGGCGGCGGTCAGCCATATTCCAGAGCGGCTCCCTTTCTCTGACGAGATCGATGAGGTGGTCCACATCGAGTCCTCCATCCTCACAGTCAGAGTCGGGAGCACGCTGTGAAGGCTGTTAAAGAAAAAGACAAAAATAACATAATTAGCCTCCACAAAAGAAATGAAATAAAAAGTGCAAAAAAACAAAGCAAAAATATTTATACTTACACGCTGGTGACCGCCGCGTTGCTGTCGCCGACGACCCTGGGAGGCACTGCGAGGACCTCTTGGCCGAGCACCAGATTGGGAAGACTAGAGAAGAAAACAAAAAATGTTATGTCTTTGGATGTAGGCATTTGTTTGCTGTGTGTGGTCTGCAGAACATTGTTTTCTATGTGTTGTGTGTAGTGTGATGTTGTGTTTCTGCGTTTGATGCAAAAAACTTACCAATTGTGAGCCCACTCCAGGTGTCTGTCCACCCCTTCCTTCTTCTTCTGGGAGCTCCTCTTTATCTTGTGATTCCTGTTTTGAAATAAAAGGCAATGAATAGACATATATTACAGAGATGATGGATTTTGGAAATAAAAACTTACCGTCAAACGCTGACGATGCGAGGGAGGGCTCCCAGAAGAAGATGTGCTGTCCTGTTGATGGCCAGACTCCATGGCTGTGGGTATTGCTGCTGCTGTTGCTGCTGCCAGTGATGCCATTTCCGCTGCTGCTGCTGCTGCTGCTGCTGCTGCTGCATCTCTTGGGCGGCTGTTGAATAAAGAGAAACAAAGGGCCAATGAATATCTTGATATTCCATGGCCCTAGTTTGGAGGAATGGGGGATTTGATAATTACTGTCTCTCATCTGCTGCTGGACTCCCCTCCTCAGCATGTTCCATTTGCTGCTCCATTTGGGGTGGTGGTGGTGCTGATGGTGCTGCAGTGGTCTCCTGCCTTCTCCTGCTGCGCTTGGTTGCTTTCTTGGGTGGCATGTTGGGTGTGGCTGTGGGTCCCACTGTCTTGCTTTTATATATGTCTTGTGGGCAGAGCTACTGAGCATGCTCAGACCAAAAAAAACGGATCCGGCCACCGGATCCGGCTTTCGCCGGATCAGGCGCATTGTGGCGCTCATAGGCTTTCATTGTGTGAAAAAGCCGGACGCGCCGGATCCGGCGTGTCCGGCTTTTTCGCCGGAGACAAAAAACGTTACAGTAGCCGTTTTTTCCAGACGCCGGATCGCGACACATTGCCGGATCCGGCGAAAACCGGATGAAACGCATGGCCATCCGGCGCGATCCGGCGCAAATGCAAGTCAATGGGGGGGAAACCGGATCCGGCATTGCATTTCGCCGGATCCGGTTTCTGTCAAAAGCGCCGGATCGCGCCTGACGGCGAAAACCTGATGTGTGAAAGAGGCCTTAGCGATGCACCAGCGATCCCGACCAGCGATATGACACGGTCAGGATCGCTGGTGCATCGCTAAGTGGTCGCTATTGAGCTGCCACACAGGCAGATCTCACCAGCGGCATAGCAGCGGTCGGGGGTTGTTACTTACCTGTCAGACGAGGCGATGAAGACGTCCTCCCGCCCGCGTCCACGCGTCGCTCGTTGGCGCCACAGGAAGCCCAGCAGGAAGCTGACGACGAGAAACGGCCCAGGACGTTTTCGAGCGATCAGCGATAATCAGCGGGGGAGCCAGTCGGAGGTAAGTATCAGACATAGCGATATCGCTAGCAATATCGCTGCTACGTCACAAAAACCAGTGACGTTATAGCGATATTGCTAGCGATATCGCTTAGTGTGACAGGCCCTTTACAAGGTGCATGTTTGCACAGTCAGCTCTGCTGTTCCAAAGTGACTGTCTGCACAACTGGTTCAACTGTTTCAAGGCGCCTGTCTACATACTTAGCTCTGTTGAACAAAAGTGGCAATCCTAACACTCTGTTCATCTCTGTTCCACATCTAGCCCAAGATATCCAGCTCCACTGTTTCATCCTGTTTCACATACCATCTGGCTTCTCCAACTACTCTGTACCTGGCTGCACAAGCATCTTTAGTCTATAGTCAGAACTATAGCTTAGCAAGTCCACCTCACCAGGTGAGCCATAACAGAATATTCATAACTGGATTCCAAAGGTGCAATGGCTTCAACTCCATTGCTGTTACAATTTCCTGTAAGTCTTCTAGACGGTGCATGACTCCTCAGCGCATATGGACACATTAGCCCAAAAAAAGCTTTGCATAGCATTCAGATATGCACCATTTAATGCAACCCCACAATCATGGGGGACATTCCTCTAGGGCAGCATTTCCTCATTTGGCTACCCAAATTGTTCTGATGAGAATCCTAAGGCAGGAAATGGTGTACTGTGTCTGACTGGTAAGGTGAGGCCTATATTTTTTCTTTGATAATTGTCTAAGCTAAAGCAGCAGTTTTGTAGTGACATGATGATCCTATGATATTCCCCCTTTCATTCTTTCTTTCAGCTTTCCATACAGTCTTTGTTGAATCAAGTTAATCCCTTCACCCCTGTTTCCACCTTCATGACCAGGCCAAATATTACAATTCTGACCAGTGTCATTTTATGCGATAAATATCTGGAACGCTTCAATGGATCCCACTGATTCTGTTTTTTTTCGTGACACATTGTACTTCATGATAGTTGTAAAGTTTTGTTCGATATAAATTGTGTTTATTTGTGAAAAATGGAAAATTTGACCAGCGATTTCTCATTTTTTCCAACAAAATTTACAAAACTATTTTAGGACCACATCACATTTGAAGTGACTTTGAGAGGTTGATATAACAGAAAATACCCAAAACTGACACCATTGTAAAAACTGCACCCCTGAAGGTGCTCAAAACCACATTCAAGAAGTTCATTAACCTTTCAGGTGCTTCACAGGAACTGAAGCAATGTGGAAGGAAAAAAAGAATATTTAACTTTTTTTCACAAAAATTTTACCTTAGACCCCAAATTTCTTATTTTCACAAGGCTAACCGGAGAAATTGCACCTTCCAATTTGTTGTGCAGTTTCTCTTGAGCACGCCGATACTCCATATGTGGGGAAAACTACTGTTTGTGTGCATGGCAGGGCTCGGAATGCTTTGACTTTTTGAATGAAAACTTGGCTGGAATCAAGATCGGACGCCATATCGAGTTTGGCGAGCCCTTGATGTGCCCAAACAGTGAAAACCCACCACAAGTGACCCTATTTTGGAAACTATTATTAGCATTTTTTAGCTCTAAATCTAAAAACCTTCAGAGCATACTGTGTTTGAATGTACGAGATGAGAATGCAGTCACTAAAGAGTTAATCTTGCAAAGTCATACATGGAATTGTAATAATAATAATTCTTGAGATGCTCAAAGACAACTTGGATACTTCTCTTATTCATGTTGACAACTGAGAAGCAGTAGCCAGGGACTCTGAGCAGGTTATGGGTAATTAGTGAATATATCGTGATACCTTGTATCTTGGATACAAAAGCATCCCAGATGTACGGAGAGCTGCTGCTGCCTGACAGTAAAACATGGCAAGTAACAATTAGAGGTTTTCTGAATTTATTCAAACTAAGCTTGTGGGAATCGTTCTGCCTGCAGACTTACATTATTCTGTTCTACACTGACAGATCCATCTGGGGATTTTATCTAAGGACTGCCTACTTATGAGAGTCATTGTGCCTTGATATTCACTGCTGCACCTGGCGCTAAGAATACCGAATTAGGAGTCCTCACATCTATGCCTTTTGCATTTTTATGGTAGTAACACCCACACAAGCAATAAGACTTTGTCTTCACTTTGGGAATAGATAATATGTTTTGGAGAGCAGGCAATTATCTGCAATAAGTTTTACTTATTTATATGAGTGTGTTTTTTAAACTGTATTTTGGAAGTAAAATTGTATTAATAATAATAATTTGTATCTCTATAGCGCCGACATATTCCGCAGCACTTTACATTTAAGAGGGGACTTGTACAGACAATAAAGACATTACATAATAACACATAATTCAGACACCAAAAGGAGTGAGGGCCCTGCTCACAAGCTTTTGCGGGGATTCCCTGCAGCCTCAGTGACATCAGCGGAATTTCCCCAAAATTTTTACAACGAATTAACCCCTTAAATTAACACCTATAACTCCAAAATTTTACACAAAAACCCTGATCTAATTACTAGTGATAGACATAAAAAAAACATGAAATGAAATGGTTAACTATATGTAAACCATCTGTCATTTCATGTCGGGTAGGGGAATGAATTTACAGAAGCCGGCAAATGTTACAGTGGCTATTCTGCTATGAAGAACTGCATGAATTATATATATATATATATATATATATATATATTGTATTCTATGTGTCAATATCTATTCTTTCGTTTCTTTAATTAACCTGTCTGTGTGATTTTACTGTATTGCTAAATGAATTGCCGGCTTTTTGTAAAGGACACCGGAACTCACATATCTGGTCCGTTTGTAGTCCGATTTTTAATTGCATCCATAGCCTTGCATTGGCGAGTCCGATCCGAAAATCGGTGACAATCGCAGCATGCTGCGATTGTCTCGGTCCGAGGAAACGTTCAGAAAAATAATCGGATGATGGGAGCTGCCCCATAGAATAACATTGGGACGAATGCAATGCGATTTTTTATCGCATTGCATTCGTCCGATTTAATCGCTAGTGTGACTCCGGCCTAACCAGTTCCAGCAATGGGTAGATATTAAGTTGTAAGTCAAGCGTGCTGTTATGGGATACATGAAGGCCCAGGTATTTAAAGCTGGATACAATAGACAACGAGGAGAGAGCCTCAAGTCGGGGCATCGGAGCATGGGATAGGGTTAACAGGGCAGACTTTTCCCAATTTATATATAAGCCCAAATATTTACTGAATCCATCTATGGTGGCAATCACTTGAGGCAAAGTTTCCTCCGCCTCGTCCATAAATATCACCATATCATCTTTGTATAAACCTATGGTATCTACCCGACCCGCTATATCTATACCCCTAATGCCAGGGGAGGACCTTATACGTATTGCCAATGCCTCAATCGCAAAGGCGAAGAGGGCCGGGGAAAGGGGGCACCCCTGACGGGTCCCCCTGTGTAATGAAAAGGGCTCAGATATGGAATTGTTCACAATAATACAGGCTTTAGGCTTCATATATAGTAATTTAACCCATTTTATAAACTTATCACCAAAGCCATACCTCTGTAGACATGCGGAGAGGAATGGCCACTCAAGAGAGTCAAAAGCTTTGGCGGCATCTAACGATGCCAGTGACCATTTGTTTTCTGGAATTAGAGAACTATACTGGACTATTGACTGGACTCGTCTGATATTAATTGAAGTGCTCTTACCAGTCATAAAGCCCGTCTGGTCAGGATGTATAAGTTTCAGTATAATTTAATTTAATCTGGTGGCGAGAATTTTAGTAAAGATTTTATAGTCCACATTTACCAATGATATGGGACGATAGGAACCACATTCCAAAGGGTCCTTCCCCTCCTTCCTAAGCACTATGATATTAGCCTTGTAAAAGGATTCAGGCATAGATTCTCCCTCCCAAATTCCCCGAAATACCTTTATCAGAAGTGGCGTTAATATGTCTCGGTATTTCCTATACAATTCAATAGGGAACCCGTCCGGCCCAGGGGCCTTCCCAGAGGCCATGTCTGTTATGGCATTCTCTATCTCCTCCACAGTGAATTCAGCATCCATAAAGGCTCGCTGATCAGAATCTAAGGTAGGGAATGTTACATCTGACAAGTAATCCAGACACTCCAAATTATCAGAGCCACTCTTAGATTCAAAAAATGACTTATAATAATCATAAAAGCAGACAAGAATCTCCTCAGTTGAAGACACCCACGAATCATCCGACTTACGGATCTGTAATATTGTATTAGAAGTATTATGTTGGCGCACCAGATAGGCCAGTAGTTTACTTGCCTGATTTCCCAGTTCAAAATAAGACTGGCAAGCAAAGAATAATTTGCGCTTAGACTTAGTGTCTATATGCTTGGGGTATAATCGCTGGGCAGCCAACCACTCAATCCTATTGCCATTAGTTTGATTAGATATGTATGCAGCCTCTGAATCCTTCAATCGCTGTTCCATCACGTCATCCTCTCTTGAGGTTACCCGCTTAATATAAGAAATTGTGGAGGACAAGCAGCCCCTCAGATATGCCTTAAGGGAATTCCAAAATAAATTAATATCCTGAGGTTCCTGGTGGGACAAAATGAATAAATGCAATTGATCGATTGTTCTGTCGGGGGGTACTATCAGTTTCAGCCAGAAAGGGTTCAACTTCCAAACCGTCCTGTTATTTAATTGCCTATACTTAAGTTTGAGGAGATCCCTCTACTGCCATGCTCCACACTATCCACCCACATCGCCAGACCACTGGTTCCGAATATGTAATCTATGCGAGATAGGGAGCGCCTAGTGGATGAGTGGCAGGTATACTCTCTCAACTCAGGGTGCTGCACTCTCCACAAATCCAGCCACCTGCTACCCTCCATAAATAGCGACAGTTGGGTTGCTGTCAGGGAAGGAATCCCCCCAGCCACTCCATCATCCAGTCTCAATTTATAAGACGATTGTTCATAACCATTTTGAAGTCCCCCATACAGATAACATCCGCGTCCGGATAATTTAGGGCGAAACTCATAGCCTTCTGGAGAATGGACATATTAGCCGGAGGCGGATTATAAACGCATAAAATCACATTTCCTGGTATTTATCTATGCATATACGAAGACAAGTCGACCCTCAGGATCCCTCCGGGTCTCCCTGGCTTCCCGTCTAACATCTCTATGCACCAACAGTGAAACTCCTCTCGAGTAACTAGTATGGAATGCATGAACAGACCACTGTACCCAAGGCTTCTGCATGCACCGGGCTGTATCCCTGGTCAGATGCGTCTCCACCAACGCCACAATGTGAGGGCGGTAATGTCTAATCTGCGAGAAGACTTTGATCTTTTTCCGGGGGGGGGGGTTTATACCTCTCACATTCCATGTCATACATATCATCTCAGGCCCCATATTTACTCCGCTGGATATGGCCTACATCAGTACCTGGGTAAAATTTAGAGACACCACACATAAACTGAAATTGCTGCTGGCTGCAAATTATACCTCGAAAACAAATAAAACCACTATAAAAACCATCAAAATGGAAAAACAAACAATATGGGAGCAAAGTCCTGCTCTCCCATCATGAAATAAACACGGGGATACCATCACTGAGCTCAGTGTCCGGTATTGTTGGTAATTCAGACGTCCGTGGAAAAAGCTCCAATCAAACCATCAATAAAAAGAATTTTGATTAACAGTGACGTTAGGATTCCTTCGCAGCAGATCCGCTGTGGGACTGAAACCACTCAGCCGCCTCCGCCGGATCCATAAAAAACATAGAAGAATCCTCGTGGACCTCCCGGAGCCTGGCCGGATAGATCATTGAGTACACAATATTCCTCTCCCGGAGCCGCTTCTTGATTTCCATGAATTGTGCTCGTTGTTTCTGAAGTTCCACGGAGAAATCCGGAAAAATTGAGATCGTGGCATTGTTGAACTTGATGGGACTTTTTTGTCGAGCTAGACATAGAATCGCATCCCTGCAATTGAGAAGACGCGCCAAAAAAGGTCTAGGTGGGGCTCCAGGAGGAAGAGGTCTTGTAGGGCCCCTATGAGCCCTTTCCACAGCAAATGTTGGGGAGACTTCATCTCCCAAAGAGGTTTTGAGCCAATTTTCTAGAAATTGTTCCGGATGTTGACCTTCCGAACGTTCCGGCAGACCAATAACTCGGATGTTATTCCGACGCATTCTATTCTCCAGGTCGTCTGCTTTTTGCCTCCATGCGTTCACCGAGCCCGCCGCTTTCGTAAGCTTGGCTTCCATGGGTGCGATGGTGTCCTCTACCTTGGACACCCTTGTCTCCACCTCCGTAATACGCCCTCTCATGGCCTGCATATCTTGTCGAAGACGCCCCACCTCGGTATACACGTCCTCTATTTTCCCCGTCAGCGATGTCCTAGTTAAGGAGATGGCCTGTATCAGTTGTTCAGATGCTTGCTTGAGGGCTAATTCCTCCTGCTCACTCTCTTCTTCACCCTCAGAGGGACGGTTTTTACGTTGAGCCTGTGACGGGTTATTTCTGAGGGACCGTGTAGTGTCAGAATGGTCAGGTCTAGCAAACTCTTTCAATTTTTCAGCTGCTCCTGCCCCCTTGGAGCGGTTCATTTTCAATAGCAATATGGCACAGCCGGATAACAGAAATGGTATGTCCAGGGGGAGTCCAAGTTATGAGCACAGCAGTGCTATAATATAACTATAATATAATAATAGCAAGTGTCCTAGGGCCAGCACAGAGCAGAAGGGCCACACAGGAGGATAAATCCTCTAAGGAGTGACCAAGAGGCCTTATGGCTGGGGAGGGATCCGCAGTGCCCACAGAGACAGCAGCCAGGGATGGGTCCAGAGGACCCTGGAGTAATAACACCAACTAGCTGGGTGACTTAACAAAGGGGAGTGCGGGGACCAATCTTCCAGAGCACTCACCGCGTCTCCCTTTCAAATCCACAGGATATGTGCTCACCGTTCTGTCAGCGCTGCGAGGAGGGAGCCAGCGCCGCGTCTCTCACAGCCAGAGCACACGCTTCTGAAAATGGCCACCGCCTCATGCAAGCCCCACCAGCTGCCCCGACCTTTACTGCTATCTGCCCGCCGAGATTCGGCCTCCCGCGGGAGTCCAGGGGTGCTCCACAGTCCAGGGGGTCCACGAGTTCGCTGACCGGATCAATGTCAGGATGTAAGGAGCTCTCCCTGAACGCGTCCTCTCTCAGCCGCTACATAGCCACGCCCCCCATTGTGGTCCATTCTGGTTACACTGCTTTTTATCATTTTTTGTGTTACTTAATGAATTTAAATGAAAGATGCAATTTTATGAGACTTTAGTGCACTATTTTTGTGTTGGTATACAAGTTAAGCTTGGTGCATCTCCAGTTATAATTTATTACTATTATTATTATTATTACGCCATTTATTCCATGGTGCTTTACCTGTGAGGATGGGTATACATAATAATAAACAAGAACAGTAATCTTAAACAATACAAATCATAACTGGTACAGGAGGAGTTTTTTTTTTGGTCTTAGAGGACTTTCCTTGTCTGAGTCGCTCTGATCCCTTCCCCATACTCAGACAGGGAAAGTCCCTTAGGCCAGCATCACAATAGAGAGAAATACGGTCGAGTGAGAGGCACTAAAACCACGCATTGCACACGGACCAATGATTCTCTATGGGGCAGCTCCCATCAGCCGTATATTTCTTGGCCACATTTTACGGGTCGAGACAATCGCAGCATGCGTCAGCGTATTATGGGCAAAATACACCAATGCAAGTCTATGGGGGCGAGAAAAATACGAATTACACACGGACCACACGTGTGACTTGCGAGAAATACGCACCCGGTGTCCTTTAACAAAAGCCGGCAATTCATTTTGCCATACAGTAAAATCACACTGACATGTTTAATAAAGAAACGAAAGAATAGATATATACACATAGAATACATATACATTATATATATATATATATATATATATATAGTAAGGTAGCGCTGTCATTCAAGGTTGGGGACACTCGCTTGGCAGCCAAATAATCACATCCGGCACGGGTTTTCCATAAAACAATAACAATCCATGCGGTTTATTCAGGCATCATAAACTCACAGCAGCTACATAAAGTTCATATAAACAGCATAGCATCCATGACAGAGCTCCACTCTGCTAAGCCTGTACTCACACAGGTTATGCAATGTCCATTGCGCAGGCTTTCTAGCCTCACAGTTCTCACCCCGTCAGGGTTACCTCATGGCTGCTTCAGCTCACTGCAGACGTTCATTCCCTCTCCCTGGGAACTGTCAGATGCTTGCAGCCATTTCTCACAGCATTCATGTGCTGTCAGGCAGGAAGCCCCATCTCCCAGCAGGATCTTCCACAACGGACCAACCAGGTCCCAGCATTCACTCATGTGACCTACCCTGTCCATCTTATATGGTCCGTAGCCACGCCTACCGGGTCACATGCCTATTACCTCATCACAGGTCCTTCACACTCACATAGTCTTTTACTACCAGCGTTTTCAGACACACCCCTGGGTGGATTGTAGGTAGCTGGTTCTGCCCGTCTCTCCAGCTACCTGAAGACTTCCCTAAGACATTGACACGGAACCTCAGCAGTATCACTGCTGATCAACACATACACAAGTCTTCATCTCAAGGCCACCCACCTTGAGATACATTACGATCATTCAGCATCCTACTCCTATCAGGACACTAGAAATGCTTATACGCCTGTCCTGGTACACCCACACAGTGCCCCCTAGCGGACACAGTGGTCACTACACCACAATATATATATTGTGCATCCACATAACCTCTGAGAGTGAAATCTCCTGATGCGGATATCTTAAAATTTAGCTTTTGAATTTCTTTAAGATATTGAAGAATTCTCTTAATTGCATTCCAGTCTCTTTGGCGTAGCTTGCTTACACATTGACAGAGAATTTCAACTGTGGCTGTGATATCCAGATGAGTTGTGGTTGCTGTGTACACAAGCGCCCCCACTGCTTGTCTGTAAATCTCATTGCTGGGTAGCAGATCTTCTTCTTCTGCTTCTCGTGAACAGGCAGTTTTTACATCTCTTGCCATGACTGGGGCTCTGGTTTAGGAAGTGTTCTGACCATATTAGAAAGACATCTAGCTGGGATACCTTTGTTTGTCCTTTCTGATCTCCTAACTGGAGGTTGACTTGGTTCTTCTGTGTCGTCCTTGGTGGCTTCAGAGTTTATCCACACTTCAGTGTTTTCCTTTTCGGTGTCTGGGTTTAGTGATTGAGATTCTTGATCTTGCTTCGTAGGTTTAATAACTGGGGTAACTTCATGGAATTTGAGCGATGCATAGTTTCATCAATCACTACATCTCTGCTGATTGTTACTGTGTTGGTCTCTGGGTGCAGGATTCTGTATCCCTTTTGAGTTTCCATTTAGCACACCAGGACTCCTTGCTTTGCATGTGATTCCCACTTGGAACGTTTTTCTTTGGGAACATACATAAACCTTTTGCTTCCAAATATCCTGAGGTGCTTCAGGTCAGGCTTCTCGCAGTTCCATAGCTCATATGGGGTCTAATTTGTGGCTTTACCTGCCAGTCTGTTTTAAAGATAGCAAGCTGTCATGATGGCTTGTCCCCAATACGTTATAGGTAGATTCGCATCAAACAACTTACTTCTTCCACTTTCACAGAGTACGGTTCTTTTTCTCTGCAATGCCATTTTGTTCTGGTTTGTATGGAATGGTAGTCTGGAACGCGATTCCATCCTTTTTCAAAGTGGTTTGCACCTTACCACTTGTATATTTGGTTCCATTATCTGCATGCAAGGCTTTTGGCATTCTTCTAAATTTGTTAAACACTACAGCATGATATTCGTCAAGTTTCTGTGGAACTTCATTATAACTGTGAAGCAGGTAGGCGACTATATATCTGGAGTAGCCATCAATAAATGTGAGAAAATATCTCTTCTTGCTAGGAGTTGGAACATTCATTGGATCTAGTGGTGCTTATATTAGGAAAGGATTTTCTGGACATTTTCCCTTTAAGACAGCTAGTGCACTTCATCATTTGACTACACTGGTTGATTTCAATACCATTTGCAAGTTGAGCTAGCTTCCTTACTGCTTCTGGGTCTCTGTGCCCAAGACATCTGTGCCATACATGGATACAATTCTTATGTAGACCTTGATAAAGTTCATCTTGGATTTTTCCTTCTGCAAGAGTGTGACCCTTTGAGATGATGCAGCTGTTATCTCTAAAAGTAACTACATTCCCCTTTTGCGTTAGCTTCTTCACTGACAATGAAAATGGGTATTAGACCTACCGGTAATTATGTTTCCAGGAGTCAATCCTGATAGCACCATGGAGGACATCCTCCTCCTCCTTACAGGGACAGGAAAGCACACAAGAGGTTAAAAGGCCCCTCCCCACCCCTATTCCCTCAATGTTTTAACAAGTACAACACCATGGATGATGCAACTTAACACATTTATTATCAGTATCATATTACTACATATGACATAACATAATCAGGGAGGGAACTACCCATGTTGTCAGGATAGACCCCTGGAAACATAATTACCGGTAGGTCTAATACCCATTTTCCAGGACGTCCCTCCTGACAGCACCATGGAGAATACCAAAGTACCTGCTATGGGTGGGATCACTGCCTGGAGAACCTTTCTCCCAAAGGCAGTTTGTTGGTTAGATAATACGTCTAATTTGTAATATATACAAAACGTATCTAGCCTGGACCAGGTTGCGACCTTACAAATCTGGTTTACTGATGCCCCCGCCCTCTCCACCCATGAGGTTGAAACCACTCTAGTCGAATGGGCTTTTAAGCCCTCAGGGGGGCTGATGCCCTGTGAATGGTAGGCTAGAGAAACTACTGATGTAATCCATCTCACGATGGTGGCCTTAGAGGCTTTCTTCCCTCTATTTTTCCCCCCAAACAAAATGAGCAAGTTATGGTCTTGCCTCCAACTACGAGTGGCTTCGATATAATCAATGACATCCTGTCTGACATTAACATGTGCAGGGCCTGCTCCTCGTTTGAGGGATTTTCGCAGAATGAGGGCACAGCAATTTCTTGGTTTAAATTCTGACAGAAGGCTATTTTTGGAACGAACGCAGGGTCTAATTTCAGTATTATACGGTCATCCCAAATTCATAGCTATGGGTCCCAAACGGATAAGGCCTGGATCTCGCCTATGCGTTTTGCTGTGGTACTGGCAATTAACAATGCAGTTTTCATGGTTCGGTGAGAAATGCACATATCTTCACCATGGACAAAAGGGTCTGAGCATAGGGATCTAAGGACCAAATTAAGATCCCAGGGGGAACTGACCTCCTGATTGTGGGGCGCAGACGCTGTATTGCCCTGACAGACTTTATTACCCATGGGTGAGAGGCCAGAGAGTAGTCAAAAAAGGTGCTTAAGGCTGATATTTGAACCATTGGGGTACTGGGTCTAAGACCCTTATTAAAGCCTGGCTGAAGAAAATCTAAGACGCTTGGGATATCTGGTTTCCCTGCCGTCAAGTCGGACCTGCCACCCTCCAGACAGAACTTCTTCCAGATCTTATAATTTATTGCAGAAGTAACTGGCTTCCTGCTGGCCTGAGTCGTGGTTATGACCTGGTCTGGCAGCCCACAAACTCTCAGGATGTCCCGCTCAGGATCCGTGCCGAAAGATGGATCTTCTACTGCCATAATCCCCAGAAGCGGAAACCAACTCCTTTTTGGCCAATATGGGGCAATCAGTACCCTTGCCTGATCCTCCTGTACCTTCCTGAGGATGGCTGAAATAAATGAGCACTATCAGAGGAAAAGCGTAGGAGAGGGACCGTCACCATCTCTTACTTAGCGCATCGATGCCCTCTAGGTTGTCTCAAGGGTTGAGCAAATAAAACCTGTCCGTCTTCGTGTTTTTACTGGTCGCAAACAGATCTATCCGAGGCCTGCACCAGAGATGTCAAATACTGGAACACCTCCTCGTTTAACTCCCATTCAGTTGACCAGATCTTCCGTCTGCTCAGGTAGTCTGCCACGACATTCTGGGACCCATCGAGATGGACCGCCGTTACTGACAGGACTGTCTTCTCTGGCCATGAAAAAATCACATCTGCCAGATCCTGAAGCATTTGATGTCTTGGTCCTCCCTGGTGGGGCAGGAAGGATACTGCCGTCACATTGTCCGATATCATCTTTACCTGCTGGCCTCCTAGATGAGCCTGGTTCCGTCTTAGGGCTTCCCATGCAGCGTAGAATTCTGTGTAATTTGAAGACCTGGACTGTATGTCTGCTGGCCACTCTCCCTGGAGGATCTTCCCTTCCAGGTGTGCTCCCCATCCCCACTTGCTGGCATCTGTGGTAATTACTGTGCATAGGGAGGAGATCCAAGGAATGCCCTCCTTTAGGTTTCCAGGCTGAATCCATCACAGTAGAGACTTCTTTCCTGCGGGGGATAAAGATCTTTTCTTGTCAAGGGAGGACTGACGTCGATCAAAAACTGACAGGACTTCCCTCTGCAAGGCTCTTGAATGGAACTGTGCCCAGCGGACACATGGGATACAGGACGTCTTAAGGCCCAAGACCTGCATTGCGGACTTGAAGGACACACAACCCTTCATGAGTTCTTTCACTCTGTTCCGCAACAATCTCTGTTTTTTCAGAGGTAGGAAGGATGTTCTGTGACCGGAATCCAGCAATATCCCCAAAAAAACCTTCCTTTTTTCTGGGGCCATGTCCGATTTTTGACTGTTTATGATCCAGCCGAGGGATTCCAAAGTGGTTATAGTCCTTTCTCTGTGCCTCCGGAGTTCCTCTGCTGAGCCTGCCACTAGGAGGCAACCACTTCTGCAACCAGTTTGGTAAAAATTTGGGGGGCTGAAGCCAGGCCAAATGGAAGGCACTGAAACTGAAAGTGGCAGGTCCGCTCTTGAAACCTTACTGCGAACCTCAGGTATCTCTGAGATACCGGATGGACAGGAACCTGATAGTAGGCGCTTTTCAGGTCGAGGGTGCACATTAAGTCATCTCTGTCTATTAGATGGACCATGGATTTTACCGACTCAATCCTGAATCTCTTGTAACTGACCCACGTGTTTAAGGGCTTTAATTTTATTATTGTATAAGACTCTCCCGATGGCTTTATGATGGAGAACAGAGAGGAGTAGTGGCCCTCGCCTGTTTCTGCCTGGGGGACTGGGACTATAACGGCCGAGCTCATTAGATCGTTTAAGTCTCCCCACATGGGGGAGCCTGACTCCACTGTAAGGGGAGCAATGACTCTCTCGGGGGGGGAAGGGAAAGCAAACTCGATCCTGTATCCTTCTGGATATGGTATTTAAGACCCACTGGTTCTGGGTGATCTGGGACCAGATTGCTGAGAAACACCTGATGCGCCCCCCAATGAAGACGGCGTCATTGCCTTCTTGATTTTGAGCCTGATCCAAACGGGGAACTTCTACCTCTCCCGCCTCTACTGTGGGTACTGCTGTAGGAACCACTAGAGGACTTTCCTGGCTTTTGTACTCTGTCTCCGAGAGGTACCTGACCTACGAAAGGACTGGTTCCTTTTAACTCTCTTCTCTCCTCTGGGAACCCTTTCTTTTTATCAGTGGCCTTCTCTAGGGTGTCATCCAGGGCAGGACCGAACACTCTCAACCCAGAAAAAGTAAATGGAGCAGAGCTTATTTTTTGATGCACCGTCCCCCGATCAGGTTTTTAACCAGATAGCTCTACGAGCCGCGTTGGGAAGTGAACTATTTCTGGCCCAGAATCTCACTGATTCTGCCGATGTGTCAGCTAAAAAAAGCTATAGCCGATTTCATTATAGGAGGGGAAGCCAAGATCTCCTCCCTCAGGGTTTTATTAGTCAGATGCTCCTCCAGTTGCCCCATCCACAGAAACATAGATCTGGCAGCTGAAGTAGCGGCTATCTTCGTATTAATTAAAGATGCTGATGACTCCCAAACTTTTTAGTACGGTAGGTTGTCCGCCTGTCAATAAGGTCCTTTAAGCTGGATGAGTCTTCAAAGGGAATGGACGTCTTTTTGGCAACCTTTGCCACTGGCACGCCGATCTTGGGAATTTCTTCCCAAATTTTAGTGTCCTCTGGATCAAATGGAAGACGTCTCCTAAAGTCCTGGGATATCAGTAGGCGCCTCTCTGCATCTTACCACTCCTCCAGAACCATAGACCGAATGTGATCAATCACTGTGAACACGTGTTGCTTTTGCGCTCTGAGGCCCCCAAACATTAATTCCTGTCTGGACTGCGGCTTTGAGACCTCCTCCACCTGCATTATGCCCCTGACAGCTCAGACCAACTCATCCATATTGTCGGATGAAAACAGATATCTTCTGCCTCATTCCTGACCTTTCAATAATACTTCGACCTCTTCCTGGTCAGACCCCAGGAATAGGAATCCTCATCTGAGCTTAGCTCCATCTTCCATCTAGCTCTCTTAGCACTTGGGCTAGGGGGCTGCAGCCGAGAAAGAGTGGACATAAAAGCTTGGACCTCTTCCCGGATCAGGGACCTCATCTCGGATAGGAGGGATGGCTGTTCCTCCCTCACGATCTTGGCAGTAGACGTGTCACAGAGGATCCTGCTATATGTGTCAGGGAGCTTTATGTGGCAAATTCGGCATCTCCTGGACTTCGCAGATGATTTTCCAGGTCGTTTGGGTGCAGGCAGTGGCGTTATTGGGGATCACTTTTCCTGTGCAGTGCATAAGAGAGTGACCAATCAGGGCCATGATCAGGTACAGCAGGATTGCGCTCAGTGCACTTACCCCATGCTACTCAGTCCTACCCGGATCCTCCATGGCTGCTGCTGTTGTCCTACACCCCACGAGATCCGGGGAAGCCACTGCCGCCTGTCTCGCTGCTCTCCGGGTTCCTCTCTGGAACACACGCCGGTCTCTTACCTCCGTCGTGCCCTCTGATGTCACCGGAAGCACGGCAGCTTCTTCCCTGTGTGACTTCCGGTATAGCGCTGAAATGCCGGCTGGTGTCGCAGTTGAGAGCCTCCACTGTGGGAGGAAGCGGCTCTACTCAGGAGCATCATCCACTCGCTGGTCTCTGTGGCTGAGGGACTCTTTCCCAGGAGAGTGTCAGCCTGACATGAGGAAGGTTTGGACCAGCCCCCCGATCCCCCTGGGCCCCATCTGGTAAGCAGAGCTCCTTCTTGTGCATCCCTCCTTGCAGGGAGGGAATAGGGGTGGGGAGGGACCTTTTAACCTCGTGTGCTTTCCTGTCCCTGTAAGGAGGAGGAAGGCATCCTCCATGGTGCTGTCAGGAAGGACATCCTGGAAAAAGCGTATTGCTGAGATTTGATCTTTCATGCACTTTCTGTAACTCATCCCACATCTCCTTTGCAGTTGCACACTTGCATATATGCACAATCTGATTATCATCTACACTGAGGGAGATCGTGCTTTGTGCTTTCTGATCCTTCTCTAGCCAATCATCTGGTAATGGATGAGGCACTTGTTCCTAAGTATATTTCCACGTACCATCTCTTTTGCGCAGCATCTTCACCTTGAATTTCCAGGACTGGTAATTCTGGTTAGTGAGGTTTGGCACTGAGATCTTGACATGATTGCTGCTAGTGGACTCTGTTGCTCTGTGCTGCTTTTGCTTTGGGCTTCTGTTGTGGTATTTCTCTGGGTTTCTGTGTCACTCTGGGCCCATAACCTGTTGGCAGCGGATTATGCAGGATACTCTCCAAGCATGTGACAACAGAGCTTCTTTATTCAGGAACAACGTATGATAAGCTTAATAGATCAGGAATAAATCAATTGAAGTGTATGGCCTTGATCTGCGATAACACCCATTGTCATGGGTAGCACTTTTCCTGATTTAAAGCTGACTTGCCAGGACAACCCCATTAAACAAGACAGTAAAAACAGCACTGTTAGGGAGAAAAGGAGACATATTAAGGTAATTGACGTATATTACAAAATGTATAACTTTGCCTTACTTGGAGGATACTTAAATTTTTAAAAAAGTAGTTAACTCTTTAAAACATGAAATTCTGACAACCTGTAGCTGCCAATAGGTGGAGCATGAGAACTAACTGCATACTCTGCTCAATACATGCAGTATCCAATAAATGCTTGTACTCCCTCTAGTGGCAGCTACAGGTAATTTGTTATCTTTAAAAATTATGTCGCTGTGGGAAATTTGGATTAAAAAATGGACTTCCAACTATCTTAAAGAAATGAATCAGTCTAGAGAAAATGGTCAGCAAATGTGATGTTAAACCAGCCTAATCTGAAGTGTAATCCAGTCTAGTTAACAGTGTCACATAGCGTATCAGTAAACACAGTGTCTTCTAAAGTATGTTAAAGGGGTTTTTCACTACTTTAAAAGTTATTGTGTATGGGCCCAAGATGGGGAATGAAATACAAAAAGAACCAGAACGCACATTCTGGACTACTGCTTCTCCTCTGCACTGGCTATTGTGTTCCCCACCGGTCTCTAGGCATGAACAATGCCACATTATATACTCTTTGGGCCCATACAAAATGATGTGTAAATTAAGGGAAAACCCTAAACTCTAATCCTATTTTTTTTAAAAATAAAAAAGTTAAAATTTTCTCCCTAAAACATTTTATTAAATTAATCATGTCCACAAAGTGTAAAGTACTATACAATGATCTATGAAACAGTAAAAACACTATAATGATAATTATTATTACAAGAAACAAAAAAATTTTTGAAATTAGTTCCCACATGGACACTAGTATGGGTTGGATAATAACGAGAGCACAAAAGTGAATAATTGGAGCTAGTTACTTCTGGATATAAGATCTAGAGAAATATACGAAAGGAATTCTTAGATACTAACATGCCCTGGGACGATTTTTGCAGGTCCAAAACTCTCGTGGAAATGTAGTATCCGCGGCCCCAGTGTTCCCTAATTTAAGCAATATGTGTAACTTGAATGGCCACCTCCTAATAGAGCATGACATTGAACAAGAGAACATCGGCATTTGTGTCTCAGAATCTGAAATCACACAGGGGCTAATTATACAAGAGAGCAGACTGGTGTTGTAACTGGATAGTATAGATGCTGCTTGTTCTACAGCCTCACATTTATCAAGCTGCTCATCCTAATTATTACACCAGCATTTCAATGTGGCTTCTGTTACTATAGAAAAAGGGGATGGAGTGATTGCTGGCTTTATTGACGTTCTCCCACTGCGAGCGGTTTTGTAGCACTTCATATGCCGGGAGCGGTGTGTTATACCATCTCTCCAAGGCTCAGCAAAGGATAGAATGACACTTTATCTGGGCAATGTCTTACTGGGAATGTATTAATGCATAGTGGATAATGGACCACTTAATGCTAATTATATGGATATTAGGAACCAACAGGGAGGCTGAGGTGACTTCTGATATCCATAGTCATATACATTACTGGTTGCTTTGTTGCAATCTGCTCATTTTCCTATTTTGTTCTAAGATGTTGGCTGTAAGTGAGCATATCATAATTATTTATGCATTTACAATAATAGAATAACTCTACATATAAAAGGAAGCAAAAAGGAGCAAGAACTCATCAGGACTAGTCATGGAACGTACTTTTAGTATATTAGTCAGTGATTAACATTATTTTGTAATAATATATATGGGTATATATGGGTGGGCCAGGGCCCAGCAGTAACATTGGCTCTGGGGGCGGGGAGGTAATGTTTAAATACATGCAAATGTTAACCACCTTCATTCACTAAATTACCTATAATTCTATATAATTAAAAGTTGAGTCGTTTCATAAATGAATGACGAGATGCTGCCTTTGCCTGTAGTGACTCAAATGTACTTTGCTAACTACTGCACATGGTGGGCCACTGTTAAACAGGGGTCCACTGAAGGATTCACCTGTTCCCCTGTGGGCCAGTCCGAACATGTATAATAGTAGATAGCCCGTCCCAGGACGGTGACTGGAAAATAAAATGCATCTAATTAAGTGCAGAGTTCTTAGCAGAGGACAACTGCAATTTCTAAATATATACACTGCTCAAAAAAATAAAGGGAACACTAAGATACCACATCGTAGATATTACTAAATAAAATATCACAGCTGCAAATTTTTATTCATTACATAGTGGCATGCGTTGAGAACAAGAAAACATAAAAATGATCAATGTACGTGTAAATCAAAATTAATATCCCATGGAGGTCTGGATTTGGAAGGATACTCAAAATAAAAGTGGAAAATCAAATTACAGGCTGATCCAACTTCAGTGGAAATGCCTCAAGACAAGGAATTGGTGATCAGAAGTGTGTGTGGCCTCCACATGCTTGTTTGACCTCGCTACAACACCTGGGCATGCTCCTGATGAGTCGGCGGATGTTGTCATGAGGGATCTCCTCCCAGACCTGGACTAAAGCATCAGCCAACTCCTGGACAGTCTGTGGTGCAACGTGACAGTGGATGGAGCGAGACATGATGTCCCAGATGTGCTCAATTGGATTCAGGTCTGGGGGAACGGGCGGGCCTGTCCATAGCTTCAATGTCTTCATCTTGCAGGAACTGCTGTCACACTCCAGCCACATGAGGTTTGGCATTGTCCTGCATTAGGAGGAACCCAGGGCCAACGGCACCAGCATATGGTCTCACAAGGAGTCTGAGGATCTCATCTCGGTACCTAATGACAGTCAGGCTACCTCTGGAGAGCACATGTGGCCCTCCAAAGAAATCCCACCCCACACCATTACTGACCCACTGCCGAACTGGTCATGCTGAAGGATGCTGTATGCAGCAGATCGCTCTCCACGGCATCTCCAGACTCTGTCACGTCTTTCACATGTGCTCATTGTGAACCTGCTTTCATTTGTGAAGAGCACAGGAGGCCAGTGGCGAATTTGCCAATCCTGGTGTTCTGTGGCAAATGCCAAGCATCCTGCACAGTGTTGGGCTGTGAGCACAACCCCCATCTGTGGACGTTGGGCACTCAGACCATCCTCATGGAGTCAGTTTCTAACCATTTGTGCAGACACATGCACATTTGTGGCTTGCTGGAGGTCATTTTTCAGGGCTCTGATAGTGCTCCTCCTGTTCCTCCGTGCACAAAGGCTGAGGTAGCGGTCATGCTGCTAGGTTGTTGCCCTCCTAAGGCCCCCTCCACATTTCCTGGTGTACTGGCCTGTCTCCTGGTAGCGCCTCCAGCCTCTGGACACTACACTGACAGACACAGCAAACTGTTATGAATGAGTCACCGTAGGAGGCAAAAGCAGAAATACAAGCTAAGTCCAGAAAACCAGAGAAGTTGGCAACTATCAGATTGCAGACCCCTGAACCTATCAACACAACTAGCAGTAGCCGTGGGGGGTTCCTACGAAGCCCTAGACCCCTCAATCACAGCCAGAGAATTACATAGGCCTAAAGAAAGAAAGGGGAAATCTAAACTGCCCCAGAGCAGACCCCAAAGCAATAGGCAGCCCCCAACATATAATGACGGTGAAGCAAGATGAAAATACTAACACAGACAGAAAGATAGACTGAGCAAAGACGGGGCCCGCAACTATCTAGATAGGAAAGGACAGGAAGGCTGCTGTCTGCAATCTGCCAAAACCCTATCAAAGACATAAGCCAACAAGCTGATATGAAAAAGGCCCTGAAGCAGCTAGGCTTCAAAAACTAAATCAGCACTCAGGTATTTTCAGAAGACAGAGCTAAATGAATTCAGCACACCCCAGCAGGGAATGGCAGAAATCCAGAAAAACAAAGCAAAACAAAGTCAAAGCACAAAAGCAAAAGGCCGAGCAGCAAACTTAGCTTTAGAGGAGCAGGAATTCAGACTGGTCTCCAAGGATCCCACAGAGAAATCACCCGCAGGGCAGAAGGGCATCGGCAGCCTTATATCCAGTCCGTAACTCCACTCAGCCAGTCATCATCATCAGCCTCAGGTGTTTGATAATCAGGCTCACTACCTTTCTTTACCAGAAGAGGGAGTTCCTCGGGCCTCAGTAATGAAGGGGAAAATGAACTCACAACAGTACCTCCCCCTTGAGGAGGGGTCACTGAACCCTCAACTACGCCACCAGAGCGATCATGGTGAGCCCGATGAAAGGCACGCACCAATCTTTTGGCATGAATATCAGAGGCAGAGACCCAGTAATTATCCTCCTGACCATAACCCTTCCACTTAACCAAATACTGGAGTCTCCGTCTAGCCAGACGGGAATCCAGTACTTTCTCTACCTCATATTCCATGTTACCTTCAACCAATACAGGGTCTGGAGGTGCCACCCCCGGAACAACAGGTTCAACAAACCTCTTCAACAAAGATTTATGGAACACATTATGGATTTTAAATGTGACAGGAAGAGCCAAACGAAAAGAGACCGGATTAATAATCTCCACAATCTTGTAAGGTCCAATAAATCTAGGCTTAAACTTAGGAGAAGCCACCTTCATAGCAATATTTTTTGATGATAACCACACCATATCTCCAACCTTAAACTGGGGACCAATGGTCCTATGTCGGTTGGAAAACCGCTGGGCCTTTTCCTGGGAGAGAGATAACTTATCCACTAGAGTTGAGCGACTTTTGTTTTTTTAGGGTCGCGTTTCGTTTTGTGAAACCCGACTTTTCCAAAAGTCGGGTCGAGCAAGATCGTCCGATTATAGGGAAAAGTCGGGGTCGTCCCGAAACACGAAACCCAATGTAAGTCAATGGGGAATAAAAGTCGGCAGTGAGAGGAGGACAGGAAACACACCAACAGTGCCCATTTGAATGCCAAAAGCATCAATTCTTCTTACTTAAGCTTGTCAACCTTAATTAACTTCATAATACAAGTTACGCACTGAAAAATGGGAGTTATTTGGCTACAGACTGTGGGGGGGGAGGGCTGGCTCCAGGTTTTCATGTGCCCTGGGCGAAAGAGCGCCCCTTTAACACATACCACAACTCATCATGCTCCGATACGGCAGAGAAATAGCGGTATAGTACAATGAAAAATACCTCACTTTTTACATCTCATGACGAGGCCCATCTATTTCTCCATACAGAAATCATTGGTCCCATATAATGTTTGAAACAGTATATGATGAGCTCCACATAATGCTACAGTATATGTTGGTCCCCATGGATGAAGCTCTACTGTCTTATGGGCCCAAATAATGCTCCAAACATAATGGGCCCCATTTCTAATGCTCTAGTGTATAATGGGCCCTGTAAATGCTGCTCCAGTGTCTGATGTCCACCTTTGGAATGTTCCAGTGTATGGTGGGCCCCATCTATCATTCTCAGACGGTGTTAGGCCCAGTATGGATTGCACGTGATTGCACAAAGGTTAGAAAGGGTACCGTATCCCCAGATAACATGTATGGATAGCGTACACATTCAAAATATATGTCTCAGGAGGCAGGCTCAGACGGTGTTAGGCCCAGTATGGATTGCACGTGATTGCACAAAGGTTAGAAAGGGTACCGTATCCCCGGATAACATGTATGGATAGCGTACACATTCAAAATATATGTCTCAGGAGGCAGGCTCAGACGGTGTTAGGCCCAGTATGGATTGCACGTGATTGCACAAAGGTTAGAAAGGGTACCGTATCCCCAGATAACATGTATGGATAGCGTACACATTCAAAATATATGTCTCAGGAGGCAGGCTCAGATGGTGTTAGGCCCAGTATGGATTGCACGTGATTGCACAAAGGTTAGAAAGGGTACCGTATCCCCGGATAACATGTATGGATAGCGTACACATTCAAAATATATGTCTCAGGAGGCAGGCTCAGACGGTGTTAGGCCCAGTATGGATTGCACGTGATTGCACAAAGGTTAGAAAGGGTACCGTATCCCCGGATAACATGTATGGATAGCGTACACATTCAAAATATATGTCTCAGGAGGCAGGCTCAGATGGTGTTAGGCCCAGTATGGATTGCACGTGATTGCACAAAGGTTAGAAAGGGTACCGTATCCCCGGATAACATGTATGGATAGCGTACACATTCAAAATATATGTCTCAGGAGGCAGGCTCAGACGGTGTTAGGCCCAGTATGGATTGCACGTGATTGCACAAAGGTTAGAAAGGGTACCGTATCCCCAGATAACATGTATGGATAGCGTACACATTCAAAATATATGTCTCAGGAGGCAGGCTCAGACGGTGTTAGGCCCAGTATGGATTGCACGTGATTGCACAAAGGTTAGAAAGGGTACCGTATCCCCGGATAACATGTATGGATAGCGTACACATTCAAAATATATGTCTCAGGAGGCAGGCTCAGACGGTGTTAGGCCCAGTATGGATTGCACGTGATTGCACAAAGGTTAGAAAGGGTACCGTATCCCCAGATAACATGTATGGATAGCGTACACATTCAAAATATATGTCTATACATCAGGAGGCAGGCTCAGACGGTGTTAGGCCCAGTATGGATTGCACGTGATTGCACAAAGGTTAGAAAGGGTACCGTATCCCCAGATAACATGTATGGATAGCGTACACATTCAAAATATATGTCTATACATCAGGAGGCAGGCTCAGACGGTGTTAGGCCCAGTATGGATTGCACGTGATTGCACAAAGGTTAGAAAGGGTACCGTATCCCCGGATAACATGTATGGATAGCGTACACATTCAAAATATATGTCTCAGGAGGCAGGCTCAGACGGTGTTAGGCCCAGTATGGATTGCACGTGATTGCACAAAGGTTAGAAAGGGTACCGTATCCCCAGATAACATGTATGGATAGCGTACACATTCAAAATATATGTCTATACATCAGGAGGCAGGCTCAGACGGTGTTAGGCCCAGTATGGATTGCACGTGATTGCACAAAGGTTAGAAAGGGTACCGTATCCCCAGATAACATGTATGGATAGCGTACACATTCAAAATATATGTCTATACATCAGGAGGCAGGCTCAGACGGTGTTAGGCCCAGTATGGATTGCACGTGATTGCACAAAGGTTAGAAAGGGTACCGTTTCCACGGATAACATGTATGGATAGCGTACACATTCAAAATATATGTCTCAGGAGGCAGGCTCAGACGGTGTTAGGCCCAGTATGGATTGCACGTGATTGCACAAAGGTTAGAAAGGGTACCGTATCCCCGGATAACATGTATGGATAGCGTACACATTCAAAATATATGTCTCAGGAGGCAGGCTCAGACGGTGTTAGGCCCAGTATGGATTGCACGTGATTGCACAAAGGTTAGAAAGGGTACCGTATCCCCGGATAACATGTATGGATAGCGTACACATTCAAAATATATGTCTATACATCAGGAGGCAGGCTCAGACGGTGTTAGGCCCAGTATGGATTGCACGTGATTGCACAAAGGTTAGAAAGGGTACCGTTTCCACGGATAACATGTATGGATAGCGTACACATTCAAAATATATGTCTCAGGAGGCAGGCTCAGACGGTGTTAGGCCCAGTATGGATTGCACGTGATTGCACAAAGGTTAGAAAGGGTACCGTATCCCCGGATAACATGTATGGATAGCGTACACATTCAAAATATATGTCTCAGGAGGCAGGCTCAGACGGTGTTAGGCCCAGTATGGATTGCACGTGATTGCACAAAGGTTAGAAAGGGTACCGTATCCCCGGATAACATGTATGGATAGCGTACACATTCAAAATATATGTCTATACATCAGGAGGCAGGCTCAGACGGTGTCAGGCACAGTATGGATTTGACGGCCCAGATTACACAGCGGAGGAGCAGGGAGAGGTAAAGATTGCAAATGCTGGGGCCCTGCCCAAGCAAGGGGGGCCCACTCGTGGGCGTCGGTACTGGCACTGGGCCCCTCATAGTACAGCGGTGTGTCTGACGGTGGGTGTGCACCACCACCGTCAGAGACACTTGATTGCACTATGAGGGACCCTGTGCCAGTGCCCGCGCCCAAGAGTCGGCCTACCCACCTGTCCAGGGCAACGGCACTCGCACGGTGTCGTGCGCTAGGTGGTGACCCCGGCCATGGGGGGGAGGCAGCACAGTTAGGGAGTTTTAGAAAGTGGCATATGTTGATGTTGGACATTCAGCTGATGCAAAAGGCGAAATAGGTGAAGTACCAGAAAGAGGTGGACCAAAGCAAGCCATTTTTCTGTCACCCTATGTGTCATCAGGGGAAGGTGGGACAAAATCCTTGGAAACCCATGCGTGGTTCATTTTAATGAAGGTTAGATCATCCACATTTTGGGTTGACAGACGGGTCCTTTTTTCTGTCAGGATTGATCCAGCTGCACTGAAGACTCTTTCCGATAGCACACTTGCAGCTGGGCAAGCGAGCTCCTGTAAGGCATATTGGGCCAATTCAGGCCAGGTGTCCAGTTTAGCGGCCCAATAGTCAAAGGGGAATGACCTGTGTGGGAGAACATCGATATGGGAGGAAAAGTAGTTTGTAACCATAGTTGACAACTGCTGTCTCCTGTCACTTTCCATCGATGCAGTATTACCAGTTGTGTGAGCGGTATTTGAAAAATCAGTCCACAACATTGTCATGAAACCCCTGTCTCCAACGCCACTTCTGCTGTGTGCACCACGAACACCTCTGCCAAGCTGCCCCCGGCCCGTACGGCTCGTGTGAGAACCATCACCGCTGCTGTGTGCTGGGAATGCCTCAAGCAACCGATTTACCAGAATTGCTTGTTTATTAGCCAATATTAGGTCAAGGTTCTCCTGTGGCATGATGTTTTGTAATTTGCCTTTATAGCGTGGATCCAGGAAGCTGGCCAACCAGTAGTCGTCATCGTTCATCATTTTGGCAATGCGGGGGTCCCTTTTTAGGATCCGCAAGGCATAATCTGACATGTGGGCCAATGTTCCCGGTGTCAATGATGCACTGCGAGTGCTGGGTGGAGGAGCACTTTCTGGCAAATCCACATCCCTCCAGTCACGCACAAACCCTGTACCAGACCTTGCCACGCCAACATTTTCACTTGCCCCACGAGATGCATCCTCCTCCCCTAAGTAATCATCCCCATCATCATCCTCCTCCTCTTCTTCCTCCACCTCGTCCAGGAGAGGTCCCTGAGCAGACAATGGCTGAATGTCATCGAGGATTCCCTCCTCCTCTTCCTCCTCATCAACATTGGCTGCAGACGCCTGCTCCTTAAGGTGCGTCAAAGTTTGCATGAGCAGACGCATAAGTGGGATGCTCATGCTTAGGATGGCGTCGTCTGCGCTTACCAGCCGTGTGCATTCCTCAAAACACTGAAGGACTTTACAAAGGTCTTTCAGCTTCGACCACTGCAAACCTGTCAACTCCATGTCTGCTCTCAAAGTGCCTGGCCGTGTATCCTCCCACAAATGCATTATGGCCTGCCTCTGCTCGCACAGCCGCTCCACCATGTGCAGGGTGGAGTTCCACCTTGTTGCAATGTCGATAATGAGGCGGTGGTTGGGAAGGTGGAGCAATCGCTGCAGCTTCTGCATACGATCGGAGTGTACAGGCGACCGGCGGATGTGCGCGCACAGTCTTCGCACCTTCTGGAGCAGGGCTGTTAACTCCGGATAATTTTTGAGGAAGCACTGCACCACCAGGTTCAAGGTGTGAGCCAAGCAAGGTATGTGGCTGAGTTTTGAAAGGGCTATGGCTGCCACAAAATTACGGCCGTTATCACTAACTACCTTGCCTGCCTCAAGATGTACACTGCCCAGCCATGACTCAGTTTGTCGCTTCAAGTACTCGGCCAGCACCTCGGCGGTGTGTCTGTCGCCCAAACACATCATCTGCAACACAGCCTGCTGACGCTTTCCACTAGCTGCTCGATAGGGGGACACATCGTGTGCAACAGTGGCAGCTGCAGATGGAGTGCTCGTACGACTGCGCTCTGTGGACGAGCTTTCGCTTCTGGAGGAGGAGGAGGAGGGTCGAACGCCTACAGCCAACTGTTTCCTATACCGTGGGCTAGGCAGCACTGTCCCACCACCGCTGTCCCCTGTGGACCCTGCATCCACCACATTAACCCAGTGCGCAGTGATGGACACGTAACGGCCCTGGCCATGCTGACTGGACCATGCATCAGTTGTGAGGTGCACCTTTCCGCTCACTGACTGCTTGAGTGCATGGACAATGCGGTCTTTCACATGATGGTGGAGGGCTGGGATGGCTTTGCGAGAGAAGAAGTGGCGACTGGGTAGGTCATAGCGTGGTACTGCATAGGCCATGAGTTCGCGGAAAGCTGTGCTTTCCACCAACCGAAAGGGCATCATCTCAAACGAGATTAGTTTGGCAATGTGGGCGTTCAAACCCAGTGTACGCGGATGAGAGACTGAGTACTTTCTTGACCTACTCATAGTGTCTGGGAGGGTGAGCTGGACTTGAGAGCTGCATATGGTGGAAGTAGCGGTGGACAGGGCGGACTGAGAGAGGGTTGATGATGGTGATGGAGTTGGTGTTCTTTCTGATGGCCTAGAATCAGTCTTTCGTTGATATAACAGTGGGATTCCCTGACTGCTGTGGTCTTGCAACGACACCTCAACATTTGCTGCTGTGCTAACCGGTGGGCTTACAGTGGGGGAAACAATGTAGCGTTGCTGACTACCTTCGTTGTGATCAGTTGCACATGTGGCACTTGAGGTTTGGTGTTGTGTCCACGCTTGCAAGTGCATGCTGGTTAAATGTCTAAGCATGCAACTGGTATTCAAATTTTTCAGATTTTTCCCTCGGCTAAAGGTCTTTGCGCACTTCTTACAGATAACCTTGGCCTGATCATGAGGATTTTGTTCAAAAAAGTGCCACACTGCACTCTTCCTACTTTGGCAGACATTTTGCGGCCTAGCACACTGTGATCTTTTGACCCTCTGGACAAGCTGTCCAGCAACTCTTTTGATGTTTGGAACCTGTCTTTGGAGTGCTCCGGGCCTGCCAGATAACAGCTGTTGCGATGTCGATGTCTGCTGTGGATGCTCCTCATCTGAGCTATTGGAAGCAGCACCCTCTTCCCCCAATGGATGCCAATCTGGGTCAACAACTGGGTCATCCATCACCTCCTCTTCTATGTCATGTGCACCTTCCTCTGTGTCACCGTGTATGGTGGTATAGTGTGCGGGAAGGGGCACCTGAGTCTCATCAGGGTCAGAATCTGGCTCTGTACACTGCGAGGACAATGTAGTGCTCTGAGTGAATGTACCAGCAGAATCATCCATCAGCGGCTGTGCATCAGTGCACTCCATGTCAGATTCATCTTGGCCTGGGTAATTCACCATTTCACTTGATAATCCAGGCATGGTATGTGAAAACAGCTCCATGGAGTAATCAGTAGTATGGCCTGCGTCTCCTTCAATCTTGGTTGGGGTGAAGGACACAAGGAAAGGTGTGGTTCATGAACATGAGCCTCCAATGACGACTCAGTGCTTTTACTTTTTACAACTGAAGAAGAGGAGGCGATAGAGCTGGAGGCTGAGTCAGCAATGTAAGACAAAACTTTTTCCTGATGCTCTGGCTTTAAAAGCGGTTTGCCAACTCCTAGAAAACTAAGCGTTCGAGGCCTTATGTAGCCAGACGATGACGCAGGGTCAGCACCTCCTGCATTCGGTCCTATTTTGCTCTTGCCACTACCATCAGATCCACCACCAACACCATCATTACCAGCTGCCAACCCCCGCCCAATTCCACGGCCTCTTCCACTAGCCTTCCTCATTTTTGGTAGAAATGTAGACAAAATCCAACAAACTATATAGTAATGTAAAACAAGGTACAAGGTGTCTATAGGACAGGGGAGATTTTGAATTTCTGCAGACACTTGTGGACACTGGACACTTTTGGATTGTGTGAGGCCCACTGATATCTGAGCGCTATGTGACAGGCTCGATAGCACAGCTGTGACCAAAGTGACTAGAGGATAAGGGAGATTTTGAATCTCTGCACACACTTTTGGACACTGGATGGACACTTTTGGATTGTGTGAGGCCCACTGATATCTGAGCGCTATGTGACAGGCTCGATGGCACAGCTGTGACCAAAGTGACTAGAGGATAAGGGAGATTTTGAATCTCTGCACACACTTTTGGACACTGGATGGACACTTTTGGATTGTGTGAGGCCCACTGATATCTGAGCGCTATGTGACAGGCTCGATGGCACAGCTGTGACCAAAGTGACTAGAGGATAAGGGAGATTTTGAATCTCTGCACACACTTTTGGACACTGGATGGACACTTTTGGATTGTGTGAGGCCCACTGATATCTGAGCGCTATGTGACAGGCTCGATGGCACAGCTGTGACCAAAGTGACTAGAGGATAAGGGAGATTTTGAATCTCTGCACACACTTTTGGACACTGGACACTTTTGGATTGTGTGAGGCCCAATGAATATCTGAGCGCTATGTGACAGGCTCGATGGCACAGCTGTGACAAAAGTGACTAGAGGATAAGGGAGATTTTGAATCTCTGCACACACTTTTGGACACTGGATGGACACTTTTGGATTGTGTGAGGCCCACTGATATCTGAGCGCTATGTGACAGGCTCGATGGCACAGCTGTGACCAAAGTGACTAGAGGATAAGGGAGATTTTGAATCTCTGCACACACTTTTGGACACTGGATGGACACTTTTGGATTGTGTGAGGCCCACTGATATCTGAGCGCTATGTGACAGGCTCGATGGCACA
This sequence comes from Dendrobates tinctorius, assembly GCF_039654945.1. NCBI lineage: Eukaryota > Metazoa > Chordata > Amphibia > Anura > Dendrobatidae > Dendrobates > Dendrobates tinctorius. Next base: position 7,789,536 of record NW_027361823.1, on the reverse strand, counting down.
GCTGTGACCAAAGTGACTAGAGGATAAGGGAGATTTTGAATCTCTGCACACACTTTTGGACACTGGATGGACACTTTTGGATTGTGTGAGGCCCACTGATATCTGAGCGCTATGTGACAGGCTCGATGGCACAGCTGTGACCAAAGTGGCTAGAGGATAAGGGAGATTTTGAATCTCTGCACACACTTTTGGACACTGGACACTTTTGGATTGTGTGAGGCCCAATGAATATCTGAGCGCTATGTGACAGGCTCGATGGCACAGCTGTGACAAAAGTGACTAGAGGATAAGGGAGATTTTGAATCTCTGCACACACTTTTGGACACTGGATGGACACTTTTGGATTGTGTGAGGCCCACTGATATCTGAGCGCTATGTGACAGGCTCGATGGCACAGTTGTGACCAAAGTGACTAGAGGATAAGGGAGATTTTGAATCTCTGCACACACTTTTGGACACTGGATGGACACTTTTGGATTGTGTGAGGCCCACTGATATCTGAGCGCTATGTGACAGGCTCGATGGCACAGCTGTGACCAAAGTGACTAGAGGATAAGGGAGATTTTGAATCTCTGCACACACTTTTGGACACTGGACACTTTTGGATTGTGTGAGGCCCAATGAATATATGAGCGCTATGTGACAGGCTCGATGGCACAGCTGTGACAAAAGTGACTAGAGGATAAGGGAGATTTTGAATCTCTGCACACACTTTTGGACACTGGATGGACACTTTTGGATTGTGTGAGGCCCACTGATATCTGAGCGCTATGTGACAGGCTCGATGGCACAGCTGTGACCAAAGTGACTAGAGGATAAGGGAGATTTTGAATCTCTGCACACACTTTTGGACACTGGATGGACACTTTTGGATTGTGTGAGGCCCACTGATATCTGAGCGCTATGTGACAGGCTCGATGGCACAGCTGTGACCAAAGTGACTAGAGGATAAGGGAGATTTTGAATCTCTGCACACACTTTTGGACACTGGACACTTTTGGATTGTGTGAGGCCCACTGATATCTGAGCGTTATGTGACAGGCTCGATGGCACAGCTGTGACCAAAGTGACTAGAGGATAAGGGAGATTTTGAATCTCTGCACACACTTTTGGACACTGGATGGACACTTTTGGATTGTGTGAGGCCCACTGATATCTGAGCACTATGTGACAGGCTCGATGGCACAGCTGTGACCAAAGTGACTAGAGGATAAGGGAGATTTTGAATCTCTGCACACACTTTTGGACACTGGATGGACACTTTTGGATTGTGTGAAACCCACTGATATCTGAGCGCTATGTGACAGGCTCGATGGCACAGCTGTGACCAAAGTGACTAGAGGATAAGGGAGATTTTGAATCTCTGCACACACTTTTGGACACTGGACACTTTTGGATTGTGGGAGGCCCAATGAATATCTGAGCGCTATGTGACAGGCTCGATGGCACAGCTGTGACAAAAGTGACTAGAGGATAAGGGAGATTGGATTGCTTTTAAAAAAGCAGTTTGCGGAGCAGTGGGTAAACAGCAATGCAGGAATGTCAGGAAGCCTTAGAAGGCAGCCCAACAACCAACACCACTGATACACCACTATATAGCCTCCCCTTGCACTGCACACACAGTGACTGGTGTGTTGTGCAGGCCAAATTGCTAGCAGCAGAAGCAGTTTTTTTGTCTTCTCAGCAGGACAAAAAAAAAAAATTGGGATTGCTTTTAAAAAAGCAGTTTGCGGAGCAGTGGGTAAACAGCAATGCAGGAATGTCAGGAAGCCTTAGAAGGCAGCCCAACAACCAACACCACTGATACACCACTATATAGCCTCCCCTTGCACTGCACACACAGTGACTGGTGTGTTGTACAGGCAAAATTGCCTGCAGCAGAAGCAGTTTTTGGTGTCTTCTACCCTGCCTAACGCTCTCCCTACAGAATCAGCAGCAACCTCTCCCTATACTAAGATCGGCAGAAGTAAGATGGCGGTCGGCGTGCACGCCCTTTTATACACCCTGTGACGCCCACCAAAGCAAGCCAATCACTTGCATGCCCTTCTGAAAGATGGTGGTGACCCGTGCCTATGTCATCACGTTGCCCACAGTGTCCGTGGATCCTGATTGGCTGAAAAAGAGCCCAAAACAAACTTTTGAAACGCGACTTTGGCGCGTAAGTCGCCGACCTCATAGCCGACCTCATCCTAGGGTCGGGTTTCGTTTCATGAAACCCGACTTTGCCAAAAGTCGGCGACTTTTGAATTTTTTCGACTCGTTTCGCTCAACTCTATTATCCACCACTTGGTCCCAGATCTGGTGCATTCTCTCCACCACAGTGTCAACACCTGGGCAGGCAGAGGGCTCCACCTGCCCTGAAGAAAATTGAGGATGAAACCCAAAGTTACAAAAAAAAGGTGACATCAAAGTGGCAGAACTAGCTCTATTATTTAAAGCAAATTCGGCCAAGGGCAAAAATGAAACCCAATCATCCTGATCAGCAGAAATAAAACATCTCAAATATGACTCCAAGGTCTGGTTTGTTCTCTCTGTCTGCCCATTGGTCTGAGGGTGAAATCAGTCAATGGCTTGGCAATACTAGAAAATTTTGCTATAAATTTCCGATAAAAATTAGCAAAACCCAAAAACTTTTGGAGGGCCTTCAAAGAAGTGGGCTGAACCCAATCGTGAATGGCCTGTACCTTGGCCGGGTCCATTTCAATAGTTGACGGGGACAAAATAAATCCCAAAAAAGAAATCCTCTGTACTCCAAAAAGGCATTTAGATCCTTTGACATACAGGGAATTCTCCCTCAAGATCCAGAACACAGTCCGAATATGTTCCACATGAGAATCCCAATCCTTGGAGAAGATCAAAATATCATCCAGATAGATAATCAAAAATTTATCGACAAAATCTCGGAAAATATCGTTCATGAAGCACTGGTAGACAGAAGGGGCATTAGTGAGCCCAAAAGGCATCACCAGGTACTCAAAATGTCCGTCCGGAGTATTAAACGCCGTCTTCCATTCATCCCCATGCTTAATGCGAATAAGATTATACGCCCCCCTGAGGTCAAGCTTGGTAAACCAGCAAGCACCTTTAACTCTGGAGAATAGATCAGAAATCAGGGGTAACGGATACTGATATTTAACAGTAATTTTGTTGAGGGCACGATAATCAATACAAGGTCTTAATGATCCATCCTTTTTGGCTACAAAAAAAAAAACGGCACCTAAGGGTGACGAGGATGGTCTAATATGACCCTTCTCCAACGCCTCCTTAATATAGGATCGCATAGCCTCGTGCTCGGGTACAGATAAATTGAAGAGCCGACCCTTGGGAAATTTACACCCCAGGCTCAGTTCAATTGCACAGTCATATGAGGAGGCAGAGACGCAGACTCATTCTCACTAAATACATCATAAAAGTCCGCCAAATAATCAGGAACATCATGCGACTGAGGAGAGGTGGAAAACACCGGAGCCTCACTAAAGGCACACCGACAACCCCAACTCACCACAGACACAGATTTCCAATCCAAAACTGGATTATGAATCTGTAACCAGGGAAACCCCAGAACAATAGTATCATGCAGATTATGCAACACCAAAAATCTGCAATTTTCTTGATGGTCTGGGGTGACCCGCATTACCACCTGGGTCCAAAACTGGGGTTTATTTTTAGCCAAAGGAGTAGCATCAATCCCCCTCAAAGGGATAGGCGTCTGCAGAGGTGTCATCGGAAATCCACAACGTTTAGCAAAATCCAAGTCCATTAGGTTTAGGGCTGCTCCCGAATCCACAAAAGCCTTGGCGGAAAATGTGGACAGGGAGCAGATCAGAGTAATAGCCAGAAGAAACTTAGGTTGAACACCCCCAACAGAAAACGTGTGTGCAAAGCGTTTCTCTTGTTTAGGACAGACAGAAATAATATGCGAGGCATCTCCACAGAAAAAACACAACTTATTACGCCTTCTGAACTCCTGACGCTGCTCTCTGGAAAAAACTCTATCACATTGCGTAGGTTCAGACATTTGTTCAACAGGTGGCAACACCTTTCGTGCAGCTTTGTGTTCTCGCAAACGCCGATCAACCTGAATGGCTAGTGACATAGAATCGTCAAGACCAGAGGGAACAGGAAATCCCACCATAGTATCTTTTACAGCTTCTGACAACCCCTTCCGAAAGAGAGCAGCCAAGGCATTATCATTCCAGGTAGTAAGTACTGCCCACTTTCGGAATTTTTGACAGTACAATTCTGCAGAATCACGACCCTGGCTCAATGCCAGCAGGGTCTTTTCAGCCTGATCAATGGCATTAGGTTTGTCATACAACAACCCCAAAGCTTGAAAGAATGCGTTTACATTAGTCAGAATAGGATCATCTGGTTTCAAAGAAAACGCCCAATCCTGGGGATCGCCACGCAGCAAAGAGATGACAATTTTAACCTGCTGCGCGGAGCTCCCTGACGAGTTAGGCTTCAAGGCAAAAAATAATTTACAATTATTTTTGAAATTCAAAAATTTAGACCGATCCCCAAAAAATACATCAGGTGTAGGAATCTTTGGTTCAGCAGCATGTGAATGAGCAAGGTAGGCGGAAATTTTCCGCAGCGAGCTGCTCCACACGATCAGACAATTGCTTTATCTCCATTGAGAGAAAAAAAAATTCCCCCTACGGCCTCAGAGATATAGAGGAAAAAATATACACTTTTTTTTTTTTTTACAATTCTTTCCTGCTATTGAGTACCCTAGAACCTGCGGTATGGCGGGTGATTCTGTTATGAATGAGTCACCGTAGGAGGCAAAAGCAGAAATACAAGCTAAGTCCAGAAACTATCAGATTGCAGACCCCTGAACCTATCAACACAACTAGCAGTAGCCGTGGGGGGTTCCTACGAAGCCCTAGACCCCTCGCTCACAGCCGGAGAATTACATAGGCCTAAAGAAAGAGAGGGGAAATCTAAACTGCCCCAGAGCAGACCCCAAAGCAATAGGCAGCCCCCAACATATAATGACGGTGAAGCAAGATGAAAATACTAACACAGACAGAAAGATAGACTGAGCAAAGACGGGGCCCGCAACTATCTAGATAGGAAAGGACAGGAAGGCTGCTGTCTGCAATCTGCCAAAACCCTATCAAAGACATAAGCCAACAAGCTGATATGAAAAAGGCCCTGAAGCATCTAGGCTTCAAAAACTAAATCAGCACTCAGGTATTTTCAGAAGACAGAGCTAAATGAATTCAGCACACCCCAGCAGGGAATGGCAGAAATCCAGAAAAACAAAGCAAAACAAATTCAAAGCACAAAAGCAAAAGGCCGAGCAGCAAACTTAGCTTTAGAGGAGCAGGAATTCAGACTGGTCTCCAAGGATCCCACAGAGAAATCACCCGCAGGGCAGAAGGGCGTCGGCAGCCTTATATCCAGTCCGTAACTCCACTCAGCCAGTCATCATCATCAGCCTCAGGTGTTTGAGGCTCACTACCTTTCTTTACCAGAAGAGGGAGTTCCTCGGGCCTCAGTAATGAAGGGGAAAATGAACTCACAACAGCAAACCTTCTTGCCACAGCTCACATTGATGTGCCATCCTAGATGTGCTACACTGCCTGAGCCACTTGTGTGGGTTGCAGTGTCCGTCTCATGCTACCCGAGTGTAAAAGCACAACCAACATTCAAAAGTGACCAAAACATCAGCCAGAAAGCATTGGTACTGAGATGTGGTCTGTGGTCCCCATCTGCAGAACCACTCCTTTATTGAGTGTGTCTTGATAGTTGCCAATAATTTCCAACTGTTGTCTATTCCATTTGCACAACAGCATGTGAATTTGATTGTCAATCAGTGTTGCTTCATCATTGGACAGTTTGATTTCACTGAGGATTGATTTACTTGGAGTTATAGTTTGTTGTTTAAGTATTCCCTTTATATTTTTGAGCAGTGTGTGTATGTATATATATTATAATGTCTCTCCTTGTGGAGAGTGCCAATCTAGTGCAACGAGACTTACTGTATATGCAGTGCTCTTCTTGGAAACTGAAAAATGGCCTTTTCAGGCAGAAAGAGGAATTAAACTGTAGTGTTAGTTATTGGGGGTTGCAGTCCTAAAAGTTAATATTGACACTTTAACTGGCACATGATGTCACATGATGAAAGCATAACCAGACATTTTATTTGTAGACACGTGTTTCAGGGTGTCTGCCACTCATCAGTGCAAAGCAAGTGGTCTGACTTAGCTGGCTTCAAGGTCCTGATGGAGATTCTAAGAGGTAAAGTTACAGGAAAAGATGGGTTAGGCTTTTATTCTAGGGTTCAAGACCTCTTCCTCTCCAAAGAGACAATGTGCAGATTTGTTGGAATTAGGAATAATAGTTCTAATACAAAGAAATCAGATATTTCAAACACACAAAATATCCAAGACAAACGACAAACCAACATGGAGTCTCTCTGCGTGATGCACCACTGGCCTATTTTCGTAGACACTAGTAGGAATTTTGATAAGCCTTTGCAGGCTTTTCTTTTAGTGTTGGTGCATGTAATTAAAATATTTCTCCATACACAACATTCCAGGTAAATAAGGGGAATCCATAACTTATACTTTCAATCCTGCCCTTCACCTTACAATTGTCTGTGGCCAAAAACTGGGTAAATAAATTTCAACACGATCACGTATTTAACTTTTCAGCTTTTCTCAGGTAAATGTCGACTCATGAGCCACTGAGCTCAGTTATTGGCTACAGTATTAATGTGCGCTGTCGACATGATGTCACTGCTGGAGGATGAACATAGAGTTGGTGCTGGACCTCAAGAGAGTGAGTACGGCTCTGTTTCTTGTTCCTGAAAGTGGAAAACTCCTTTAATAACACATTATCTGTGCTATCTTAACATCCCAATTCAATATGCTACCTTTCGGTTTACACAATAGGAGCCGAGCACACAACAGTTGTATACTTGCAGGTATAAATAGTGATAGTTATATCGAAATAGCTATAAAATACCAAAGCCACAGTGCTCTACAAGGACAAGTGGAAACCACTCAAGGAAAAGGAATTAACCAAAACCCAAGAGCAAAGAAAACCAGAAAATACCCAGACAGGAAACATATTAAAAATTATCTATCTTTATTAAAAGTGGACAAAAAGTGGTACAATATAGACATGTGCGTGTATCAAGAAATTCATTAATATAAATATAATAATAAAAAAACATGTTTAGATATATTAAATATATTAAAAATGGCGGATAAAAAGTATCATAGACATGTTAAAAAATGAAAAGGGACAATGGAGTGAAATACACACAGCAAGAGCACTACAAATTACTAAAAGCATATAAAGTGCCACAAAATTGCTCAAGTGAGGTAAAAATAAATAAAAAAAGGGGGGGCAATGCCTGCTTAGTACATTATACATAAAAATAAAACTCACAAAATAGGGCCTAACGCTGATAGTGCACCAGTATTAATATAAAATTGTGACAGGACTCAAATATACATTCTATAAGAGCACAAAAAATTAATAAAAAAGGATAAAGTGCCACACAATTGCTCCAATGAGATATAAAAAAAGGAGTAAATACCAGCTCAATGCATTGTACATTAAGAGTGAAATAAAAAAAATCACAAAAATAAGGGCAAAGTCAGATAGTGCAACAGTGTCAATTTAAATTGTGGCAGGACTTAAATGATAGAAGATTATCAGATATATTGTGGCGCCCCTGAGGGTTCAGTCGCCACAGAGGTACTGCACCTCCTCCTGAGGTGTGGTACCCCACCATTCAGGTAAGGTGGAGACACCTGACCATACTCCAACACCTGCATACCACACAACACAGTAGTATAGCAAAGCACCTTTGGTGGCTCCCTGCTTGGAACACAAAGAGTGCTGGGAGGTGGGTGGAGCTTAGTCTGCATAAGAGAGCAGGAGATTATTAGGACAAGGTCAGTCAGTCTGACTAAGAGTCAGAGAGAAGATCCCCTGAGTGGGATGGATGGAAGGAGGTACTGCAGCAGTCTTCAGTGACCTGAGACTGCTGGCACGGGAAAGAGATATAGAAAGCCTAATGCTACATAAGAAAGAAAGATTAGTACGGAACGTGAGGAGAAGAGAACTAAGGATTAGGGTTAGAGCTGAGCCCTTCCTCAAGTTCTAAGCGCATGGCCGGGGTCCTGTCCCCGAGGTTGTATGGATACTAATGGTCCTGCAGCAGACACCGGAGGAATAGAAGTTGTCACCACTTTAGTCCCACACAAGACTTGGGGGCACAACAGCAACGTGAGTGAGCCGGGACTTGGTAGCAAGGAGTCTCCGAAGCAGGCTACAGCTGTCTGCCGTACAAGTAGAGTTCAAAGGAACATCTTAAAGGAGGAACTTGGGTTTAACACACAACCACAAGTACTTCATTACAAGCGCTAGAAAGGAGACGTTCAGAAAAGGCATATGTTGGCGGAGTGTTGGAACGGAGTACTTCATCTTGCCTGGAGGTTGACTGAGCTCTTGACCTGGAGGACATGGCACGGATGCGGGCACCTGTATGCTCAACAGACTGTGAGTAAAGCTTTGGAACTACATGCCCTGGTTTCCTCCGCTTATTCCTGCGCCAATCCACTCAGCACTGCTACATCTCTGTGCTTGACACTACACCGTTCTCCTCTCCTCACTACCTCTTCATCTACACTGCCCTGGGAGTACGGCCCTGCCTGTGGAGGGCCACAACATCATTGCTGCACCACACCATCTGTCCCAGAGGATCTGTCTGCAGCGTCGGCTTAACATCTTCATTGCCGAACACCACAGGTCGTGTCACGAATCATCCACTTTTAAACTTTAGTCATCATCCCCATTACTCAACCCCCTTTTACAATGGATGCCCAGGGCCACGGACCGGGTCACCGCTGCTGTGACATCTCCCATTGAAATCCACCGGGCTCGGTACCGAGTACCCCACGGCCCTGGCACTGGGCGATCCAATATACTAAGAAGAGCAGCAATTGTGTGGCACTTTATCCATTTTGTGTGCTCTTATAGAATGTATATCTGAGTCCTGTCACAATTTTATATTAAGACTGGTGCCCCTATTTTGTGAGTTTTATCTTTATGTATAACTAGCTGAAGAGCCCGGCGCTGCCCGGGCATAGTAACTAGCTATGGTTAGTTATAACAAATTATAATGATTATATATATATATATATATATATGTATATAAATCTGAGGGTATAGCCTCGCCCACTCCGCATAGCCACATTCACTATAATAGCCCTAACTTCCAACCCGGGGATCCCTTTAAGAAAGTCCGGGATCAGAACCAGAGCGCTGGATGGATTTGCCCTGACTTGCATACCAATGATCCCTTTAATAGAACCCTGAGGTCAGAATCAGAGCGCTGAGGGATTTGCCCTAACTTCCGTACAGGAGATCCCTTTAAGAGAGCCTAGGGTCAGTACCAGAGCATTTGAAGGCACTTGCCCTGACTTCCATACCGGAGATCCCTTTAAGAGAGGCCTAGGGTCAGTACCAAAGCACTGGATGGATTTGCCCTGCCTTCCATACTGGAGATCCCTTTAAGAAGGGCCTGGGGTCAGTACCAAAGCGCAGAGTGGATTTGCCCTAACTTCCATACCATTGATCCACGGGAGGGGGGGGATTCATTTCTGTCATGTGCTCTGTGCTCCTTTCTGGGGGGCAGACAATGGCTGGGAGCTTATGTTCCTGGGGATGCTAGATTTCTCCCACCATGTCAGTGTCTGCTGAGGTGTTGTCAAGTGGGAAAACTTGCTCATAGCAACCAATCACAGCTCAGCTATTTTTAACCAGCACTGGTGAAATGAGAGATGCTTAGTGATTGGTTGCAAGGAAAACTGTTGGTCATAGCAACCAATCAGAGGTGAGCTTCTTTTGAAGCGCGCTGATGAAATGAAAGATGCTTCGTGATTGGTTGGCGATACACACATACAATGCATTCATTTTTATATAGAGAGATGTACTGAGCAGGCATTGCCCCCTTTTTTATTTATTTGTATCTCACTTGAGCAATTTTGTGGCACTTTATCTGCTTTTAATAATTTGTGGTTCTCTTGTGTGCAGTTCACTCCTTTACTTTTTGGTTTAGTAGGAACAGATGGCTAACACCAGGCTGCATATTGCTCTTGCTACTGTGAGCAGCCTGCGTGGCTTAAATATGCTACCAGGTCCTTCAGTGTCTCCCATCAAGCACATTGATGATGTCAATAGTCAGCATTTACAAAGGCAGCTGCCAGCAGCGGATCCTGATGATTTTCCCAAGTGCATTTGTGGCGCCCCCAGGGGTAAGGTCGCCACAGTGGCTTTGCCTTCCTCCAGGGGAGGGTAATGCCAGGCTTGGAGGCAATGATGGGTCTCTCTCGCAGTCAATCTATGCATGCAACACAGTTCCACTCCAGGCCAGCAGGTGGAACTCTGATCCGGGATTAAGGGGAGGAGTGCTCTCTGAGGGCCAAGATCAAGGGGTGGTTAGTTAGTTAGTCTGCGGAGGGTGAAGTGTGCAGACGTGTAGAAGGAGCGCTGAGAGAGCGCAGAGGACGAGCTCATCTCTGAAGAGCGCGCATGAACTGGAGCCTGGTCTCCACGGTTGTACGGATACTAATGGTCCTGCAACAGACACCAGAGGAGTAGGAGGCTGTAAATGCCCTACTCCCATCTAAGACTTGAGGCACAACAGCAGCTTGGATAGAGGGCCGGGACTCAGGAGAGAGGAGTCCTCGAGATAGGCTACAGCTGTCTGCCGTGCAAGTGAGGTTCTTGGGAACATCTTTCAGGAGGAACATCAGTGTAACTCGGTACTGGAGATCCCACAAATAAGCGCTAGTAAGGAAACTGCACAACCCATCTGCTGAGAGAGAATCCCTGAATTGCTTCCAGGCTAGCCTGCTCCAATACCATCTGTAATCAGGACCTGGACTGCAGTTATCAAGTAAAGGTACAGAAATTGCACCCCGCTGTGTCTTGTCTGCTTCCTACCTTTCCGGCACCGCTACATCCCCATGCCAACCACATCTACACTGCCCTGGGACTACAGCTTCACCTGTGGGGAGCTTTTACATCTTTGCTGCGCCATACCACCAGTCCCAGTGGATCTGCATGCAGCATCGGCTTAACACCTCCCTTGTCGAGCACCACAGGTGGCGTCACGAACTATTCATCTAACTACATTCCACCATTCGCATCTTCCTATTACTTGGGCGCCCAGGGCCACGGTCCGGGTCACCGCTGCTGTGACACGTCCCACTGATACCGGCCCGGTACCGAGTACCCCACAGCCCTGGGAGGGCGACCCACATTTAGCATGGAAGAACATTATAAGCTTATTGATAGCAGCCAAAGTGTATAAATTCAGGGATAACCGCACATGTAACTCATTATCCCGGCTGCGGGACGTTCCTTGGTGACGGCCTCTTTATCGCTTTGCTCATGTTGTCTCATACTTTATACTTAATAAATCAGAATGTTTTGAAAATGTAGTTTCCATTTTTTTATCACTTGCATATCATTAGCTTATTATACCTCCTGTGATTTCCATAATTCCACGACTTTTCTTAGTGTTGCAATGTCAATGCTGTGGACTTTATATGAACTGTTTTGTCCCAGTTTTCCCAATGCACTAAATCATCAAAAAGTTGCCACACTATAAGAGGATTTACTGAAATGAATGTAAGTTACTATTACAATGTCCTTGTGGATAAAAACTGTAAAGTGAGAAGAAAAGGAAGGAAATACTGTCAGACGGCACAGTCTGGGAAGCAGTAATGAAGCAGGAAAGTGACTAATGAAAGCTTGTGAATTCAATTAACTTTTCTGACCGGTCTTCAAGCAACTGATGTGCATAGACATCCAAACCATCAGCCGCCCGTATGACCTTGCCACATGCACACGGTCATGTTCTGGCTGGCGTGCATGTGGTCTCCGCTGTACCCTGGTATGCCTCTTGGGGGTCCTGATGAAGGAAAAACTCCGAAACATGCGTCGGGGTGCACGCTAAAGGGACGTGGTGACAAGTAAAGGTATATGAATTAACTCCTTGTATTCCTCTATAGCACTGCACTTTATGTGAAAGTCATTATGACACTTTTTGCATAGCAATGAGAGACGAATGATTTCTGGTTGCTCTTTTGCACGCCGCACTTTATATTGACCACTGAGTTATTGGTTTCAATATTTGTTTTTCTGCACATGTACATTGCACTTTATATCGCAGTAAAATACGTGATTTATATTAGGATATAATTTTCTGATTTTTTCACTGTTTCTGTTTATAAAATATCAAATAATTTTTTTTAATAATTTTTTTATATTTTATTTTTATTTTTTTTGCTTGCACTAAAAGTTTTTTTATTTTTTATTTGAGGAATACAGATGTGAATATAGTATATATAATTGGGTCCATATTATTTCTTTACAATTGTGGTAAAATCATCCTTATACGTGCACATTGTTTTTAAAAAAATTTTTATTAATATTTTTTTACTACCAATATAATAAAAATTATTGATCAATTATATCTTGTTTGGTCTTTCCTGGTCTATGGGTCCTTCAGTGGATTGGGATTTGGTCTTATGAGGGGGAAGTATATTTTGTGCTGCATTATACCCTATGAGGGAGGCTACATTATATTCTATGATGGGTAACCCAACCCCTGCTACATAATTAAGATGTGTACTACCTTATATTATAACCTGATATTAGCGCGTTTTACAACACAATTGGTGGTCTTGTATTTATTTCTATGTAGCTACATAATGGTCCCCAAGAATGATTTTCTCTGGTGGGCCCAAGATGTTCCAGTCCGACGCTGGCTACAATACCACAGTATTGCAGAATTTAATGAAAATAATGGTTTCCAGCTGTGGCACAATCTATTAGGCTTTGATCCATGGCTCACCTAGAGGCCATGGTTAGGCTTCCAGTTACCATAGCACACAGCATCCATTGACTCCTCACAATCCTATTGCAGAGAGCTGATGGAGTGACAGAGGGAGCAATATTCATCTTCTAGACTCTTTAAATGTAGTGATTGCTGTTGACCTCTGCATTTAAGGAGTTTTTAGACCAAGATCAGATATTGCTCACTCCCCACTGCTGTGTCCGTGCTAGCAGCAGGGTGACATTTTTAAAGGTTAGGAGACATTATTACAGGATAGGGGCCAGGAGGGTAGACAATAATACGAGATGTAGGACATTACTAGAAGGACCCATCCATCTAACCAACATGCAGTTGAGAGCCCATAGGACTCTAACTACACCACTGGCGGGTCCCCCTCTTTGTACTATCCATCAAATCATTGTTGAAACATATTACAGGAGTCTTCTTGTTTTTTCTCTCTGCATAGAACCAGTTAGACTTTAGTACATTTCCTGAACAAAAAATGGTGGCACAAAGTAAACTAAAATGTTAAAGCAAACAAATGATCTAAATTACATTGTGTTCTGTGTTACTATTTTGGACTAGTGTAATCTATTTTTAATACATACATGCATACTGCTCCAAAAAATAAAGGGAACACTACAATATCACATCCTAGATATCACTGAATGATATGAGATACATATATATATATATATACGGTATATATATATATATATATATAGCTAAAAAAATTAAAGGAAACACTTAAACAACACAATGTAACACCTATAAAAGGAGTGGCATTGCAGGGGGTGACCACAGACCATTTCTCTGATCTCATCCTTTTTGGCAGTAGTTTTGTATATAGTATGTAGTTTTGTATATACGTAGTTATATATATATATATGAGAGAGAGAAATTTGAAACACTACCATTATCACCCTGTAAAGAAGAAGAAATTGAAAAAAAAGTGAAAAAAAACATATTTAGTATCACCTTGTCCATAAAAGTTCAGCCTATCAAAATATTAACCCAGTAAAAGACAAGAAAAAAAAATCAAAATGCTTAAAAAATAAATCATCATTACAAAGTTGTATGTACCCAAAGTTGGTACAATTAAAATCATCTGTTTACCAAGCAAAAAATAATATATCTTAATGAATGGAAAATAATAAAAATATTATGGGTCTTGGAAAATGCAACATAAACCAACATTTTCTGTTTACAAACAGCAGAATTTTTTCATCTCTTAAAAAAAAAGACAAATCTATGTAAATTTGGTATTGCCATTATCCTAGTGACCTGGAGAGTCATTTTTACCACAGAAGGAACGTAGTAAAAACAAAATACAAAAAATCCATGGAGGAATTGCATTTTTTTCACCTGACTTGGAATTTTTATTCATGTTTTCCAGTACATTGTTTGGTAAAATGAAAGGTGTCACTCAAAACTACAACTTGTTCTGCCAAAAAAAAAACCTTCACATGGCTATGTAGACAGATAAATAAAAAATGTAGAAAGCTAAAAGAAAAGGAAAAGCAGAGCGCAGCACATAGCGTGATTCCATAGATGGATGGGTGTAGAATTTAGGCGATAGTGAAAACTCTCGCCTTCTGTTGTGAAGAGTCACAACTTTAAACTCATGTAGTTTTAGATATTTTGATGTTGGCTCCAGAATTTCAGGGTTATTAGGCAGAAATAAAAAAAAATGAGTAAGAAACTAGAGCATAAAAGCTTTTCTCAGTAAAAACGTAACTTTTTTGTTGAAAGTGTAAAAATACTTTAAGACATTCAATAAGTTATTCACTATTGTCCGGTTCATCCAAAACTCAGATCAGTCTCCTCCGCAAATTACAGATGTGTCTCCTCTCCATGTGAAAGTGATTGATTCCGAGTGCAGCTCCTTGTACGTATCCTAATATCCTGATATCAGACAGTGCTGCAGCTGCCCGCTATTGACATGCACTATTCCAGTCTGTATATCGGCCCAAAGTAATGAATGCTGCAATTGTTTTCACACGGACACTTGTCTGAATAATTGAGAATCGCTAGCACGCATCCTATTTAAATGCTCGTCTGAAAGAGCCCTTTCTCTGAAAGGCATTTACACCCCAGATTTTTACTTTTTCATATCTCTGCTCTCAGAGCAGGTGGACACCTGAGAAAAATCGTCCGATTATACTGATCAGAGTTTAGAGTGGGATCAGTTTTTCTCGTAGGTGGAGAGAAAAAAAAAAAGTTTCTCCGCCTTTTCCATACACTAAGTCCGTAAAATTTGGACTGCACTCAGATGTTATCTGAGTACAGTCTGATGTTTTCTATAGACTCATAGATTGTTCATTGCTGATTCTGATTTGACACTAAGGGCTCATACCCATATGTGAGAAAAAAAACGGTACGATTTCCAGACCGAAAAAACGGACAAGTGTCATGCGATTTCTGTGCGATTTTTCCACGGAACATCTGTATGACATGCGTATGAAATGCGATTTTAACATGAGGTTTTACATACAGCAGTTCTCTGTATGTAAAAGCATGTTAAAATCGAATTGTAAAATAAAACTGTACACATCGTTTTAAAATCAAATAATCTTCAAAACATATACGGTATATTATATAGATATATATATTATATAAAGCTCAATGCGGGTGTGTATTTATGCATGTATGTATGTCCGGGATTGGCATCCACACCGTCGCAGCTACAGCCAAAAAATTTGGCACAGTCACACGTCTGGACCCCGAGAGCGTCATAGGCTATGTTGTGAGGCGAAATTTTAACCCCGCACGTTCCAATTCACCAAACAATTTTGCCCCTATCTACATAATGGGGAAAAAGTGAAAGGAAAAGTGTTGGAGGCAAATTGACAGCTGCCAGATGTGAACAAGGGGGACTTAAAGAATGAGAGCGATGGCACGAAAGAGTATATACCGTACAGTTGCTAAGGTTGGGCCCTGACATGGGATACTCACCACTAGAGTTGAGCGAAACGGGTCAAAAAATTTCAAAAGTCTCCGACTTTTGGCAAAGTCAGGTTTCATGAAACGAAACCCGACCCTAGGATGAGGTCGGCCAAAGTCGCGTTTCAAAAGTTTGTTTTGCGTTCTTTTTCAGCCAATCAGGATCCACGGACACTGTGGGCAACGTGATGACATAGGCAGGGGTCACCACCATCTTTCAGAAGGGCATGCAAGTGATTGGCGTGCTTTGGTGGGCGTCATAGGGGGTATAAAAGGGCGTGCACGCCGACCGCCATGTTACTCATGCTGATCTCAGAATTGGGAGAGCTGCTGCTGCTGCTGATTTTGTAGGGAAAGCGTTAGGCAGGGAAGAAGACACCAAAAACTGCTTCTGCTGCTAGCAATTTTGCCTGTACAACACACCAGTCACTGTGTGTGCAGTGCAAGCGGAGGCTATATTTTGCTGGATCAGCGGTGTTGGTTGTTAGGAAGCCTTAGAAGGCAGCCTGACGGCTGCATTGCTGTTTACCCACTGCTCTGCAAACTGCTTTTTTAAAAGGTGTTGAGCCTGCGTCATCGTCTGGCTCCACAAGGCCTCGAAGGCTTAGTTTTCTAGGAGTTGGCAAACCGCTTTTAAAGCCAGAGCTTCAGGAAAAAGTTTTGTCTTACATTGCTGACTCAGCCTTCAACTCTATCGCCTCCTCTTCTGAAGTTGTAAAAAATAAAAGCACTGAGTCGTCATTGGAGGCTCATGTTCATGAACCACACCTTTCCTTGTGTCCTTCACCCCAACCAAGATTGAAGGATGACGCAGGCCATACTACTGATTACTCCATTGAGCTGTTTTCACATACCATGCCTGGATTATCAAGTGAAATGGTGAATTACCCAGGCCAAGGTGAATCTGACATGGAGTGCACTGATGCACAGCCACTGATAGATGATTCTGCTGGTACATTCACTCAGAGCACTACATTGTCCTCGCAGTGTACAGAGCCAGATTCTGACCCTGATGAGACTCAGGTGCCCCTTCCCGCACACTATACCACCATACACGGTGACACAGAGGAAGGTGCACATGACATTGAAGAGGAGGTGATGGATGACCCAGTTGTTGACCCAGATTGGCATCCATTGGGGGAAGAGGGTGCTGCTTCCAATAGCTCAGATGAGGAGGAGGAGCATCCACAGCAGACATCGACATCGCAACAGCTGTTATCTGGCAGGCCCGGAGCACTCCAAAGACAGGTTCCAAAAATCAAAAGAGTTGCTGGACAGCTTGTCCAAAGGGTCAAAATATCACAGCGTGCTAGACCGCAAAATGTCTGCCAAAGTAGGAAGAGTGCAGTGTGGCACTTTTTTGAACAAAACCCCCTCATGATCAGGCCAAGATTATCTATAAGAAGTGCGCAAAGACCTTTAGCCGAGGGAAAAACCTGAAAAATTTGAATACCAGTTGCATGCTTAGACATTTAACCAGCATGCACTTGCAAGCGTGGACACAACACCAAACCTCAAGTACCACATGTGCAACTGATCACAAAGAAGGTAGCAGGAACGCTACATTGTTTCCCCCACTGTAAGCCCACCGGTTAGCACAGCAGCAAATGTTGAGGTGTCATTGCAAGGCCACAGCAGTCAGGGAATCCCACTGTTATATCAACGAAAGACTGAATCTAGGCCATCAGAAAGAACACCAACTCCATCACCATCATCAACCCTCTCTCAGTCCGCCCTGTCCACCGCTACTTCCACCATATGCAGCTCTCAAGTCCAGCTCACCCTCCCAGACACTATGAGTAGGTCAAGAAAGTACTCAGTCTCTCATCCGTGTACACTGGGTTTGAACGCCCACATTGCCAAACTAATCTCGTTAGAGATGATGCCCTATCGGTTGGTGGAAAGCGCAGCTTTCCGCGAACTCATGGCCTATGCAGTACCACGCTATGACCTACCCAGTCGCCACTTCTTCTCTCGCAAAGCCATCCCAGCCCTCCACCATCATGTGAAAGACCGCATTGTCCATGCACTCAAGCAGTCAGTGAGCGGAAAGGTGCACCTCACAACTGATGCATGGTCCAGTCGGCATGGCCAGGGCCGTTACGTGTCCATCACTGCGCACTGGGTTAATGTGGTGGATGCAGGGTCCACAGGGGACAGCGGTGGTGGGACAGTGCTGCCTAGCAGTTGGCTGTAGGCGTTCGACCCTCCTCCTCCTCCAGAAGCGAAAGCTCATCCACAGAGCACAGTCGTACGGGCACTCCATCTGCAGCTGCCACTATTGCACACGAGGTGTCCCCCTATCGAGCAGCTAGTGGAAAGCGTCAGCAGGCTGTGTTGCAGATGATGTGTTTGGGTGACAGACACACTGCCGAGGTGCTGGCCGAGTACTTTCAGCGACAAACTGAGTCATGGCTGGGCAGTGTACATCTTGAGGCAGGCAAGGTAGTTAGTGATAACGGCCGTATTTTTGTGGCAGCCATAGCCCTTTCAAAACTCAGCCACATACCTTGCTTGGCTCACACCTTGAACCTGGTGGTGCAGTGCTTCCTCAATAATTATCCGGAGTTAACAGCCCTGCTCCATAAGTTGCGAAGACTGTGCGCGCACATCCGCCGGTCGCCTGTACACTCCATTCGTATGCAGAAGCTGCAGCGATTGCCCCACCTTCCCAACCACCGCCTCATTATCGACATTGCAACAAGGTGGAACTCCACCCTGCACATGGTTGAGCGGCTCTGCGAGCAGAGGCAGGCCATAATGCATTTGTGGGAGGATACACGGCCAGGCACTTTGAGAGCAGACATGGAGTTGACAGGTGTGCAGTGGTCGAAGCTCAAAGACCTCTGTAAAGTCCTTCAGTGTTTTGAGGAATGCACACGGCTGGTAAGCGCAGACGACGCCATCCTAAGCATGAGCATCCCACTTATGCGTCTGCTCATGCAAACTTTGACGCACCTTAAGGAGCAGGCGTCTGCAGCCAATGTTGACGAGGAGGAAGAGGTGGAGGGAATCCTTGATGACATTCAGCCATTGTCTGCTCAGGGACCTCTCCTGGACAAGGTGGAGGAAGAAGAGGAGGAGGAGGATGATGATGGGGATGATTACTTAGGGGAGGAGGATGCATCTCGTGGGGCAAGTGAAAATGTTGGCTTGGCAAGGTCTGGTACAGGGTTTGTGCGTGACTGGAGGGATGTGGATTTGCCAGAAAGTGCTCCTCCACCCAGCACTCGCAGTGCATCATTGACACCGGGAACATTGGCCCACATGTCAGATTATGCCTTGCAGATCCTAAAAAGGGACCCACGCATTGCCAAAATGATGAACGATGACGACTACTGGTTGGCCAGCATCCTGGATCCACACTATAAAGGCAAATTACAAAACATCATGCCACAGGAGAACCTTGACCTAATATTGGCTACTAAACAAGCAACTCTGGTTAACCGGTTGGTTGAGGCATTCCCAGCACACAGCAGCGGTGATGGTTCTCACACGAGCTGTACGGGCCGGGGGCAGCTTGGCAGAGGTGTTCGTGGTGCACACAGCAGAAGTGGCATTGGAGACAGGGGTTTCGTTTCATGACAATGTTGTGGACTGATTTTTCACGGACCGCTCACACAACTGGTAAAAATGCATCGATCGAAAGTGACAGGAGACAGCAGTTGTCAACTATGGTTAACAACTACTTTTCCTCCCATATCGATGTTCTCCCGCACAGGTCATTCCCCTTTGACTATTGGGCTGCTAAACTGGACACCTGGCCTGAATTGGCACAATATGCCTTACAGGAGCTCGCTTGTCCAGCTGCACGTGTGCTATCGGAAAGAGTCTTCAGTGCAGCTGGATCAATCCTGACAGAAAAAAGGACCCGTCTGTCAACCCAAAATGTGGATGATCTAACCTTCATTAAAATGAACCATGCATGGGTTTCCAAGGTTTTTGTCCCACCTTCCCTTGATGACACATAGGTTGCCAGAAAAATGGCTTGCTTTGGTCCTCCTCCTATTCCGCGAACTTGACCTATTTCGCCTTTTGCAGCAGCTGAATGACCCACATCATATGCCACTTTGTAAACCTCCCTAAGTGGGCGGCCCCCCCATGGCCGGGGTCACCACCTAGCGCACAAAACCGTGTGAGTGCCGTTGCCCTGGACAGGTGGGTAGGCCGACTCTTGGGCGCGGGCACTGGCATAGGGTCCCTCATAGAATCATAGAATCGTAGAGTTGGAAGGGACCTCCTGGGCCATCTGGTCCAACCCCCTGCTCAAAGCAGGATTCGCTAAATCATCCCAGTCAGATGTCTGTCCAGCCTCTGTTTGAAGACTTCCATTGAAGGAGAACTCACCACTTCTCGTGGCAGCCTGTTCCACTCATTGATCACTCTAACTGTCATAAAGTTTTTTCTAATATCTAATCTGTGTCTCCTCCCATTCAATTTCATCCCATTGCTTCTAGTCTTTCCTTGTACAAATGAGAAAAAAATTGATCCTTCTACAATGTGACAGCCCTTTAGATATTTGTAGACAGCTATTAAGTCTCCTCTCAGTCTTCTCTTTTGCAAACTAAACATTCCCAAATCCTGCAACCTTTCCTCATAAGACAGGGTTTGCAGACCGGTCACCATTCTGGTCGCTCTTTTCTGAACTTGCTCCAGTTTGTTGATGTCTTTTTTAAAATGTGGTGCCCAAAACTGGACACAATATTCCAGATGAGGTCTGACCAAAGAGGAGTAGAGGGAAATAATGACTTCACGTGATCTAGACTGTATGCTTCTGTTAATACATCCTAGAATTGCATTTGCCTTTTTTGCTGCTGCATCACACTGTTGACTCATATTCAGTCTGTGATCTATTAGTATACCCAAGTCTTTTTCACATGTGCTGTCACTTAGCCCTATTCCTCCCATTCTATATCTGCTTTTTTCATTTTTATTGCCCAGATGTAGTACTTTGCATTTCTCCCTGTTAAAAACCATTCTGTTAGTTGCTGCCCACTTCTCCAGTTTAAATCTTTTTGAATCCTCTCTCTCTCTTCTCTAGTATTAGCTATCCCTCCTAGCTTAGTGTCATCAGCAAATTTAATCAGTTTACCCTCAATTCCTTCATCTAAATCGTTGATAAAGATGTTGAACAATACAGGGCCCAGGACAGAGCCCTGTGGTACCCCACTTGAGACATTCTTCCAACTGGATGTGCAGCCATTTACGACCACTCTTTGGGTCCGATCACTAAGCCAGTTATGAATCCACCTAACAGTTGCCTTGTCCATTCCATACTTAGTCATTTTTTCAATAAGGATTGTATGAGAGACTTTGTCAAATGCTTTGCTGAAGTCAAGATATACTATATCTACAGCATTTCCTTGATCCACCCAATCAGTGATACCATCATAGAAGGAAATTAAGTTAGTTTGATATGACTTATTAGTTACAAACCCATGCTGACTCTGTTTAATCACTTCATTCTTATCCAGGTATTGACATACATGTTGTTTAATAATTTGTTCAAAGATCTTTCCTGGTATAGAAGTCAGACTCACCGGCCAATAGTTGCCTGGGTCCACCTTCTTCCCCTTTTTGAAGATAGGAACAACATTTGCTCTTCTCCAGTCTTCTGGCACTTCTCCTGTTCTCCAAGAATTTTCAAAGATTATGGAGAGGGGTTCAAAAATTTCTTCTGCTATCTCCTTCAGTACTCTGGGGTGTAATTCATCTGGACCTGGAGACTTGAATTCATTTAGGTTAGCTAAGTGTTTCCTCACTATCTTTCTGTTTATAGATATCCTGGATTCTTCCATTCCCTTAATAGGACAGTGAATAACAGTTGATGCTACATTTCCTTTCTGAGAGAAAACAGATGCAAAATAGGAATTTAAAAGTTCAGCCTTCTCAACATCCTGTCTTACCATTTCATCATTTTCATCCCGTAAAAATCCTATAGCATCTTTGACTTTTCTTTTACTTTTGACATATCCCCAAAATCCTTTAATATTGCTTTTGACATCTCTTGAAAGCCTCAATTCATTTTCAGCTTTAGATAATCTGATTTGTGCCCTGCAGGTTCTGCAGACAGCATTATATTCTTCTTTAGATATGCCTCCCTCTTTCCATTTTACAAACATTTTTTTCTTCCTTTTTAGCATGTGCTTAAGTTCTGTGTTCATCCATCCTGGTTTCCTTAAATGCTTCCTATTCTTCCCTCTTTTCGGAATTGTTAACAACTGTGCTTTGAGAATTTCATTTTTCAAGATTTCCCATCCTTCCTGGACATTTTTGTCTTTAAGGATATCCAGCCATTGGATCCCTCCAATTCTCTTTCTGAATCCCTTAAAATCTGCCTTTCTGAAATCTAACCTTGACGTCTGAGTCTTCACAGGTCTTCCGCCTCTAGTTATCCAAAATTCTAAAATAGCATGGTCGCTACCTCCTAGGGTCCCAGCCACTTTTACCTCCTCAACCATTTCCTCCCTGTTTATAAGGATTAGATCCAAGGTAGCAGTTCCCCTTGTTTTCTCCCTTACCTTTTGGAAGATAAAGTTGTCAGCAGGAGAGGATAAGAATTTCCTTGACCTGTTAGTTTTGCCTGAGAGAGATTCCCAACAAATGTCTGGATAGTTGAAATCTCCCATGACAACTATGTCATATTTTTTTGAGAACTTGGCCATTTGATGCATAAAGAGTTCATCCATATCTTCAGCTTGCACAGGCGGCCTGTAGTAAATGCCTACAATGGTGTCCTTTCCATTGTTCTGTCCTTGTATTCTTACCCAAACAGTTTCCACAGAACTCCCAGTCTCTGAAGCTTCAATCTCTGTGCAGATATACGCATTTCTAACATACAATGCGACACCCCCTCCTCGTTTATCAAGTCTGTTTCTTGCAAATAAGTTGTATCCTTCTAGTCTTGTATTCCAATCATGTGTATTGTCCCACCAAGTTTCAGTGATTCCAATGACATCATATTTCTTTTCCTGTGTTAGTAGTTCCAATTCTCCTTGTTTGTTGCCCATGCTTTGTGCATTAGTATAGAAACATTTTAGTTTGTGATTGGTTTCTCTTTCTCCAATATTTTTATTAATTAGATTCTTTCGTCTTTGTTCTTCCTTTCCACTTCTAATAGCAGAGTTCTCAATAGCATTTGTCAGGTGTATGGCTTTTTCTGGTCTTTTGCTTCCCTTCCCATGTTGTTCTAGTTTAAAGCTCTCCTTACAAATGTAGCAAGGCGACTTCCAAATACATACTTTCCAGTCTTCGTAAGGTGCACCCCATCTCTAGCAAGTAGTCCATCGTATAAGTAGTTCACTCCGTGATCCAGAAATCCAAATCGTTTCTGACGGCACCATCGACGTAGCCAGTTGTTCACCTGCAGAATCTTATTCCACCTCCTTGTTCCATGGCCATCCACTGGGAGGATGGAAGAGAAGACCACCTGCGCTCCCAGTTCTTTCACTTTCTTGCCTAAGTCTTCAAAGTCTCTGCAGATGGTTTCCAGGTCGTTTCTTGAGATGTCATTTGTCCCCACATGTAGTAGCAGGAATGGGTAGTCATCTGTAGGTCTGAAGAGTCCTGATATCCTGTCAGACACATCTTTAATTTTTGCACCTGGAAGACAGCACATTTCTCTTGAAGTTATATCCGGTCTGCAGATAGCGGCCTCTGTTCCTCTCAACAGGGAATCCCCCATGACCACCACTCTCCGTTTCTTCTTTACAACATTTTTCTTTCTCCATCCAGGAGGACTCTGAAGGCATACAAGGTTGCTGTTTGTTGGCAAAGTCTTATCCTGATGTATTTCTTCATTGTTTTCCTGCATGAGAGCCTGGTACTGGTTTCTGAGCAGTATGGGTGCTGACTGCCTCCTGATCCTCCTGCTTCTCTGGGTCACATGTCTCCATTCCTCTGTTTCTTCAGGTGCACTTCGAATTTCTTCTCTTTCTGTAACATGAAGAGATAATTCTGCTCTGTCCAAGAACTCTTCACCTTCCTTAATGACCTTCAACGTAGCTAACCTCTCTTCGAGATTTTGCAACTTTTCCTCCAACAGGGACACAAGCTTGCATTTGTGGCATGTGAAGTTTGGCTTTTCCACTGGTAAGTCTGTGAACATGTAGCAAGAAATGCAGCTCACCAAATGGCTCCTGGCCTCTTCCATCTTGAGATTTCTTAAAAACGATGAAAGATGAGCCAAAATTTCCGATTTCCTCTTTTCAGCTGCAACGGCCAAAACCCAGTGATCGTTGAGCTCGCGGAGACTCTTCACTTATCCCAGAAGGCACTGGGAATAAGCAAATGATCTCAAGACTCTTCCCCTGGTTTTCCGATTTCCTCTTTTCAGCTGCAACGGCCAAAACCCAGTGATCGTTGCGCTCGTTGAGACTCTTCACTTATCCCAGAAGGCACTGGGAATATGCAAATGATCT
Source organism: Dendrobates tinctorius (assembly GCF_039654945.1). Taxonomy (NCBI): domain Eukaryota; kingdom Metazoa; phylum Chordata; class Amphibia; order Anura; family Dendrobatidae; genus Dendrobates; species Dendrobates tinctorius. The sequence goes on along the minus strand of NW_027361823.1, from coordinate 7,765,299 downwards.
CAAGACTCTTCCCCTCATAGTGCAATCAAGTGTCTCTGACAGTGGTGGTGCACACCCGCCGTCAGACACACCGCCGTACTATGAGGGGCCCAGTGCCAGTACCGACGCCCACGAGTGTGCCCCCCTTGCTTGGGCAGGGCCCCGGCATTTGCAATGTTTACCTCTCCCTGCTCCTCCGCTATGTATTCTGGGCTGTCAAATCCTTCACTGGGACTGCCACTACAAATTGATTGAACTGAAAGATGATGGTTAAGATGTAGCTATGCCCTGTCCTGCTGGCCGGGCTCTAGCTCCAGATGATCAGTGACTTCCATTTCTTATGGACGTCGACTCACAATTACATGCAGTGGTGGTTTATCATCAGCTTTCACAGTTTTCCTACTCACAAACGTGTGACATTCCGGTGCACATCTCAAAATGTGCCATCTCATGCCAATCAAATAGAATCGCCTACGGCCTGTGGCTTCTGTCTTTTGCACTCCAAAGTTACGTGACAGATCATGATAGCCAGTGAGCACCATGTTTACATCGCTCCCTGTGATAAAAATTGGATTGAGATGAGTAACAGTGATGGAATCAACGGAAGTGCGATACAGCAAGACTTTATTCACAAAAAAATGTTTTCACTGTCTCAACACACAAATTAATTGAGGGTCAGCATCGCCAATGAGAATTGTGACGGAAGTTTTTCCCGTGAATAAAAATTCCTAGATTTCTGCAATCAATAGCCTTTATGTCACTAATTGTATGCATCTCATTTCCTATTGCGGAGAGGCTGGACTGTATTACTGAGACAGAAATATATATGAAGATTTAAAAATAACACCAAAAGTATATAGTTGTGTACGCCTCAAATGCATTTCCTTTTTTCCACTTTTTAGATTGCTGTGTAATCCATACTGAGAACACGGAGATTTTACATGTTTAAACTATGCTATATATACCTGCTATCCAGTGATGAAGTACCCTTTCTCAATTTTGTACAATCTGGTCAAATCCATACTGGGCCTGAGAACATCTGAGTCTGCCTCCTGATCTATAGACATATATTTTTAATGTGTAAACTAGGCTACATATATACGTGTTATCCGGTGAAACTGTACCCTTTATCAACTTTCTACAATGTTGTTGAATCCATACTGGGCCTGAGAATGGCTGCCGAGCTGTTAAGCAAGCTACAGCACCTGTGGTTTGGACACGTAATTTTTTCAGGAATGACGGTTAGGCCTAACTCCGGAATTGCGGTTGACCTGAACTTACTGGGAAATCATCGTTCGCGGGGAATAATCTGAATCCCAGATCCCCATCACTAACGGAGTTCAGCAGGTTATCTGAACCTGTAGGCGACAAAAGCTGGTCCTTTCAGTGTAGCGTGCATGCAGCCCCGGACATGTACTGGAATGCTAGACCTGTTATTGCTCGATCTCACGTGCCACAGCCTCGCGTATCCCTCTAGTAAGCTTGACACGTACCGCAGGGCCATGCCGGAGTCTCAGTCATTAACGGAATAAAGCTGAGAAATCGCTAGCACAACTACAAACGGACATTCCACACCACACACAGAATCGACAAAGCTTGCAATCTGTCCATCTTTTCTGTAGCTTGTATGGTAGTGGTTTCCCGGGTGCAGTCCAATTAAGCCACAGGCTCCACTCCTGGTGGTGCCCTTTTGGACATTCCTTTAAGGTTCAGCTTTGCAATCATACTGCCCCCGGAAACCAAAAACTTTGCCTTCAGGGACGCTGTTTGGAGGTTCGTGGGAATAACGCCGCCCGATCAGCAGTCGGCATATGGGTCGCCCTCCCAGGGCTGTGGGGTACTCGGTACCGGGCCGGTGTCAGTGGGATGTGTCACAGCAGCGGTGACCCGGACGGTGGCCCTGGGTGCCCATGTAAATGGCGTGGTATAATGATAAAGAGTTTATATAGATAGTTTGACGCCACCTGTGGTGTTCGGCAACATAGATGTTAGGCAGACGCTGCATGCAGATCCTCTGGGACTGATGGTGTTGTGCAGAAAAGATGGTGAAGCTCCCCACAGGTGGAGCTGGAGTCCCAGGGAAGTGTAGATGTAGTGATGGGGGAAAGGCACAGGCGGTGTAGGTGCTGGTACCCAGATGTAGCGGTGCTGGAATAACTGTAGGACACCAGAGCGTGCAGTTCCAAAGCTTTACTCACAGTCTGCAGGTTACACAGATGCCTGCCTCCATGCTGTGTCCTCCGGGTCAGGACCTCTGCCAACCTCCGGGACCAGAATGGAAAGCTCCCTTCCAACACTCCGCCAACATGTACCTTCCTGAATGTCTCCTTTCTAGCGCTTGTGGGGGAAGCACTCACAGGACCGTGGTTCACTGAAACGCCTCCTGTCTAACAGATGTTCCTCAGACTTTACTTGTATGGCAGACAGCTGTAGCCTTTTCCTTCTGCCTCGCACACGTCGATGCTGGGGCCTCCGAGCCTTAGTTGGGTACAGAGCATTTATAGCTGCTACTTCCCCCGGTTTCTGCTGCAGGAACGTCAGTGCCCCTACAAACTCGGAGACCGGAATCCGGACCATGCGCTCCAGCTAGGAGTGAGCCTTAACTCTGCTCATCCTCCAGCTCCCCTTCTCATGTCCACACACTTCCCCTTCCCTGCACAGAGTGCCCTAACTTACCTCCTCCCGACCACAGAGAGCAGCTCCTCAGCAGTCAGGTTCAGAGGTCTCCCTGCTGGCCTGGAGTGGGAAATGTGTTGTGTGTTGGTTTCACTGCTAGAGAGATCCTTCGTTGCTCCCAAGCTTGACAACACACTCCCTAGGAGGAAGGCAATGCCACAGTGGCGACCGTACTCTTGGGGATGCCACAAGTGCACTGAGGCCCAGCCACTGCTGGATGATGCTGCTTGTACATTGACCCAGACCACTACACTACCCTCGCACTCTACACAGCCAGAATCTGACCCAGAGGAAACTCAGGTTCCCCTTCCCGCATACTATACCACCTTACACGGTGACAAAGAGGAAGGTGCAGATGAAAGTGCAGGTTCCTTTAGCAGGTGGGGGGCATACTCATGGGCGATGGCACTGGCACAGGGCACCGCATAGTACGCAAAAGTGTTTCTGCCAGTGGGAGGGCCTAAACAGCCAAGTGCAGTGAGATGGAAGATGGGGACGACAAGGAGTTCAGAGTAGTGCAGGGATTCCCTAGCAAGGAGACTTATGTAATTGTTTTCAATGTTGGGACAGCAATTTTTGGGGAGCACTATACTCTGGTGAATGATATATGGGGCCCACCATACACTGGAGCATTCCAAAGGTGGACATCAGACACTGGAGCAGCATTTCGAGGGCCCATTATACACTAGAGCAGTAGAAATGGGGCCCATTGTATATGGAGCATTATTTGGGCCCATAAGACAGTGGAGCTTCATCCATTGGGACCAACATATACTGTAGCATTATGTGGAGCTCATCATATACGGTTTGAAACATTATATGGGAATAATGATTCCGTATGGAGAAATATATGGGCCTCATTACTCTGTATAGCGCACTAAGCGCTGGCCATAATACTGTATGGAGTTATATACTGTCCGTTTTTGGAGGTATTGGAGAATTCAAAATGGATATCAGTCATGAGATGTAAGAAGTGAAGTATTTTTCATTGTACTATACTGCTATTTCTCTGCTGTATCGGAGCATCATGAGTTGTGGTATGTGTTAAAGGGGCGCTCTTTGGCCCTGGGCCCACGAAAACCTGGAGCCAGCCCTCCCCTCCCCACAACTGTAGCCAAATAACCCCCATTTTTCAGTGCGTAACTAGTATTATGAAGTTAATTAAGGTTGACAAGCTTCAGTAACAAGAATTTATGCTTTTGTCATTCAAATGGGCACTGTTGGTGTGTTTCCTGTCCTCCTCTCACTGCCGACTTTAATTCTCCATTGACTTACATTGGGTTTCGTGTTTCGGGACGATCCCGACTTTTCCCTATAGTCGGCCGATTTTGCTCGACCCGACTTTTGGAAAAGTCGGGTTTCATAAAACGAAACTCGACCCTAAAAAAACAAAAGTCACTCAACACTACTCACCACACACGGGGATATGAACACACACAAAATGCGCCACACACTACCACGTGCTTCAACACATATACAACCCTCAGCACCCATTTCACCACACATACACCAACCTCGCCACATAAAAGTCGAAACACAAAAGTCGCCACTCAAAACTCGCCACGCTGTCCCAGAGCTGTTTAAAAGATGAAAAATGAGCTGTGATTGGTTGCTATCAGCAACAGTTTTCTTTGAAGACAGTTGTGGTAACTGAGGCCTATTATTCTTATCATTTCTATGGTGTTATTGTCCTTCTGTAAAGCTGGAAATAACACAATTTATTACCGTGCCAACACAGACCACACTCTGACACAGACTGCAGGGGGAGCCCAGTATTACACAGGATATGATTAGATACATGGCTCAGCAGTCAGTATCACACAGGATAGGATTAGACACACAGCTCAGCAGTCAGTATCACACAGGATAGGATTAGACACACAGCTCAGCAGTCAGTATCACACAGGATACCATTAGATACACGGCTCAGCAGACAGTATCACACAGGATAGGATTAGATACGCAGTTCAGCACACAGTATCACACAGAATAGTATTAGATACACGGCTCAGCAGTCAGTATCACACAGGATAGGATTAGATGCACGGTTTTTATGTGTAATACAATCATTATAATTTGGCATAACTAACCACAGTTTGTTACTATGCCCAGGCAATGCAGGGCTCTTCAGCTAATATATCTAACTAGCTGAAGAGCCCGGCGGTGCCCGGGCATAGTAACTAACTGTGGTTAGTTATAGAAAATTATAATTATCCTCCATCCCATAATCCCGTGCCCATATACCCATCATACATATCCACGATCCCATAGGCCCGTGCCCATATACCCATCATACATATCCTCCATCCCATAGTCGAGTTCCCAAATACCCATCGCACATCCTCCATCCCATAGTCCCATGCCCATATACCCATCACACATCCTCCATCCCATAGTCCCATGCCCATATACCTATCACACATCCTGCATCCCATAGTCCCGTGCCCATATACATATCCGCCATCCCATAGTCCCGTGCCCATATACCCGTCAAACATATGCTCCATCCCATAGTCCAGTGCCCATATACCCATCACACATCCTCCATCCCATAGTCCCGTGCCCATACACATATCCGCCATCCCATAGTCCTGTGCCCATATACCCGTCATACATATCCTCTATCCCATAATCCAGTGCCCATATACCCATCACACATCCTCCATCCCATAGTCCCATGCCCATATACATATCCGCCATCCCATAGTCCCGTGCCCATATACCCATCATACATATCCTCTATCCCATAGTCCCGTGACCATATACATATCCTCCATCCCATAGTCCCGTGCCCATATACCCATCATACATCCTCTATCCCATAGTTCCATGCCCATATACCCATCACACATCCTCCATCCCATAGTCCCATGCCCATATACCCATCATACATATCCTCCATCCCATAGTTGAGTGCCCATATACCCATCACACATACTCCATCCCATAGGCCAGTGCCCATATACCCATCACACATCCTCCATCCCATAGGTCAGTGCCCATATACCCATCATACATATCCTCCATCCCATAGTCAAGTGCCCATATACCCATCACACATCCTCTATCCCAGGGTTCCCCAACTCCAGTCCTCAAGGCCCACCAACAGGTCATGTTTTCAGGATTTCCCTTGTATTGTACAGGTGATGCAATTATCACCTGGGCAATACTAAAGAAATCCTGAAAACATGACCTGTTGGTGGGCCTTGAGGACTGACGTTGGGGAACCCTGCTCTATCCCATAGTCCCATGCCCATATACCCATCACACATCCTCCATCCCATAGTCCCATGCCCATATACCCATCATACATATTCGCCATTCCATAGTCGAGTGCCCATATTCCCATCATACATATTCTCCATTCCATAGTCCAGTGCCAAAATACCCATCATACATATCCGCCATCCCATAGTCCTGTGCCCATATACCCATCATACATATCGTCCATCCCATAGTCCCGTGCCCATATACCCGTCATACATATCCTCCATCCCATAGTCCAGTGCCTATATACCCATCATACATATCCTCCATCCCATAGTCCCGTGCCCATATACCCATCATACATATCCTCCATCCCATAGGCCCGTGCCCATATACCCATCATACATATCCGCCATCCCATAGTCCCGTGCCCATATACCCGTCATACATATCCTCCATCCTATAGTCCAGTGACCATATACCCATCACACATCCTCCATCCCATAGTCCCATGACCATATACATATCCGCCATCCCATAGTCCCGTGCCCATATACCCATCAAACATATCCTCCATCCCATAGTCCAATGCCCATATACCCATCACACGTCCTCCATCCCATAGTCCCGTGCCCATATACATATCCGCCATCCCATAGTCCCGTGCCCATATACCTGTCATACATATCCTCCATCCCATAGTCCAGTGCAAAAATATACCCATCACACATCCTCCATCCCATAGTCCCGTTCCCATATACCCATCATACATATCCTCCATCCCATAGTCCGGTGCCCATATACTCACACACATCCTCCAATCCATAGTCAACCATTATGACATCATAATGAGCGGCGGCGGGGCTTGCAACCTTTGATGACATCAGCGTCGCCATGGCAACCATTGTGACATCATAATGAGGGGCGGGGCTTGACACGCACACACTGCTTCCCCAGTATGCAAATAGGGGCATTGTGACATCATAATGAGGGGGGGCTTGACGTGCACACACTTTTCCCCCCAGTATGTAGATAGGGGCAAAATTGTTTGGTGAATTGGAACGCGCGGGGTTAAAATTTCGCCTCACAACATAGCTTAGGACGCTCTCGGGGTCCAGACGTGTGACTGTGCCAAATTTTGTGGCTGTAGCTGCGACGGTGCGGATGCCTATCCCGGACATACACACATACACACACACACACATACATACATACATACACACATACATACACACTTTGAGCTTTATATATTAGATATACACACACGCTACTGTTCAAAAGTTTAGGGTCACTTAGAAATTTCCTTATTTTTGAAAGAAAAGCACAGTTTTTTTCCAATGAAACTAACATTAAATGATTCAGAAATACACTCTATACATTGTTAATGTGGTAAATGACTATTCTAGCTGCAAACGTCTGGTTTGTAATGCAATATCTTCATAGGTGAATATAGGCCCATTTCCAACAACCATCACTCCAGTGTTCTTATGGTACTTTGTGTTTGCTAACTGTGTAAGAAGGCTAATAGATGGTTAGAATACCCTTGAAAACCCTTGTGCAAGTATGTTAGCACAGCTGAAAACAGTTTGGATGATTAGAGAAACTATTAACCTGACTTTCCTTTGAGCTAGTTGAGAATCTGGAGCATTACGTTTGTTGGTTCCAGTAAACTCTCAAAATGGCCAGAAAAAAAAGAACTTTCATGCGAAACTCGACAGTCTATTCTTGTTCTTAGAAATGAAGGCTATTCCATGCGAGAAATTGCCAAGAAACTGAAGATTTCCTACAACGGTGTGTACTACTCCCTTCAGAGGATAGCACAAACAGGCGCTAACCAGAGATTACAGAGAAAAAGAGGCGATCAAACAAATCCAAGGAGGCTAATTGTATATGAAACATATAAACAAATCTTTATTGTATTAAAAACAGGAAAATGGGACAGGGAAGTGAAGTCAGAAAATTGACCATGGCAGCACGCAGGCGACCAAGTGGGGCATGCAAGAGGTGCAGAGACCAAATGGAAATCCAGGTACCAAAACAATAGCTAGGATATCATAGTTACAAAAACATAATGTACCGATTCCAAATGGAGCAATTATAGGGCCAAACAGGATATGTATATAGATATAAGCACTATAAGCATTGTGGTAAGATGTTCAGTAAAAAATCTCATTACCTGTTTGGATAGTATGAGGCAGTCCACACCAATGCAACCCCCCCAACGCACGTTTCGGCAATGGCCTTTCTCAAGGGGTAACAGGAAAAGGGAAGTGAGGGATATTTAAGATAGAGTCGACCAGTCAAATTGAAAAATCAAGGCCATGTGATCATTCACCAATCAAACATGCATACAGAGAATCCTCCCAATAATGGTGTCCGTTGTCATAGCAACCCACCATAAAAACACCTCCAAAAGGTAGCAAAAGAACAAAGCTTTACTTGGAAGTATCATAGAAAACACTGAATTAAAAGCAGAAACACTGCTGTAATGAACCTGCATTATTAGCGTGTCACACGCTGCGCAACGTCAAACTGACGTGACGTGCTTGTAATCAAATGGCGCATCAATTCATCAAAACATCCACCAGCCGTTCGGTCACATGACCGCCATCTCAGATCTGAGGCTCCTCCCCTCCCTACATCAACAACAGCGGCGTGTCCACTCAAGATGACGCGCATGTTGCCCCGGTGACCATGACAGCGGGCGGCGTCGGCATCAGGGAGATGCCAAGAAACGCCCGGCGTGGGGGAAACCGCGGCGCACGCGCGTGCAGAGCAAACGCCGGTTGTTAACCTGAAACCAGGACAGATCAAATGGATTTATGAGAAGAGGAAATTGGCGAGGAAAACAGTGAGCATAGCGCACAAATTAACATAGATGGATAACAGCCATATCAATGCAAAAAAATGAGAAATGGGCTAAAACTAGCAGTACTTATACATACAGTACAGCATATTCCACAATGAAAAATACAGGTAGGTATTAGTGCTTAAACCTCATATATACTACAATGGGAGAAATTAATATATAGATGTCACCTCATAGAGCATGTCAGATAGCAAGACACACCAAGATATATGGTATATTGTAAAAGTAAGCATATACATACAAATACATTAAAGGACCAACATGGTAAAGTACAATTATAGATCATTGTCGTGGAGACACTTCATAACCAATAATAGCCACATTCGTCCTCTTCGCATGTTGTTATGCCAGTGAAAAAATCGGATTACACAGGAAGATAAATCATCCGGAATATCAAACCAGGAAAACTTTGAAAAATGGACAAAGGAAGACTCTAAAATTTAAAAACAAAAAACATTAGACCAAATAAAAACAAAAACAAAAGATGCCGCAAGCTACCCATGGTCAAATAGAAATAAAAATAAAGATAAATAAAAATAGCCAAGCAAAAAATCATTTATATAAACGGAGCAAAGCTAATAGCCTCGTTCAATCCCTTCGGATGCACAGTATCTAGCAGCCAAATCCATCTTGTCTCCCGTTGTAATAGTTTCTGAGTTAGGTTACCACCACGCACTCCCGGGTTGAGACTATCAATACCGCGAATTCGAAGTAATGATCCATCACAATCGTGTTTTAATTTAAAGTGTTGAGGTATTGTCCTAAGTGTGGCCGGGTCCTCATGGCCGGCTGCCGCCTGCCAACTCTTGACAGCCAAGCTTCTGAAATTGAGAAATTACTATTGAAACGGACAAAGTTATGGTGGAATAGGGCTTTCCTTGAGAAATATGTCTCCCGTAATATGATTCCCAGGGGCCTGAGGGTAAGAGTTACACCCTCATTTCCAATAGAAGATGACGATTTTATTAGTCGTTGGGAAGAAGCTTGTGGCATTTGTTCCTCTGTCTTCATGAAATTATTGATCGAACGGAACTCCAAGATTATTATAGCCTTGGATAAATCGATTGATGACACTGAACGTAACTTTAAAGCATCATGTCCATCTGACAAGACTCTCATGTATGAATCTCGTATTGAGAAAAATCTTGATATTTGTGTCAAGAAAATAAACGAAAATCAGACTTCGAAATGACAACGTGATATAAAAGATTTTGCAGATAAGAGTGTCTACTATTGGAGAAAATTTAATAATAAAGCCCCCAAAATGCATGGAGGCCTTTCAGCGAGTTCTCTTTCTTCCATGAGTGATTCTTCAGAATGGTCTACTTCATCCATAACAACAAGGTCTGGTTCAAGACCCAAGAGAGTGAGAGACGTGAACTTTCACCCCTATAAGCGGATGAAGTTCAGATCTCCGGAACACACTAAAAGTAACAATAAGGTAATTAATTTAAGCTCTCATGTTTTAACTGATTCTGATCTCTCATTGTTGAGTAGAGGTCTCACTTTTTCTCCAAAATCCCATTTCAATGCATTTGTGGCTATCAAGGATCTACATTTATTTGCCAGATCCTTGATTTTTAAGAGACACTTCTTTGACCCTTGTCTGCAAAATCTTTTTCCCACAGAAGAGGAGCAAGTAGCCCTGCAGAATCTTGAAGATCTCTCCATTGAACATCAAACTGGAGAGGGAGGTAAGATTCCTCAATCTATTAGAATAAAATCTAAGAAGTTCCCTCCTATATCGACGTGTGCAGCTGTTGACCTCTTTGTTCAGGTTGTTACTAAGGATTTTATGAACATCCCTGGTGGTCTAGGTAGGGATAATCTCAGTAGAGAGGAGCGTAGGAGATTGGACGTCCTGAGGGGGCTTCCTGACGTTGTGTTCAAGCCAGCTGACAAAGGGGGCAATGTTGTAATATGGCCTAGGTCCCTCTACGAGGAGGCACTCAGACAACTAAACAATCAGACATGCTATAAACGTTTGACGTTTAACCCCCTGGCGTCATTTGTGACTCAGTTAAATAAAATCCTCAATAGAGCAGTACAAAATGAGGTTATTACTAAGGAATTGGCTCTTGCAATGCTGGTACATGAGCCTGCTATTGCAACGCTCTATCTATTGCCCAAAATACACAAATGTCTGGAGGCCCCCCTGGTCGTCCAATTATTTCCGGCTCGGGCAATTATTTAGAAAGAGTCAATCGGTGGATTGACTCTAAATTGCAACCCCTGGTGGAAAGTTTGCCCTCTTTCTTACTTGACACGGGTGAATTTCTTAAAAGGGTGGATGGGCTTCATGTTGGGAGTGATACTTTGCTGGTGACAGGAGACGTTGAGTCCTTGTATACTAGCATAAGACATGTAGACGGTTTGGCAGCCACTAGATATTTCCTGAACATGTCCAACTTACCTGCTGAGATTGCCTCCTTGGTTATCGAGTTGCTTGAGTTTTCATTGACTCACAATTTCTTTACCTTCATGGGGTCCTTCTACCTACAGCTCCAGGGGACAGCAATGGGGGCTTCCTTTGCCCCATCTTATGCCAACCTGTTCCTGGGGCTGTGGGAGAGGGACCTCCCCCTGTCAGACCAATGTCAGTCGATGGACCGCATCCTTTTCTGGGTGCGGTACATCGACGACATATTCATGGTGTGGCAGGGGAATGAGAATCAATTATCCAAATTTATGGTCGGAATCAACTCGAATGATATGAATATTCATATCACACATCAATATGATGTGACCAAGGTGAGCTTTTTGGATGTCAATGTCTGGAGAGATTCTGACAATATACTCCAGACAGGAATATTCAGGAAAGAAACCTCCTCTAACATGTTGCTTCATGCCTCCTCTGCTCACCCTAAACCCTTGATTGATTCTATCCCCGTAGGGCAGTTCCTGCGATTACGCAGGATCTGTTCTAATGATCAGGACTTTACATCTCAAGCTCAGGATCTCACGGATAGGTTTCTCGAGAGAGGCTACAGTAGGAGATCTATTAAGAGAGCTTACAACCATGCAAGATGGTCTACACGTCAGTCACTGCTATACAAAAAGAGGGAGATTAAGAAAAACAACAATATTAGATTTATTACAAATTATCATGCTCAATTTGCAAGAATGAGAGGTTGTCTACAAAGAGCCTGGCCAATACTACAGACTGACCCTGTTCTTAATCAACTTATTCCGTCTAAACCCAGTGTCACCATTCGCCGTTCAATGAACCTTAAGGATTACTTAGTTCGCAGCCATTATCAACCCGAATTTAAACAAAGTTTTCTGAGTATGGTTTATCCTAGGTGTGGCTGTGCTCCTTGTGGTCGCTGTGTCGCCTGTCCAAACGTGGAGCGAACGGACACGTTCTTCAATTCTTCAGGAACTAGGACATTTAACATTCGTAATCGTATATTATGTACCTCACGGTATGTTATATATTTTGCGTTATGTCCGTGTAACCTGATATATATAGGTATGACCACATGGCAATTGAAGACACGTGTTCGTGAGCACGTGTTGGGTACTCAGGCGGCAGCCGGCCATGAGGACCCGGCCACACTTAGGACAATACCTCAACACTTTAAATTAAAACACGATTGTGATGGATCATTACTTCGAATTCGCGGTATTGATAGTCTCAACCCGGGAGTGCGTGGTGGTAACCTAACTCAGAAACTATTACAACGGGAGACAAGATGGATTTGGCTGCTAGATACTGTGCATCCGAAGGGATTGAACGAGGCTATTAGCTTTGCTCCGTTTATATAAATGATTTTTTGCTTGGCTATTTTTATTTATCTTTATTTTTATTTCTATTTGACCATGGGTAGCTTGCGGCATCTTTTGTTTTTGTTTTTATTTGGTCTAATGTTTTTTGTTTTTAAATTTTAGAGTCTTCCTTTGTCCATTTTTCAAAGTTTTCCTGGTTTGATATTCCGGATGATTTATCTTCCTGTGTAATCCGATTTTTTCACTGGCATAACAACATGCGAAGAGGACGAATGTGGCTATTATTGGTTATGAAGTGTCTCCACGACAATGATCTATAATTGTACTTTACCATGTTGGTCCTTTAATGTATTTGTATGTATATGCTTACTTTTACAATATACCATATATCTTGGTGTGTCTTGCTATCTGACATGCTCTATGAGGTGACATCTATATATTAATTTCTCCCATTGTAGTATATATGAGGTTTAAGCACTAATACCTACCTGTATTTTTCATTGTGGAATATGCTGTACTGTATGTATAAGTACTGCTAGTTTTAGCCCATTTCTCATTTTTTTGCATTGATATGGCTGTTATCCATCTATGTTAATTTGTGCGCTATGCTCACTGTTTTCCTCGCCAATTTCCTCTTCTCATAAATCCATTTGATCTGTCCTGGTTTCAGGTTAACAACCGGCGTTTGCTCTGCACGCGCGTGCGCCGCGGTTTCCCCCATGCCGGGCGTTTCTTGGCATCTCCCTGATGCCGACGCCGCCCGCTGTCATGGTCACCGGGGCAACATGCGCGTCATCTTGAGCGGACACGCCGCTGTTGTTGACGTAGGGAGGGGAGGAGTCTCAGATCTGAGATGGCGGTCATGTGACCGAAAGGCTGGTGGATGTTTACATTGAGCGGCGCGCAATTGATGCGCCATTTGATTACAAGCACGTCACGTCAGTTTGACGTTGCGCAGCGTGTGACACGCTAATAATGCAGGTTCATTACAGCAGTGTTTCTGCTTTTAATACAGTGTTTTCTATGATACTTCCAAGTAAAGCTTTGTTCTTTTGCTACCTTTTGGAGGTGTTTTTATGGTGGGTTGCTATGACAACGGACGCCATTATTGGGAGGATTCTCTGTATGCATGTTTGATTGGTGAATGATCACATGGCCTTGATTTTTCAATTTGACTGGTCGACTCTATCTTAAATATCCTTCACTTCCCTTTTCCTGTTACCTCTTGAGAAAGGCCATTGCCGAAACGTGCGTTGGGGGGGTTGCATTGGTGTGGACTGCCTCATACTATCCAAACAGGTAATGAGATTTTTTACTGAACATCTTACCACAATGCTTATAGTGCTTATATCTATATACATATCCTGTTTGGCCATATAATTGCTCCATTTGGAATCGGTACATTATGTTTTTGTAACTATGATATCCTAGCTATTGTTTTGGTACCTGGATTTCCATTTGGTCTCTGCACCTCTTGCATGCCCCACTTGGTCGCCTGCGTGCTGCCATGGTCAATTTTCTGACTTCACTTCCCTGTCCCATTTTCCTGTTTTTAATACAATAAAGATTTGTTTATATGTTTCATATACAATTAGCCTCCTTGGATTTGTTTGATCACCTCTTTTTCTCTGTAATTAAAGTAATTTGCGATTATCCTTGTATACATGTATATCCTAGATTTAATCCTGATACATGTTTCCTTTGTTGCTGAAGGAGTATTATTTCTTACTGATGGGATTCCTTTCCTTACTATGCTTATAGGCGCTAACCAGAGTAGAAAGAGAAGTGGGAGGCCCCGATGCACAAATGAGCAACAAGACAAGTACATTAGAGTCTGTAGTTTGAGAAATCGATGCCTCACAGGTCCTCAACTAGCAGCTTCATTAATTAGTACATGTAAAACGCCTGTGTCAACGTCTACAGTGAAGAGGCAACTCTGAGATGCTGGCCTTCAGGGCAGAGTGGCAGAGAAAAAAACCATATCTGAGACTGGCTAATAAAAGGAAAAGATTAATATGGGCAAAAGAACACAGACATTGGACAGAGGAAGATTGGAAAAAACTGTTATGGACAGACAAATCCAAGTTTGAGGTGTTTGGATCACACAGAAGAACATTTGTGAGACGCAGAACAACTGAAAAACAGGATTGTGGTTGCTTACTGTAAAATCTGTTTCTCAGAGTCTTCACTGGGGGACACAGGAACCGTTGGTGTGTGCTGCTGTCACTAGGAAGTTGACACCATGCATGAAAAAAATGTTAACTCCACCTCTGTAGTATACACCCCTCCGACCGGCTGTAGGACAATCAGTTAGTAAAAAAGCAATAGGAGGAGACATTATCATGTAAGTCATCATATATTCATTACCCATAATAAAATCATGGGAGGGCGCTGTGTCCCCCAATGAAGACTCTGAGAAACAGATTTTACGGTAAGCAACCAAAATACTGTTTTCTCTTTCGTCTCATTGGGGGACACAGGAACCGTGGGACGTCCAAAAGCAGTCCCTGGGGTGGGGAAAGACAGAAACTTCCTTCAGGTCGGAGAACTCACCACTGCCGCCTGCAAGATTCTTCTGCCTAGGCTGGCGTCCGCTGAAGCATAGGTATGGACCTTATAGAACCTTGAAAAGGTATGCAAGGACGACCATGTGGCAGCCTTGCACAACTGCATGGCTGATGCCCTGTTGTGTACCACCCAGGAAGCGCCCACCGCCCGGGTTGAATGGGCCTTGCCATTCTGATTCTGATCCAGCAGGCAATTGTTGCCTTAGAGGCTGGCAGGCCTCTTCTCACCCCATTGGGGATAACAAAGAGCGAGTCCGCCTTTCTGAAGGGAGCGGTCCTGGGCAGATAGATCCTTATCGCCCTGACCAGGTCTAGCTTATTCAAAGAACGCTCCAGAGGATGGGTTGGAGCGGGACAAAATGACGGAAGGATGATATCCTCGTTCAGGTGGAAGGCCGATACCACCTTGAGAAGAAAGTTAGGAGGAGGCCGCAAAACAACCTTGTCCTGGTGCATAATTAGGAATGGAGGGCGACAGGACATTGCCGCTAATTCTGAAACCCGCCTAACAGAGGTGATGGCTACAAGAAATACTACCTTCCAGGACAACGAAGACATGGGAGCTTCCTGTAGGGGTTCAAAGGGTGAACCTGTCAAGGCTTCCAAGACCAAGTTAAGATCCCATGGAGCCACAGGGGATCTGTAAGGAGGGGCCGCATGTGCCACTCCTTGCAGAAAGGTCTTAACCTGTAAGCGGGAGGCCAAATTTTTTTAAAAAGATACCTGGCCTTTCAAGGAACTTAGGGCCAGACCGCCATCTAACCCTGCCTGGAGAAAAGCTAGGACAGATGGCAGGGAACAGGGCATTGGTGTGACGTGATTAGACTCACACCAGCCAAAATAGGCCTTCCATTGCTCGATAATAGACCCTGGAAGAGGAAGGCTTCCTAACCTGGATCATTGTATTAATGACTCGGTCCGAAAAACCTGCTGCTCTCAGTATTGTAGTTTCAACGGCCATGCCGTCAAATTGAGCAACCGAGAATTCGGGTGGTAAAACGGCCCTTGAGCCAGGAGATCTGGTCTGTCGGGGAGTCTCCAGGGGGTGCCTGTGAGAAGATTGATAATTTCTGCGAACCAGACCCTCCTGGACCAGTACGGGGCGATCAATATGACCGACACCCCTTCCGCCTTGATCTTGTTTAGCAGTCTGGGCAGGAGAGGAAGGGGAGGAAACAGATAAGGGTGTCTGAACTGTGTCCAGGGAATGATCAGCGCATCGACCCCTATTGCTAGAGGATTGCGATATCATGAGACAAACTGTTGGACCCTTCTGTTCTGTCGCGATGCCAGGAGGTCCACATCTGGAGTCCCCCATGGCTGGCATATCTGAAGGAACACTTCCTGGTGTGAGGACCATTCCCCTGCCACGAGCCCCTCCCGACTGAGGAAGTCGGCGGCCGTGTTGTCTGTGCCGGGAATGTAAACTGTCAAAATTACCGGAATTGCAGTTTCTGCCCAGTTGAAGATTCTGGATACCTCGGCCAGTGCCCGGGGACTTCTGGTTCCCCCTTGGTGATTGATGTATGCCACCGCCGTGGCGTTGTCCGTTTGAATCTGGACTGGCTGGTTGTTGAGGTATCTTTCCCAAAGTAGAAGTGCTAGAAAGACCGCCCTCAGTTCTAGAATGTTGATTGATAGTGAGGATTCTTGCCTCGATCATCGTCCCTGGTCAGTCAGGTGGCGGAATACCGCACCCCAGCCTAGGAGACTGGCATCTGTAGTTACTACCTGCCACTGGACAGGGGGAAAAGGCCGTCCCAGATGAACAAGGGGGGAGGTCAGCCACCACTTGAGGGACTCCCTGGTCTGAATGGAAGGGAGGAAGGGGCGATCCAGCAAAGAGATGGACTTGTCCCACTGAAGGAGGATGTTCCTCTGCAGTATCCTGGAATGGAACAGGGCAAAGGGTATTGCCTCTGAAGCTGCCAACATTCTTCCCAGGACTCTCATGGCAGCGTGAAAGGATAGAAGCTGGAATTTCAACAGAGAGCAAATTCCCTGCTGGAGGGTAATCCACTTTCTTTCTGGGATAAAGACCCTTCTAGAATTCTAGGTGTTGTGTTGGCGTTAGGTGGGATTTCTTCCTGTTTATGATCCAACCAAACCGTGACAGCATGTTTAAAACTACCGCTAGATTTTCCTGGGCCTGAGCGAAGGAGGGCGCCTTGATGAGAATATCGTCGAGATATGGTACCAATATTATGCCTCTGACCCTTAATATAGCTACCATCGTTGCCATAATCTTTGTAAAAATTCTGGGGGCTGTTGCCAGCCCAAATGGCAGGGCCACAAGCTGGAAATGCTGCTTTTGGACAGCAAAACACAGAAACCTCTGATGTCCCTGAAAAATGGGGATGTGTAGGTAGGCATCCGGATATCTATGGAACATAGGAATTCCTAATCCTCCATAGAGGTAATTACCGATCGAATCGATTCCATCCTGAAATGGCATAAGCGGGCCCATCTGTTTAGCCTTTGAGGTCTAGTATGGGACAAACTGAGCCATCCTTTTTTGGTATCACAAACAGGTTTGAGTAAAAGCCGGTAAAACGTTCCTGCTCGGGAACGGCGACGATTACTCCTGGGTTGAAGAGAGAGTCAAGTTCCGCAAAAAAACCTAGAGCCATAGCAGCGTCTTTTGGTGGCTGCGATAGAAAGAAGCGATCTCGAGGAAGCGCGTTGAAGTCTCTCTTGCATCCTGTTGATACTGCCTCCTTTACCCAGATATCCTCTACTGAATTCTGCCAGACATCTCTGAAGAGGAGAAGGCGGCCTCCTAGTCTGGGAGAGGTACTGGGAAGGGAGTTGGAGTCCCTGCTGGCGTCAGGCTGAAGTGGCTCTGCCCGGCCCTGACCTGGTAGCTCTGCTGTTGGAACTGCGGGAATCCCATGACGGGGTGGCCTGAAATGATACCTTCCTCCTATCTCTCGGTGCTTGCGACCTCTGCGGGCCCTGAGCATAAGTGCCTATCGCTGCGGTACGGTGAAAGGGCTGAGCCCTACATTTGAAAACATATCGACGAGGTTTGGCCTGAGGGAAAAGGGAGCTTTTACCCCCCGTTGCATCCTTAATGATTTGATCTAACATAGACCCAAAGAGCCGGGTGCCCAGAAACGGCAGATTGGTCAGTGATTTCTTTGAGGACAAATCAGCCTGCCAAGCCTTTAGCCAGACCATCTGCCGGATGGCTACCATGTTACTGGATGCTTGAGCTGCGCAAGATGCAGCATCCAGGGCTGTTGATACCATATACCTCCCGGCATGAGAGATTTAATCTACCATTTCCGCTGGTGGTGCCCCGGCCAATATGCCCTGTCTAAGCTGTTTGGCCCATTCTGTAGCAGACTTAGCTACCCAGGCTGAGGCGAAGGCTGGAAACAATGTAGCGGCTGCTGCCTCAAAGGCGGATTTTGCCAGGGATTCTGTCCTCCTATCATTGGGATCCTTTTAGGGCTGCCCACTGGCGAGTGGGAGGACTGTATTGGTTGCGAGTCTGGACACTGGTGGGTCCACCAAAGGGGAGGCAGTCCAGTTGGCGGTGAGATCTGGAGGGAAGGGATATAGAATCCCAAAACAATTCCCTCTCTGGTTGGGTTTTCCCTTTCCCTGACCAACACTTCCTCAAAATCCTTGTGGGAGGCGAAGACCCTAGAGGGGGACTTATGACGCTTAAATGAAAAAACCTGATCATTAGGTTTTGATGTGGTGTCCCAAATGTTAAAAGTCTCATTGACTGCAGCAATGAGGCCCTGAAACATATCCTTGACCTTGGACTGTTCTGGCCTGTACTCAGAACCCTCCTCTGAGTGTGTCTCTTATAATGGGTCACCTGATTCCGGGGATGAGGATCGGGAGGAGGCAGACGGCCAGAGGAATTCCAGCGGTGAGATGGAGTGAGAAGGGGACATGGGTTGGTGGTCCTGTCTAAACATTTTACGGCCTCTAGAAGCCCCAAAAGGAGGCTCCTTTGGTGCTCCTGTGTCCACTGGAGTCTGAAGTGGCAATCTGTTAAGCACCGTTACCAAGGTCTGTGATACCTTGGTAAGGTCGGCCACGGACTTAGATAAGGAAGAGGCCCATCCTGGACACTCGCTGTCTCCCGTGGCAATGGATGGCCCCTGGGCGGTAGGCAAGGTGGCTTCCTTCTGCTCCAGGGGTAATGTGGGAGCTCTGACAGGCAAAGCGGGGGGGCTGCACCTGCTCTCTAGCGTAGGTGACACCATAAGTCTGCTGCAATCTGAGCAGAGTGGCGAGGACTGACCTGAAGGAAGCCTGACATTGCATTTGGTACATACAAAATATTTGACCAAGGTCACTGAAGCAGATGAGGAGGAGGAGCGGGACTGCTCTCCCTTGGGCATACTGACAGGTTTTACCTGGTGCTGACCTTCGGGGGTAGAGAGCGGCGTGAGGGAGCAACCTGTAGTGCAGTACTCACATACCCACGACCTGTGTCCCCACCGCAGCTGCCGCCTGAAGGCTGATGAGAGAGAGAGTGAGGTGAACAGCCCTGCCGCTGCCTAGAAGCCATATGAAATCCCCACCCGGAAGTGGTGGGCGGGGCCCTGCTCTGGCCTCCTGGAGCACCAAGATGGCGCTGGTACAGGAAGATGAAGCCAGGGGCGGAGCCTGCCGGGAGCCGGAATCTGGCGTCTGCCGTGCTGGGCTCCTGCTGGAGCCCAGGGCCATAACACTGCCATGAGAGGAGGCTGGAACCGCACTGCACCGCGTGCTTGAAAGTAAGTGTTGGCTCTTAAACTAAGTATAGAGCCATGGGCTGCAAGCCCGAGTGCTGATTAGATCGGTCACATTCAGCCAGAGCGGCGGGTGAGCAGATCATACAACGCTGCAGCCTCTTACCTCCAGTTCACCCCATAACAGGGGTCGGTTTACCTGCATGAAAAGATTGCTGTCCCAAACCTTTTCTGCAGGGCGTCTCTCTCAATCATCAGGCTCTGGTGGGCGAGTGATGGGAGATGAAGGTCAGGACCAGGAGCTGCCACGTGAACACGAGTCCAGTGTTAGGGGATAGGGTCCTGCCCGCGGGATTCATGAGGATATGGGGTGGCAGTACACGCCTTACTCATAATCCCGGTGTGGGAATACAGATGTAGCATATCTACTCTGTATCCCTACATGGTTACCTGAAAAGGAACGACGCACACTGAGGTAGGCATGGGTCTGCAAGAGACCTCTGTCCACCTCCTGCTGACACTAAGAAAAACTGATTGTCCTACAGCCGGTCAGAGGGGTGTATACTACGGAGGCAGAGTTAACATTTTTTTCATGCATAGTGTCAACCTCCTAGTGACATCAGCACACACCCACGGTTCCTGAGTCCCCCAATGAGACGAAAGAGAAAGATGCTGGAAGAGTGCCTGATGCCATCTGTCAAGCATGGTGGAGGTAATGTGATGGT
Organism: Dendrobates tinctorius; assembly: GCF_039654945.1. NCBI lineage: Eukaryota > Metazoa > Chordata > Amphibia > Anura > Dendrobatidae > Dendrobates > Dendrobates tinctorius. Next base: position 7,744,850 of record NW_027361823.1, on the reverse strand, counting down.
CTGGGGTTGCTTTGGTGCTGGTAAAGTGGGAGATTTGTACAAGGTAAAAGGGATTTTGAATAAGGAAGGCTATCACTCCATTTTGCAACGCCATGCCATAGACTGTGGACAACGCTTGATTGGAGTCAATTTTATCTTACACCAGGACAATGACCCAAAGCACACCTCCAAATTATGCAAGAACTATTTAGGGAAGAAGCAGACAGCTGGTATTCTATCTGTAATGGAGTGGCCAGCGCAGTCACCAGATCTCAACCCCATTGAGCTGCTTGACCGTATGGTACGCAAAAAGTGCCCATCAAGCCAAACCAACTTATGGGAGGGGCTTCTGGAAGCATGGGGTGAAATTTCTCCAGATTACCTCAGCAAATTAACTGCTAGAATGCCAAAGGTCTGCAATGCTGTAATTGCTGCAAAGGGGAGCATTCTTTGACGAAAGCAAAGTTTGAAGGAGAAAATTATTATTTCAAATAAAAATCTTTTTTTTCAAACTTTGTTAATGTCTGGACTAGATTTTAAATTCATTTGGCAACTCATTTGATTAATAAAAGTATGAGTTTTTCATCGAAAACACAAAATTGTCTGTGTGACCCCAAACATTTGAACGGTAGTGTATGTATGTATGTGTGTATATACACTCACTGGCCACTTTATTAGGTACACCTGTCCAACTGTGTGTTAAGACTTAATTTCTAATCAGCCAATCACATGGCGGCAACTCAGTGCATTTAGGCATGTAGACATGGTCAAGACAATCTCCTGCAGTTCAAACCGAGCATCAGTATGGGGAAGAAAGGTGATTTGAGTGCCTTTGAACGTGGCATGATTGTTGGTGCCAGAAGGGCTGGTCTGAGAATTTCAGAAACTGCTGATCTACTGGGATTTTCACGCACAACCATCTCTAGGGTTTACAGAGAATGGTCCGAAAAAGAAAAAAAATCCAGTGAGCGGCAGTTCTGTGGCCGGAAATGCCATGTTGATGCCAGAGGTCAGAGGAGAATGGGCAGACTGGTTCGAGCTGATAGAAAGGCAACAGTGACTCAAATTGCCACCCGTTACAACCAAGGTAGGCAGAAGAGCATCTCTGAACGCACAGTGCGTCGAACTTTGAGGCAGATGGGCTACAGCAGCAGAAGACCACACTGGGTACCACTCCTCTCAGCTAAGAACAGGAAACTGAGGCTACAATTTGCACAAGCTCATCGAAATTGGACAGTAGAAGATTGGAAAAACGTTGCCTGGTCTGATGAGTCTCAATTTCTGCTGCGACATTCGGATGGTAGGGTCAGAATTTGGCGTAAACAACATGAAAGCATGGATCCATCCTGCCTTGTATCAACGGTTCAGGCTGGTGGTGGTGGTGTCATGGTGTGGGGAATTTTTTCTGGGCACTCTTTGGGCCCCTTGGTACCAATTGAGCATCGTTGCAACGCCACAGCCTACCTGAGTATTGTTGCTGACCATGTCCATCCCTTTATGACCACAATGTACCCAACATCTGATGGCTACTTTCAGCAGGATAATGCGCCATGTCATAAAGCTCGAATCATCTCAGATTGGTTTCTTGAACATGACAATGAGTTTACTGTACTCAAATGGCCTCCTCAGTCACCAGATCTCAATCCAATAGAGCATCTTTGGGATGTGGTGGAACGGGAGATTCGCATCAGGGATGTGCAGCCGACAAATCTGCGCCAACTGTGTGATGCCATCATGTCAATATGGTCCAAAATCTCTGAGGAATGCTTCCAGCACCTTGTTGAATCTCTGCCACGAAGAATTGAGGCAGTTCTGAAGGCAAAAGGGGGTCCAACCCCTTACTAGCATGGTGTACCTAATAAAGTGGCCAGTGAGTGTATATATATATATATATATATATATATATATATATATATATCTAATATATAAAGCTCAAAGTGTGTATGTATGTGTGTATGTATGTATGTATGTATGTATGTATGTATGTATGTATGTATGTGTGTGTGTGTGTGTATGTGTGTATGTCCGGGATAGGCATCCGCACCGTCACAGCTACAGCCACAAAATTTGGCACAGTCACATGTCTGGACCCCGAGAGCGTCCTAAGCTATGTTGTGAGGCGAAATTTTAACCCCGCGCGTTCCAAATCACCAAACTATTTTGCCCCTATCTACATACTGGGGGGAAAAGTGTGTGCGTGTCAAGCCCCGCCCCTCATTATGATGTCACAATGCCCCTATTTGCATACTGGGGAAGCAGTGTGTGCGTGTCAAGCCCCGCCCCTCATTATGATGTCACAATGGTTGCCATGGCGACGCTGATGTCATCAAAGGTTGCAAGCCCCGCCGCCGCTCATTATGATGTCATAATGGTTGACTATGGATTGGAGGATGTGTGTGAGTATATGGGCACCGGACTATGGGAAGGAGGATATGTATGATGGGTATATGGGAATGGGACTATGGGATGGAGGATGTGTGATGGGTATATTTTTGCACTGGACTATGGGATGGAGGATATGTATGACAGGTATATGGGCACGGGACTATGGGATGGCGGATATGTATATGGGCACGGGACTATGGGATGGAGGATGTGTGATGGGTATATGGGCATTGGACTATGGGATGGAGGATATGTTTGATGGGTATATGGGCACGGGACTATGGGATGGCGGATATGTATATGGTCATGGGACTATGGGATGGAGGATGTGTGATGGGTATATGGTCACTGGACTATAGGATGGAGGATATGTATGACGGGTATATGGGCACGGGACTATGGGATGGCGGATATGTATGATGGGTATATGGGCACGGGCCTATGGGATGGAGGATATGTATGATGGGTATATGGGCACGGGACTATGGAATGGAGGATATGTATGATGGGTATATAGGCACTGGACTATGGGATGGAGGATATGTATGACGGGTATATGGGCACGGGACTATGGGATGGACGATATGTATGATGGGTATATGGGCACAGGACTATGGGATGGCGGATATGTATGATGGGTATATGGGCACTGGACTATGGAATGGCGAATATGTATGATGGGTATATGGGCACAGGACTATGGGATGGCGGATATGTATGATGGTATATGGGCACTCGACTATGGAATGGCGAATATGTATGATGGGTATATGGGCATGGGACTATGGGATGGAGGATGTGTGATGGGTATATGGGCATGGGACTATGGGATAGAGCAGGGTTCCCCAACGTTAGTCCTCAAGGCCCACCAACAGGTCACGTTTTCAGGATTTCCTTAGTATTGCCCAGGTGATAATTGCATCACCTGTACAATACAAGGGAAATCCTGAAAACATGACCTGTTGGTGGGCCTTGAGGACTGGAGTTGGGGAACCCTGGGATAGAGGATGTGTGATGGGTATATGGGCACTTGACTATGGGATGGAGGATATGTATGATGGGTATATGGGCACTGGCCTATGGGATGGAGGATGTGTGATGGGTATATGGGCACTGGCCTATGGGATGGAGTATGTGTGATGGGTATATGGGCACTCGACTATGGGATGGAGGATATGTATGATGGGTATATGGGCATGGGACTATGGGATGGAGGATGTGTGATGGGTATATGGGCATGGGACTATGGGATAGAGGATGTATGATGGGTATATGGGCACGGGACTATGGGATGGAGGATATGTATATGGTCACGGGACTATGGGATGGAGGATATGTATGATGGGTATATGGGCACGGGACTATGGGATGGCGGATATGTATATGGGCACGGGACTATGGGATGGAGGATGTGTGATGGGTATATGGGCACTGGACTATGGGATAGAGGATATGTATGACGGGTATATGGGCACGGGACTATGGGATGGAGGATGTGTGATGGGTATATGGGCACTGGACTATGGGATGGAGCATATGTTTGACGGGTATATGGGCACGGGACTATGGGATGGCAGATATGTATATGGGCACGGGACTATGGGATGCAGGATGTGTGATGGGTATATGGGCATGGGACTATGGGATGGAGGATGTGTGATGGGTATATGGGAACTCGACTATGGGATGAGGATATGTATGATGGGTATATGGGCACGGGCCTATGGGATCGTGGATATGTATGATGGGTATATGGGCATGGGATTATGGGATGGAGGATAATTATAATTTTCTATAACTAACCACAGTTAGTTACTATGGCCGGGCACCGCCGGGCTCTTCAGCTATATATATATATATATATATATATATATATATATATATATATATATATATATATACTAGCTGAAGAGCCTGGCGCTGCCCAGGCATAGTAACTAACTGTGGTTAGTTATAGCAAATTATAATTATCCTCCATCCCATAGTCCCGTGCCCATATACCCATCATACATATCCACGATCCCATAGTCCCGTGCCCATATACCCATCACACATCCTCCATCCCATAGTCCCGTGCCCATATACCCGTCATACATATCCTCCATCCCATAGTCCAGTGCCCATATACCCATCACACATCCTCCATCCCATAGTCAACCATTATGACATCATAATAAGTGGCGGGGCTTGCAACATATGATGACATCAGCGTCGCCATGGCAACCATTATGACATCATAATGATGGGGCGGGGCTTGATACACACACACACTTTTTCCCCATTATGTAGATAGGGGCAAAATTGTTTGGTGAATTGGAACACGCGGGGTTAAAATTTCACCTCAAAACATAGCTTAGGACACTCTCGGGGTCCAGACGTGTGACTGTGCCAAATTTTGTGGCTGTGGCTGTGGCTGTGGCTGTGGCTGCGACGGTGCGGATGCCAATCCCGGACATACACACATACATACATACACACACTTGAGCTTTATATATTAGATATATATATATGTCATTGACACACATATATATCATAGACAGATAGAAGAATAGCCGACAATTTACATACAGTAAACCATTGCAGAACAGTTAGATTTATATATGTCAGTGTCTAATACTGTTAGTAGTATGTGTATGTAAAATTTGGGACCTGTATGTATTTACTAAAAGAATGTATTCACGGAAAAAACTGGCATGGGCTCCCGAGCAATTTTCTGCACCAGAGAGGGAAAGTTAGTGTCTGAGGGCAGATATTAATAGCCTAGAGAGCGACCATGGTTATTGGCCCCCCTGGCTAAAAACACTTGCCCTCAGCCACCCCAGAAAAGGCTCATCTGCAAGATGCGCCAATTCTGGCACTTAGCCTCTCTTCCCATTGCCCTGTAGAGGTGGCACATGGGGTAATAAGGGGTTAATGTCACCTTTGTATTGTAAGGTGACATTAAGCCTGGCTTAGTAATGGAGAGATGTCAATATGACACCTCTCCATTACTAATCCTAAAGTTTGTAAAGGGTTAAATAAACACACACACATGCAGAAAAAAGTATTTTAATGAAATGAAATAACACACAGTTTTGCCATCTTTATTCTTCTGCTATTGATGACCTCGATCTCCTGTAATAAATAAAAAATAAAAAAACAACATTGTGTGAGTGTTGTGCAATTTTTTTTTTTTTCCTAGCACCCATTGACTTGCATTGGTGAGTTTCGTCCGAAATACGCAGCAATATGCAGCATGCTTCATTTTTTTTCTCAGTCCAATCTCGGCTGAGAAAAAAAATCGCAAATGAGATGTCACTCATTGAATACCATTGGTCAGAGTGCAAGTCGATAATTTAGCAGATTGCCCTGGTCCGTATTTCTAGCAAGGGAGTATGAGCCCTAAGATCAAAATTGGGACGTCACCATGTTTTTTCCTCGGACTGCTTCGTCTGAGGAAAAAAATCAGACATGTGCACAACCCCATTGAGGCTATGTGCCCATGTTAGCGTTTTTAAATGCTCCGGAAACTGATCCCCTTACCAGAAAACGTGCGGTTTATTTCCGCGCGTTTCTTGCACGTTTTTTGCACAAAAGACACTCGTTTTTGACGCGTTTTTTTCTGCGCATTTTCTGGGAACATTGGAGACGGCTAAAAACGCTCAGCAATGTGGAAATTAATGAGCATGCTGCGTTTTTAACCGCTAAGCGATTCCTGAGCGTTTAAAAACGCATGCATTGGCACAAAAAGCCAAAAACGCATGCAATTTAATGTGAAGCTTCTTTTAAGCGTTTCTGCAGCGTCTGAGCCGGCACAAACGCTGCGGAAACGCTTAAAAAAACGCAACGTGGGCACACAGCCTGAATAACCTGGGTAGGAGGGCTGTCAGTCAAAACCACAGAAGACACTTATCCGATATAAATGGTCATGTGCTCCTGCCTTTAGCAGAAGGGGAGATAAATATATAAAAACATAAAAATGAAAATTGTGTATGGGACCAGCCAATGGGTAAAAATGGATTGCTCAATTTAGATGGAAAATGTCTGATTTTCTGTCCAATGAAATCCCATACACAGAAAACTAAGTTTCTTTATGTGAGTCTAAGTTCACACGAGGGTTTTTGGATACTATATTTGATAGGAAACTGTATTTGATCTTGTAAATTTTAATAACGGCTGATGTTTAAAAAGGGATGCCATGAGGATCGCTTACGATTGGCCATTGAAACAAAAATGCCCATTGTTTCTAAAAGAAAATCAGGACCACTTTTTACATGTGAACTTGGCCTAAGAGTCAGGAGAGCTACCATTGAATAAAGCTTGCCTAAGGGCTCCGTCACACATAGCGACTCACCAGCGATCCGGACAACGATATCAACGTGTCAGGATCAGTGGTGAATCGCTACATGATCGCTGGTCATGAGCAGCTGAGCAGGCGTACACAGCTGAGCAGGCACGTCGCTGTGTACGTTAGTTACCAGCGTGCTGATGCAGGGAGCTGGTAACCAAGGTACACATCGGGTTTCTAAGCGGCACACGTTACTTAGAAACCCGATGTGTACCTTGGTTACCAGCTCCCTGCATCAGCTCGCTGGTAACTAAGGTACACATCGGGTTTCTAGGCACAGCGTGCCCCCTTAGAAACCCTGCGTTTACACTAGTTACCAGCTCCTGCTCACTAGTCTCCCGCCTGTCACACGCAGAGATGCGTGCTGGCCAGTGGGAGACCAGCGACCCCAAAAATGACCAGAGGTTTCCACAGCGATCAGCGATACCCGGCAGGGGGCCGGTCGCTGATAGCTGTCACACACAGCGATCTCGCTGGTGAGATCACTGTTGTGTCACAAAACTTGTGACTCAGCAGCGATCTCGCTAGCGAGATCGCTATGTGTGACGGGGGCTTTAGAGCAAAGGACTAGTAAGTGGCGCTTGTGCGGAGTCAATGGACTAGGTACACTAAATAAAGGTATATAAATTTGCATTCCGTTTTCTCTTCTAGCTTTCCAGACATAATTGTGTGCTGGTGTTTATTACTCTTGAGATAACAAAATGCAGGATTATATGTATGCTGTTAGTGTCTAATAGATATAAAGTGAGCCAAAAAACACTTGACGCCTGACAGTTTGCTAAAAGACCAGCAAGAAATTTTGCCTTCGGTCTAGCACAAATCACCCAAACGGATTTCCAGGATATTTTATGCCTTTGATAATGTTTTTTGAAGATGAGCCTGGAGGGCACTGGCATATTCTATAGAAGGTCCATATTTAATTGATCATTACATTCAGAATAAATTATTGAAATGCAATATTTTAATCATACGATTCCACTTTTGAGGCAATGTATATGTTATTGTAGATGTTCTGTGTTATTCATTTACATATCGCTAATTAGCATCTCGTTACATCTCATCCTGTGTTCTTTCATCTCATCAATCCCACAAATTGTCATTAAGATATTCAAGCCTCATTGTCTGGACTGCAATCCTGCTTTTGTTTACGTCTCCCGCAGTCGTAGGTTATAGGATGTGGAGCTCATTTGTTCATTTCGGCTTAGAATACTGCTACAGGCTTCAGGCACTGGATGTGAAGCGGAGAGGCACAAGGGAAGCGCAAACACCATTTTTAAGTTGTCTATAGTTTGTGTTCTCTCAATTTATGTATTGCCACAAACAAGAGCAGATCTTGGAAGATGTGTTTCGGAAAGTTTCATTTCCTTTATCCAAACTTTTTCTCAGTACAACATATAAAGAAAAAACTAACCACAATTACACTATGTAAAAAAAAAAGTCCCACTTAGGCCCCTTAAACCCGAGCCATTTCCTGTATTTGTGTTTTCGTTTTTTGTTCCCCTTCTTCCCTGAGCCATAACTTTTTTATTTTTCTGTCAAAATGGCCACGCAAGAGCTTGTTTTCTGTGGGACAAGTTGTACTTTTGAACGACACCATTGGTTTTTAACATATTGTGCACTGGAAAACGTGGAAAAAAATTCCAAGTGCGATGAAATTGCAAAAAAAAGTGAAATTCCACAGTTGTTTTTTTTTTTTTTTTTTTACCATGTTCACTAAATGCTAAAACTGACCTGCCATCATGATTCTCGAGGTCATAAACACCAAACATATCTTGGTTCTTTTTTATTTACCGTATATACTCGAGTATAAGCTGACCTGAGTATAAGCCGAGGCACCTAATTTTGCCACGGAAAACTGGGTAAGCTTATTGACTCGAGTATAGGCCGGGTATGCATTGTTCCCTCATCCCTGTCCTGGTATGCGTGGCTCCCCCTGCTGTATGCATGGCTCCTCCGTCCTCCCCCTGCTGTATGCATGGCTCTTCCGTCCTCCCCCTGCTGTATGCATGGCTCCTCCGTCCTCCCCCTGCTCTATGCATGGCTCCTCCTTCCTCCCCCTGCTCTATGCATGGCTCAGCATCCTCCCCTCGTGTATGCATGGCTCCTCCGTCCTCCCCCTGTCCTCCCCGTCACACTCACCCCCACCTGGTGTGGTCCCTGCACTTCCCTGCTTCTCCGATGGTCTCCGGCACCAGCAGCTTCTTTCTGTGTTCAGTGGTCACGTGGTACCGCTCATTAATGATTATGCGCTCCACTCCTATGGGAGTGAAGTCACGTGCATATTCATTACTTTAATGAGCGGTACCACGTGACTGCTGAACACAGGAAGAAGCTACTGGCGCCGGAGACCATCAGAGAAGCGGGGAAGTGCAGAGACCACGCCAGGAGGGGGTGAGTTTGATGTGACAGCCGCCGGCTCCTGCCGCTCCCCCTCCCCCACCACCCACCCTGGAACAGGGACTCGAGTATAAGCCAAGAGGGGCACCTTCAGCCTAAAAAAAGGGCGGAAAATCTCGGCTTATACTCGAGTATATACGGGAAGTGGTGAAAAATATCCAAACTTTGGTTAAAAAAAAAAGCGCGCCATTTTCCAAGACTTGTAGCGTCTCCATTTTTCATGATTTGAGTCTGGGTGAGGGCTTATTTTTTGCATGCTGAGCTGATGTTTTTAGTAATAACATTTTGGTGCAGATACGATCTTTTGATCGCCCATTATTGCATTTTATTGCAGTGTAGTGGCAATCAAAAAAAATGTAATTCTGTTTAGAATTTTTTCTCATTATACCGTTTATCGATTGGGCGAATTTTTTTTTATATTGATAGATCGGGTGATTCTGAATACGGTGATACCAAGTATGTGTATGTGTTTTATTTTGAATGGGGCGAAAGGGGGATGATCTGAACTTTTATATTTTTTTATATTTTTAAAAACTTTTTTTTTTACTTTTGGCATGTTTCAATAGTTTCCATGAGAGACTACAATCCAAATCTGGAGGTGCTAAGGGGAGCTGCACGGAAATTACAACCTTTACTACAAAAAGATGCCCGATTAAAATCCATTTTTCCAGACCCCCCACTGCTGTGTTTTAGGCAGCCCCCAAATTTAAGAAGCATCATTGTCAGAAGCTCCCTGTCCTCTCCAACAGCTGCAGGAACCTTTCCTTGCAACCAGAAAAAATGTAAAACCTGTCCATTTATAATGACCACGGACAAGATAAAGATCCCCAACTCACATCAGCACTACAAGATCCCAGGTACTTTCAACTGCATTAAATCTAATGTGGTGTACTTAATTATTTGTACTAAATGTCCAACTGGGGGTCTGTATGTGGGGGAGACAGGGCAAAAGCTTAGAACAAGGATGAATGCTCATCGTCACACAATAAGAGAAAAAAGAATGGATCTACCTGTGGCAAAACATTTCTGTATCCCTGATCACAGCAGCGTGGATATGAAATTACTGGTATTGAAAGGTAACTTCAATTCTCAGAGAGAGAGACGAGTTTGGGAGTACAAATTTATGACGAACTTTGACACTCTCAGTGCTGGAATGAATGTGTCGCATGGATTTATGTCTTTTTACATCAATTAAGGAATTTCCTTCTAAAACTAGACCCCAATCAGAGGACCATAAAACATCCGGACTCCTTATCTATGAACTGGTCCAATGTTTATATTTATGTTTCTCCCTCTCCCATAATCATAATTCTGCTTCACGTCACTTGTCTCTTCTATTGCATTTTTTCTGTGCTGTATTGTGCATAAATATGTGATTCTTCAGATTTTGTATTAGTCTAGCCTGATGAAGAGACCTGAGTAGTCTGGAAAGCTTGCAATGTGTTACCATCTTTTCAGTTAGCCATTAAAAGGTATCAACTACTGAGGACTCTCAATCCTGAATATTTTTCATGAGAGACTAGAAACTGCTGTTGTCTGATTGGCTCTACTACATACAGGCGATGATCAGATCGCCTGTATGTAGGAGAAATGCTCACTTGCTATGAGCGCCGACCACCATAGAGGTCTGCTGGAGACCTGTGGTTGTCATGCCAACACATCGGTGACCTGCGATCACGCGACGGGGTCACCGATGGGTGGGGTTTCCTGCGAGCTTGCCAGAAGCGCAAGTTGAATGCCTCTGTCAGAGATTGACAGCGGCATTTAATGGGTTAACAGTCACGGGTGGGTCATGATTCCACCTGTGGCTGTTAGAGGCACATGTCAGCTGTTCAACACCGGAACCCACATCAAAGGGAGGGATTCCGACGTGGGCGTACTATTACGCCCAACTTCGGAAAGGGGTTAAAGTCAATAAAATCTTTCAGTTTCAAGGACCTTCTCATGTGTATTGGCCCCTCACAACTTTTATATGTCCTGTATTTGTACGTACCAGTGGCTTATCACCAAGGAGAACCATTGTCAAAATTAAAAATGCCTAATCCTGCTCTTCCCTGACATCATCTGCCCATCTCTGGTGGAAAGTAAAATTTCAGTTTAAACACTCAAACATTTGGTTTTCCCTGGAGATAAGCCACTGTCAGAGGTGTCTGGCAGTGGCTTTCTTCCCTCTTTCCAAACGGAACATATACACGCCTGGTCAAGGATAGTGTGCATGTTTAAAGGGGGCCTGGGAGAGATAGCTGTTCTGCCTAAAGTTATCTGATCTGTATGGTCATCTTTATTCTGACCAATTTATGATATATATCCTATAATAGCACCCTTACTTCTTGTTTTTTTACTTGTATTTAAGCCTGATTTTATGTTATTTGTTATGTACAGCATAATGTTTATACATTATATCACTATTTTGCACTATACTGAAAAATCTGTCAGCATGTTTTTTTCTATTTAAATATTTAAAAGGGTTATCCAGCCTTAGGCTACAGCTTGTAAATTCTCACAGTACACGCACTGTGCGCTTTGAGGATTCTCCTGTGACACGTGACTGCAATTTGCGATTTGCATGCAGTCACACGTTGACTAGACATGTGTGGCTTCACTCAATGCAAGTGTATTGTGTAAGGCCATACAGGTATAATCGGAAAGCGGCCAGAAGCATGCAAATTTCATGCTTGCAGTGACATGAAAACACATCTCGGCAGTATTCTCACAGCGAACAGTTTGGGCATTGTGAAGATTCACAAGTCTACAGTGACATATAGTGACTGCAGACTCGTACCCTAAGGCCAGACAACCCTTCCAATCTGAGAGCAGCATAATATAAAGCAGAAGAACCTGATTCCTGTACACACTATAGATAATGACCCTGCAGTCCCTAGTGGTTCCTGCATGAGCTGAGATAGCCCTAACCACAGACTAGACAATGGCAACTCGGATCTATGCTACCTGAAATGCCATCAAGCACTTCACGTTCCTCCTAAAAAACAGGGCAGAGCAGAGTGTAAATTACCTACAGAAGAGAAAGTGTGCTGAAATAGAAAGAGATCTCAGAGTGAGTAAAACAAACCGCCAAATAATACTAAATAAAGGATTCAGTACATTCTGCTAGAAAATATGCTGCCTACTTCCTAAAAAGAAGCAGAAGATAAGTGCAGGGTAAAAAGCATAAACAGTACAGAGATAAACTCTAGCTGTTCTTTCATTGACTGGCTGAAACTACAGCAGTATGGCTGGACATCCAAATAAGACTATCACCAGCAGGAAATACCAGCAGGAGAAAAGTATATGAAGCAGCACCCGAAAGGTGATAGGGCAGACAAATGAGTAAATAAAGACACTTGTAGGAAAAGACACTTACTGCTACATGTACAAGCCTAACCACATATATGAAGTTACCCAGGTATCATTCTAGTATGTTGCTTACAAAGATATTTCCATTTGATACAACATTTTTTAGATTATTTTCATATTTTGAGAGACTGAAAAATTGGATCTGGAATACACTCCTTACATCAGGGGTCTCAAACTCGGCATGGTATTTGGGACACATATAGAAAAAAATTGAATTAGGGGTGCCATTTTTTTTCTATACACCCTGTGAACATTTTTGCTGTGTTTTTAAAAAAAATTTTAGAGCTTGGGTCATTATGGATGTGGTGATAACAAATGTACACTTTTATTGTAGTTATGTCACCATATTTTAGTTATGTCCCCTCCAGGTACTCATATTGTAGTTTTGTCCCCATATTGTAGTTATGTCCCCATCCAGGTCCTCATATTGTAGTCATGTCCCCATATCCAGGCCCTCATATTGTAGTTATATCCCCATTGAGGTTCTCATATTGTAGTTTTATCACCATAATGTTGTTATATCCCCATTGAGGTTCTCATATTGCAGCCATGTCCCCATATCCAGGTCCTCATATTGTAGTTATGTCCCCATATCCAGGTCCCCATATTGTAGTTATGTCCCCACCCAGGTCCTGATATTGTAGTTATGTCCCCATCCAGGTCCCCATATTGTAGTTAGGTTCCCATCCAGGTCCTCATATTGAAGTTACTGTATGTCCCCATATTGTAGATGTGTCCCCATCCAGGACCCCATATTATAGTCATGTCCCCATATCCATGACTCCATATTGTAGTCATCTCCCCTTCCAGGTCCTTATATTGTAATTATGTCCCTAGGTAGCTGTGGATGGGGAGGCAGGGGAGCAGCAGTGGCGGAGCTGCGGGTCACTGGAGGCAGGAGCCAGCTTCCGCGACTAACCCCTGTGCCCGCTGGTAAAGTGAAATTAATTTTCACGACTCTCAATGCTCATGGGAGTGGAGAGCAGTGAATATTCATTTCTCTTTAATAACTGGCACAGTAAGTCCAGCCGCAGGCTTCCTGCAGCGGCCAGGCCGTCATGTGTGCCCACTACTAAAGAGAATGAATATTCATGACTCTCCATGCTGGGACTATAGGCGTGGAGAGCAGTAAATATTCATTCCCTTAAGGGCGCACATTCAGCTGAAATTAAACGCTGGCGTCGGCTGCCCCCTGGACCTGGCAGGGATCGCCAAAGGGTCTACAGTGCCTGTAGGCTGCATGAAGCAGCCTCCCACGGGCTACGTGTTTGAGACCCCTGCCTTACATGATCACTCTTGTGAATAATTATTCTAAAACTGAATGTATTCTGTAAAAAAAACTTTGCCTTTTAACAGATGTGGAGATCAATAGGAGCAGACTTTCAGTAGGACACAACTCCCTTGTGTGAGACGCAGTATTTAAAACCACAAGACAAATAAAAAGCAGGGAGTGAGATGGGAACATTGACTCTTCTCTTCTTCTTGAGGTTTTAGCCATCTGGTGACCTTTCTCCTAAGGCTACTAACCCCCTGGGGACATAGTGTCCACCAAATTATACATTGTATATACCTACTTTATGTTCGGGATACAGTTCTTTCTTTGTATATGGGTATCCATTAGTTATCTATAACTGTAAAAGACTAGCAAGCTGAAATCACTAGAGATAACACATGGAGGTCAGTAAACAATGTTTTAGTGGTCACTGCACAAGATTTACAAGCACTAAAAAAACGATAAAAAAACAGTGATTCAGAAAAATGATGTTATTAAAGCCTAGATCAATAACAAGACATTTTCTCAAGAAAGTCACCACTTACTACCAGCACTTATTTTGCAGCAAGCAGAACCCACTTCACATAACAGATCATATTTTACCATGTGGTGCAGGCACCAGATGGGCTTTACACAGAGAAGAAAATTGGATATTCTGGAATTTACAGAACTAAATTCACAGATTATAAATTATCAAAATTTCAGGATAATTACAAAGAAGTTTACTTCATTAATTAAAATGACATCACGTGAACATCTTACATGCAAAAAAGCATTGTGCCATTCCAAATTTCTAATGACTTAAGTTTTTCTATAATGTACAATGTACAGAGATGATTTCCCAAAAAGGTTTTTAGCATAGGCATCTCTCCTTTGGTTCATTCTATGATCATCGGGTAGGTCTCACCTTCAACAGGACTCAAAGACATACCTACACTTGTGATACCTTTCTGGTATTGCAGCTCAGAGACTAGAAGTGCCACACAGTATGGGCCATGGTGATTCAATGAGAAGCACTGCCCTTTAGGTGGAGGTAGTAGAACACTCACTAATGATTCATTTATAAGTGTAAAACAACAGAAAACCCTTTAAAAGGTAACCTGTCAGAGGATACATGTTGCCCAATTCGTGGGCAGCATGTATCAGGTACACTTGCTATATTATCTCAGCCAGGTGTGCTTGAAACACTGCAGCATTTCAGAGAAAAACATTCTTTAATAGCCACGAAAACCACGCTGTACACTGGTCAGATAGGCGGCTCCCTGGCGGCTTCTCCCAGTTCACTGCCCTGGATTGACAGGTCTCTGCCTACATTCACATATCGGCAGAGATCTGCCAGTCACTGTTAGCGGGTGAGGAGAAGCCACCAGGACCCACCTGTCCGAATAGTATTAGGTCAGATAGACAGGTTGGATAGCAGTGTTAGCAGCCTCGTCTTACCTCAGCACTTCAGGTATCTTCAGTAATAGGTCAGGTACAGGATGGACAGCAGTGTGAGCAGCCTCTTCTTATATCCAGTAATAGATCAGATAGACAGGGTGGAAAATAGTGTGAGCCATCTCTCTTACCTCAGCATCCCCAGTATCTCCAGTATTAGATCAGACCATGTGGACAAAAGTGTGAGAAGTCCCTTCTCACCTTAGGATCCCTGGTATCTCCAGTATTAAACGAGATAGACATTATATACAGCAGTGTGATCAGACTTTTCTTACCTCAGCACCCCTGGTATGTCCAGTATTAGATCAGATAGACAGGGTGTACAGCAGTGTGATCAGACGCTTCTTACCTCAGCACCACTGGTATCTCCAGTATTAGATCAGATAGACAGGGTGGACAGCAGTGTAAGCAGCCTCTTACCTCAGCACTTCTAGTATCTCCAGGATTAGATCAGATAGACAGGGTGTACAGCAGTGTGATCAGACTCTTTTTACCTCAGCACTCCTGGTATATTCAGTATTAAATCAGACAATATGGAAAGCAGTTTGATTAGCCACTTCTCACATTAGCACTCATGGTATCTCCAGTATTAGAACAGACAGACAGGGTTGACAGTAGTGTGAGCAGCCTCTTTTTACCTCAGCACTTTTGGTATATTCAATATTAGATCAGCTGTGTGAGCGGCCTCTTCTTACCTCTTCACCCATGGTATCTCCAATATTAGATCAGACAATGTGTACAGCAGTTTGGGCAGCTACCTCTCAAATTAGCATTCCTGGCATCTCCAGTATAAAATCAGATAAACAGGGTACACAGCAGTGTAAGCAGCCTCTTCTTACGACAGCACCTCTGGTATCTCCAGTGTTAAGACAGATAGACAGGATGGACGGCAGTTAGAATGAAGCTTAGCAACAGACTGATCTATAGGAAACCGCAATTCCACTATTTACTACATAGTATTGCAGCATACAGTATGGAGTATAGGGGAATTTAAACAATCACAGGTTTAAGTCTCCTGAAGGGACTGAAAAATTAAAGTAAAAGATTAAAAACGTTTTAAATTTTTTGTAAACATAAAAATTTAATTCACCCCATTTTCCCCATTAAAAAAAGAAATTAAAAAAATAAATAAACATATCTGAAAGCACTGTGTCCTTAAAAGTTCACTCTATCTAAATATCAAATTGATGAACCCGTACCGTAAACACCATCAAGAGAAAATAAATTGAAAATACTGTATTACGGGTTTTCTAGACTCTACACTTACCTAAAAAAAAAAGGAAAAAAAATCTATCCACAAAGAAAAGAAGTATACCATAAAAGGGATCACCTAAAAATAATAAATATTTTATTTATTGAAACATAAACCAACAAAGAAATAAAAACATTTAAAAAGCCAAATTGTCTATGAAGAAATATCTGCAGACATGCCTACAATAAGGCTAAAGTCCGACCTATCTAATCAAAAAATGCATGGGTCATCAATGGCAGTGTCAATAGTAATAACATAAAAGCCACGTTCACACGTTCAGTATATGGTCGGTATTTTACAACAGTATATGTAAGCCAAAATCAGAAGTGGAGCAGTCAGAGGAAAAGCATAATAGAAACACGTCACCACTTCTGGATTTATCACCCACTACTAGCCATGGCTTACAAATACTGCTGTAAAATACTGACAAAACACTGATAGTGTGAATATGGTCAAATGCCTATAAAAAGGTATGAAAATGTAACAACTTATTATGTGGATAACAGCAACTACTGTATACCATGGAAGAAAATTGGTTCACATCAATATAATGCTCTGCTGGTGTTCAGATCTCTGAAAATCCATATTGCAAGTGTTAACTTATGGAGGATCCAAGGCAAATAAAGGAAAGGTATGATAATTGACCCATACAGATAAACAGTGGGTACGGAAAGTACTCAGACCCCTTTACATTTTTCACTCTTTGTTTCATTGCAGCCATTTGATAAATTCAAAAAAGGTTCATTTTTTTTCTCATTAATGTACACTCTGCACCCCATATTGGCTGGGGAAAAAAAAACAGAAATTAATAAATTTTTGCAAATTTATTAAAAAAGAACTGAAATATCACATGGTCAAAAGTATTCAGACCCTTTGCTCAGTATTGAGTAGAAGCACCCTTTTGAGCTACTACAGCCATGAGTCATCTTGGGAATGATGCAACAAGTTTTTCACACCTGGATTTGGGGATCTTCTGCCATTATTCCTTGCAGATCCTCTCCAGTTCCGTCAGGTTGGATGGGGAACGTTGGTGGACAGACATTTTCAAGACTCTCCAGAGATGCTCAATTGGGTTTAGGTCAGGGCTCTGGCTGGGCCAGTCAAGAATGGTCACAGTGTTGTTCTGAAGCCACTCCTTTATTATTTTTGCTGTGTGCTTAGGGTCATTGTCTTGTTGGAAGGTGAACCTTCATCTAAGTCTGAGGTCCAGAGCACTCTGGAAGAGGTTTTCATCCAGGATATCTCTGTACTTGGCCGCCTTCATGTTTCCTTCAATTGCAACCAGTCATCCTGTCCCTGCAGCTGAAAAACACCCCAATAGCATGATGCTGCTACCACCATGTTTCACTGTTGGGATTGTATTGGGCAGCTGATGAGCAGTGCCTGGTTTTCTCCACACATACTGCTTAGAATTATCACCAAAAAGTTCTATCTTCATCTCCACAGACCAGAGAATCACACAGCTGGACTCCAATGTAGGAATAGCACCATCTCAAGGAGGATCACTAGGAAATGGACAGCATGTGACTTTGTGACTTAAATATGAGTGTCTGAGCAAAGGGTCTGAACACTTATGACTAGAGTTGAGCGAAATGGGTCGGTCAAATTCATAAGTCGGCGACTTTCGCTGAAGTCGGGTTTCATGAAACGAAACTCGACCACAGAGTGAGATCGGCCACGAGGTCGGCGACCAGAGCGCCAAAGTCGCATTTCAAATGATGCGTCCAGCGCCCCTTTTCAGCCAATGATGGAGGACGCACACTGTGGGCAACACGATGACATGGGCATCTGGGTCGCCCTCCCAGGGCTGCGGGGTACTTGGTACCAGGCCGGTATCGGTGGGATGTGTCACAGTGGCGGTGACCCAGACCGTGGCCCTGGGCGCCCAAGTAATAGGAAGATGTGAGTGGTTTGAATGTTATTAAATGAATAGTTCGTGATGCCACCTGTGGTGTTCGGCAAGGGAGGTGTTAAGCCGACGCTGCAGACAGATCCTCTGGGACAGATGGTGTGGTGCAGCAATGATGGTATAGCCCTCCACAGGCAGGGCTGTTGTCCCAGGGCAGTGTAGATGTGGAAACACTTAGATGGTGTAGTGTCCGGCGCAGGGGATGTAGCAGTGCCAGGCGGACGGACGCAGGAAGGAATGGAGGACACCAGGGCATGTAGTTCCAAAGCTTTACTCACAGTCTGTAGTGCCCGCTTCTATGCCGTGTCCTCCGGGTCAGGGACTCAGTCAACCTCCAGGCAAGATGGAATGCTCCCTTCCACACTCCGCCAACTTATGTGCCTTTTCTGAACGTCTCTCTATAGTGCCTTAAGTGTGAAGATCTCCTAGTACTGTGTTACACTGGAGTTCCTCCTGACAGATGTTCCCAAGAACTCTACTTGCATGGCAGACAGCTGTAGCCTGCTTCGGGGACTCTCTACTCCTAAGTCCCGGCTCTCTATCCGTGTTGCTGTTGTGCCCTCAAGTAGATGGGAGTAGTGCATTTACAGCCCACTACTCCACCGGTGTCTGCTGCAGAACCATTAGTGTCTATACAACCTCGGGGACCGGGCCCCGGCCTTGCGCTTAGAACTTCTAGGCAGGGTTCTTCCTCTAACCCACGTCCTCTATGTTCCCTTTTACTCCTACGTTCCGTACTTGTCTTTTCCCTTCTATGGAAGCTCAGGCTTCAGTTCAATGTCTTTCTCATTCTTTCCTTTCCTGTGCCAGCTGGCTCAGGTCACTGAGGCAGCTGCAGCACTCCTTCCTCCATCACTCTTCCAGGGATCCCCACTCCTCCCGAGTGGCTTCCTCTCTCACTGACCTCCTGTCAGACTGACCTACCGAACCTCTAATCCTGGAACTGTCCCGCTCTTAAATATATTCTGAACTCCACCCACCTCCCAGCACGTCTAGTGTTCCAAGCAGGGAACCACCAAAGGCGCTCTGCTTCTCTCTAAGCAAGGAGCCGCAATGTGGTTTTGCTGAACTACTCTATTGTGTGGGGTGCAAGTGTTGGAGCGTGGTCAGGAGCCTCCAACTTACCTGGATGGTGGGGCACCACACCTTAGGAGAAGGTGCAGTACCTCTGTGGTGACTGAGCCTCAGGGGCGCCACATATCGGTCACCACCATCTTTGAGAAGGGCATGCAAGTGATTGGCTGGCTTTGTGTGGCATCACAGGGGCTATAAAAGGGCGTGCACACCGACCGCCATCTTACTTCTACCGATCTTAGCATTAGGGAGAGGTTGCAGCTGCTGATTCTGAATAAGGGAGAGCGTTAGGCAGGGAAGAAGAACAAAAAAACTGCTTCTGCTGGTAGCGATTTCCACTGTACAACACAACAGTTTGTGTGCAGTGACAGGGGAGGCTATATTTTTGTGCATCAGCTCTGTTGGTTATTAGGCTGCCTTATAAGGCTCCCAGATAGCTGCATTGCAGTTTGCACACTGCTGTGCAAACTGCTTTTTTAAAAGCAAAAATACTTTTCTTCCTCTTTTCTGCACAGTTACCAAGCGTTCATTTTTCCACACTTTTGTGTGCAGCAGTCCTGCTTATTAGGCTGCCTGCTGCTATACTTGGACTGAGAGCATCATTGTCAGCCTCCTAAAATCTCTAGGGAGCTTCCAATTCTCCCCAATACTATATACACCTTGTACCTTGTCATACACCAGCCTATTTCAGCCTGTTAAATTGAGGTGTAATCTATAGTGGGCCTGAGAAAATAGTTCAGCCTCCTAAAATTTCTAGGGAGCTTCCAATTCTCCCCAATACTATATACACCTTGTACCTGGTCATACACCTGCCTATTTCAGCCTGTTAAACTGAGGTGTAATCTATAGTGGGCCTGAGATAATAGTTCAGCCTCCTAAAATCTCTAGGGAGCTTCCAATTCTCCCCAATAATATATACACCTTGTACCTTGTTTTACAGTACCATATAGCTGGTGGTATTTTGGGTACATTTTTCCAAAAATTAGGAAGTATGGTGGAAGAGGCCATGGAAGTGGGCGGGGGTTGCCAGCTGGTACTGATGGTGGTGGTCGTGGTGCATCTGCTGGTAGTGGAAAAAGCACAATAGCACCTAAGGCAGGAGGTGTTGAGCCTGCATCATCGTCTGGCTCCACAAGGCCTCGAAGGCTCCCTTTTCTGGGAGTAGGCAAACCGCTTTTAAAGCCGGAGCTTCAGGAACAAGTTTTGGCTTACATTGCTGACACAGCCTCCAGCTCTATCGCCTCCTCTTCTGAAGTTTCAAAAAATAAAAGCACTGAGTCGTCAGTGGAGGCTCCTGGTCAAGAACAACACCTTTCCTTGTGTCCTTCACCCCTACGAAAAGTGAAGGATGCGGCAGGCCACACTACAGATTACTCCATGGAGCTCTTTTCACATACCATGCCTGGGTTATCAAGTCAAATTGTGAATTCCCCAGTCCAAGATGAATCTGACATGGAGTGCACTGATGCACAGCCACTGCTAGATTTTTCTGCTGGTACGTTCACTCAGAGCACTACATTGTCCTCACAGTGTACTGAGCCAGAATCTGACCCTGATGAAACTCAGGTGCCCCTTCCCGCATACTATACCACCTTACACAGTGACACAGAGGAAGGTGCACATGAAATTGAAGAGGAGGTGATGGATGACCCAGTTGTTGACCCAGATTGGCATCCATTGGGGGAAGAGGGTGCCGCTGCCAATAGCTCAGAAGAGGAGGAGGAGCATCCGCAGCGGGCATCGACATCACAACAGCTGTTATCTGGCAGGCCCGTAGCAGTCCAAAAACGGTTTACAAAAACCCAAAGAGTTGCAGGACAGCTTGGCCAGATGGTCAAATTAGCACAGCGTGCATGGCCTCAAAATGT
This sequence comes from Dendrobates tinctorius, assembly GCF_039654945.1. Lineage (NCBI taxonomy): Eukaryota > Metazoa > Chordata > Amphibia > Anura > Dendrobatidae > Dendrobates > Dendrobates tinctorius. The sequence continues at coordinate 7,723,595 of NW_027361823.1, read as the reverse complement.
CTTCCATAGTAGGAAGAGTGCAGTGTGGCACTTGTTTGAAGAAAATCCTAATGATCAAGCAAAGGTTATCTGTAAGAAGTGCGCAAAGACCTTTAGCCGAGGGAAAAATCTGAGCAATTTGAATACCAGTTGCATGCTTAGACATTTAACCACCATGCACTTGCAAGTGTGGACGGACTACCAAACATAATGTACCACATGTGCACCTGCTCCGAATGAAGGTAGTCAGCAACGCTACATCGTTTCCCCCACTGTAAGCCCACCGGTTAGCACACCACCAGCAGCAAATGTTGAGGTGTCGTCGCAAGGCCAAAGCAGTCAGGGAATCACAATGTTATTGCTGCGAAAGACTGAATCTAGGCCATCAGGAAGACCAGCATCACCATCACCAACCCTCTCTCAGTCCGCCATGTCCACCGCTAGTTCCACCATATGCAGCTCTCAAGTTCAGCTCACCCTACCTTAGACTCTGAGTTGGACAAGAAAGTACTCATCCTCATCCTCATCCGCATACACTGTGTTTGAACGCCCACATTGCCAAACTAATCTCGTTAGAGATGATGCCCTACCGTTTGGTTGAAAGCGAAGCTTTCCACGAGCTCATGGCCTACGCAGTACCACGCTATGACCTACCCAGTCGGCACTTCTTTTCCCAAAAAGCCATCCCAGCCCTCCACCTGCCTGTGAAAGACCGCATTGTCCATGCCCTCAAGCAATCAGTGAGTGGAAAGGTACATCTCACAACAGATGCATGGTCCAGTAGGCATGGCCAGGGCCGTTACGTGTCCATCACTGCGTACTGGGTTAATGTGGTGGATGCAGGGTCCACAGGGGACAGCGGCGGTGGGACAGTGCTGCCTAGCCCACGGTATAGGAAACAGTTGGCTGTAGGCGTTTGACCCTCCTCCTCCTCCAGAAGCGAAAGCTCGTCCACAGACCGCAGTCGCACGAGCACTCCATCCGCAGCTGCCAGTGTTGCACACGAGGTGTCCCACTATTGAACAGCTAGTGGTAAGCGTCAGCAGTGTTGTGAGTTCATTTTCCCCTTCGTCACTGAGGTCTGGTGAACTCCCTATTCTGGTAAAGGAAGGTAATGAGCCTGATTATCAGGCACCTGAGCCTAATGATGATGACTGGCTGAGTGGAGTCACGGACTGGATATAAGGCTGCCGACGCCCTTCTGCCCTGCGGGTGATTTCTCTGTGGACTTCTAGGATACCAGTCAGATTCCTGCTCCTCTAAAGCTAAGTTTTCTGCTTTGCCTTTTAGCATTTGTGTTTTGTTTTTGTTTGCCTTGCTTTTCTGGATTCTGCCATTCCCTGCTGGGGTGAGCTGAATCTCCTTTTGCCGGTTGCTCTGTCTTCAGAATATTCCTGAGTACTGACATAGTCTTTTTGAAGCCTAGCGTCTTCAGGGCCTTTTTCACTGTCAGTCTGTTGGCTCTTATTTTCATAGGGTTTTTCACGGATTGCAGACAGCAGCCTTCCTGTCCTTTCCTATCTAGTTAGACTGAGCAAAGACGGGGCCCAAGCTATCTTTCTGTCTGTGTTGTGTTCTTTCTTCTTGCTTCACCGTCATTATATGTGGGGGGCTGCCTTTTGCTTTGGGGTCTGCTGTGGGGCAGTTTAGATTTCCCTTTCTGTCTTTAGGCTATTTAGTCCTCCGGCTGTGATCGAGGGGTCTAGGGCATCGTAGGAACCCCCCACGGCTACTGCTAGTTGTGTTGATAGGTTCAGGGGTCTGCAATCCGATAGCTGCCAACCTTCTATGATTCTATGATTCCTCTCTGGTTTTCTGGACTTAGCTAGCATTTCTGTTTTTGCCTCATACGGTGACTCAATCATAACAGAATCACCCGCCATACCGCAGATCCTAGGGTACTCCATAGCAGGAAAGAATTGTGTTTAAAAAAAAAAAAAGAGTGTGTATATTCTATCTATTCTATCTCTGAGGCCGTAGGGGGAATTTTTACGGTAACTCAATCATAACACAGCAGGCTGTGTTGAAGATGATGTGTTTGGGCGACAACAGACACACCGCGGAGGTACTGGCCGACTACTTGCAGCGACAAACTCATGGCTGGGCAGTCTACATCTTGAGGCAGGCAAGATAGTTAGTGATAACGGCCAGAATTTTGTGGCACCCATAGCCCTTTCAAAACTCAGACACATACCTCGCCTGGCTCACACCTTGAACCTGGTGGTGCAGTGCTTCCTCAATAATTATCCGGAGTTAACAGCCCTGCTCCATAAGGTGTGAAGACTGTGCTCACACATCCGCCGGTCGCCCGTACACTCCAGTCGTATGCAGAAGCTGCAGCGATTGCTCCACCTTCCCAAGCACCGCCTAATTATCGACGTTGCAACGAGGTGGAAGTCCACCCTGCACATGGTTCAGAGGCTGTGCGAGCAGAGGCAGGCTGTAATGCATTTGTGGGAGGATGCACGGGCAGGCAGTTTGAGGGCAGACATGGAGTTGTCTGGTGTGCAGTGGTCGAAGCTGAAAGACCTCTGTAAAGTCCTTCAGTGTTTTGAGGAATGCACATGGCTGGTAAGCGCAGCCGAGGAGGAAGAGGAGGAGGGAAGCCTTGATGACAGTCAGCCATTGTCTGCTCAGGGAACTCTCCTGGACGAGGTGGAGGAAGAAGAGGAAGAGGAGGAGGATGATGGGGATGATTATTTAGGGGAGGAGGATGCTTCTCAGGGGGCAAGAGAAAATGTTGGCGTGGCAAGGTCAGGTACAGGGTTTGTGCATGACTGGAGGGATGTTGATTTGCCAAAAAGTGCTCCTCCACCCAGCACTCGCAGTGCATCATTGACACCTGGAACATTGGCCCACATGTGTGATTATGCCTTGCAGATCCTAAAAAGGGACCCCCGCATTGCCAAAATGATGAACGATGACGACTACTGGTTGGCCAGCATCCTGGATCCACGCTATAAAGGCAAATTCCAAAACATCATGCCACAGGAGAACCTAGAGCTAATATTGGCTAACAAACAAGCAACTCTTGTAAACCGTTTGTTTGAGGCATTCCCAGCACACAGCAGCGGTGATGGTTCTCCCACGAGCCGGAGGGGGGAACATTGAAGAGGTGTTCGTGGTGCACACTGCCGAAGTGCTGTTGGACACAGGGGTTTCATGACCATGTTGTGGACTGATTTTTCAAGTACCGCTCACAAGACTGGTAATACTGCATCGATTGAAAGTGACAGGAGACATCAGTTGTCAACTATGGTTACAAACTACTTCTCCCCCCATATCGATGTTCTCCCTCACAGGTCATTCCCCTTTGACTATTGGGCCTGTAACCTGGACACCTGGCCTGAACTGGCACAATATGCCTTACAGGAGCTCGCTTGCCCTGCTGCTAGTGTGCTATCCGTAAGAGTCTTCAGTGCTGCTGGATCAATCCTGGCAAAAAAAAGGACCCGTCTGTCGATCCAAAATGTTGATGATCTAACCTTCATTAAAATGAACCATGCATGGGTTTCAAAGGATTTTGTCCCACCTTCCCCTGCTGACACGTAGGTTGCCAGAGGCCGGGGTCACCACCTGGCGCACGCACCCGTGCGAGTGCCGTTGCCCTGGACAGGTGGGTGGGCCCACTCTTGGGTGACGGCACTGGCACAGGGTCCCTCATAGTACAATTAAGTGTCTCTGACGGCGGGGGTGCACACCCGCTGTCAGACACACCGGCGTACTATGAGGGGCCCTGTGCCAGTACCGCCGCCCACGAGTGGGCCCCCCTGCTTGCTCAGGCCCCAGCACTTGCAATACTTACCTCTCCCTGCTCCACCGCTGTATAGTCTGGGCTGTTAAATCCTTCACTGGGACTGCCAATACAAATTTGGTGAACTGATAGATGATGGTTAAGATGTAGCTATGCCCTGTCCTGCTGGGCTCTATCTTCAGATGATCAATGGCTTCCATTTGTTATGGATGTCGACTCACAATGAGATGCAGTGGTGGTTTATTATCAGCTTTCACAGTTTTCCTACTCACAGACGTGTGACATTCCTGCCCACATTTTTAAATGTGTCCTCTCATGCCAATCCAATAGAATCGCCTATGGCCTGTGGCTTCTGTCTTTTGCACTCCAATGTTACCTGACAGATCATGATAGGCAGTGAGGACAATGTCTACATCTCTCCCTGTGATCACAATTTGATGGAGATGAGTAACGGTGATGGGATCCACGGTACTGCGATACAGCAAACCTTTCTTCACAAAGAACTGTTTTCGCTGTCTCCACAGACAAAGTAATTGAGGGTCAGCATTGCCTCTGAGAATTCTCCTGGGAGTTTTTCCCGTGATTAGTAATTCCAAAATTTCTGCAATCACTTGACTTTCCGTCTGTACTTGCATCCATCTCGTTTCCTCTTGCGGAGAGTCTGGACTGTCTTACTGAGACTGAAATATATATGAAGATTGAAAAATACCCCAACAGTGTATACTGGTGTACGCTTCGAATACATTACCCTTTTTCTACTTTTTAGATTCTTGTCTAATCCATACTGAGGCTGTGAGTGTCTTTGTCGGACTCCGGAAATATACACAGAGATTTTTAATGTTTAAACTATGCTATATATACCTGGTATCCAGTCATACTGTACCCTTTCTCAACTTTCTACAATCTTGTCAAATCCATACTGGGCCTGAGACCATCTGAGTCTGCCTCCTGATATACAGACATAGATTTTTAATGTGTAAACTATGCTACATATTTACCTGTTATCCGGTGATACTGTACCCTTTCTCAACTCTATACAATCTTGTCAAATCCATACTGGGCCTGAGACCGTCTGAGTCTGCCTCCTGATTAGAGATGAGCGGAGTTCGAGTTGACCTGTTCGCCAAGTTCAAATTCGAGCTGTTTTGGGAGGTGTTCGAGCCGTTCGTCGAACTCGAACACTTTGCTTAAAATTCGGCTGTTCGAGGTTCCGTTCAAGAACGGTTCGTTCACCAAAAGCGTAACTTTATTTTCACATTAATAATGGTTTTCAATGTTAATAGACAGTGGCATAGTAGCGGTGTCTGGTAGCCAGCGGTGTAGTACACCTGTCAAGGAGCTACACCGTGTGTGTTTCTAATAATTTTTTACCGCATCTTGTCCAGAAAATCCTTTTGGGCCTTGTAGCACTGTCTGCTACTCAGCAGAGGAGCCCACCCGTGAACCTAGCTATGTCGCCTGTTTATGAAAGAACCAGTTTTTGACTGCATTTAGCCCAGTTAATACTTTGGGCCTAGTAACTGGGTCTGCTACTCAGCAGAGGAGCCCACCCGTGAACCAAGCTCTGCCGCCTGTTTATGTAAGAACCATTTTTTAACTCCATTTAGTCCAGTGAATACTTTGGGTCTAGTACCTGTGTCTACTGCTCAGCAGAGGAGCCCACCCGTGAACCTAGCTATGCCGCCTGTTTATGTAAGAACTGCGTGCTACTCAGCAGAGGAGCCCAGCTGTTAAGCAAGCTACAGTACCTGTGGTTTGGACAATTAATTTTTTCACATTCTTTCTGGAATGCCAGTTAGGCCTAATTCCGGAATTCCGGTTGACCTGCACTTACTGGGAAATCCTCGTTCACGGGGAAGAATTGGAATCCCAGATTCCCATCACTAACGGGGTTCAGCGGGTTATCCGCACCTGTAAGCGAGACACGCTGGTCCTTTCAGTGTAGCGCGCATGCAGCCCCGGACATGTAAGGGCATGACAGACCTGTTATTGCTCGATCTCGCATGCCAGAGCCTCGCGTGTCCCTCTAGTAAGCTGGACGCGGACCGCGGGGGCATGCCGGAGTCTCGTTCGTTAACGGAACTAAGCTGACAAATCGCTAGCACAACTAAAAACTGCCATGCACTACCACCCACAGAATCGACAAAGCTTGCAATGTGTCCATCCTTTCCGTGGCTGGCATGGTTGAGGTTGCCTGTGTGGAGTCCAATTACCGTATTTTTCAGACTATAAGACGCACCGGACCATAAGACGCACCCCAATTTTCAGAAGGAAAATAGGGAAAAAAATAATAATGTGTCAAATGGGGGTCCGTCTTACAGTCCGAATTCAGCTTACCTGGGAAGGGATCTGGCACAGGTGGAGGAGTGGTCACAGGGGTCATACAGTGGTCCAGGCTCGTGCGGTGGCGGCTCTGTGCTGGGGCAGGTTGGTTGTGCTGGAGCAGCTTGGCTGTACTGGGGGCAGCTGGGCTGGGCTGTGCTGGGGCAGCTATGCTGGGGCAGCTGTGCTGGGGCTAGGGCAGCTGTGCTGGGGCAGGGGCAGCTGTGCTGGGGCAGGGGCTGGGGCAGGTGGGCTGTGCTGGGGCAGCTGGGCTGGGGCAGGTGGGCTCTCTGTGCTCCAGTACAGGGGCGGCGGCTCCGCCAGCATTTCCTCCAAGCCCAGAGGCCCCCGCACATCCCTTGCTGGCCGCCGCCATGTTGCAGTGGCCTCCGGGAGCATGGACGCCGGAAAGATGGATGCCGGTCCGGGGACGGCCCATGCGCAGGTTCAGATCTCGTCCCGAGATCTCAGAGGACGAGATTCAAATCTCGGCAACGAGATCTCGTCCCCCAAGATCTCGGGACGAGATCTGAACCTGCGCATGCGCCGTCCCTGGACCGGCGGCCATCTTTCCGGCGGCCATGCTCCCGGAGGCCACCGCAACATGGCGGCGGCCAGCAAGGGATGTGCGGGGGCCTCCGGGCTTGGAGGAAATGCCGGCGGCACCGCCACCCCTGCACTGGAGCACAGAGAGCCGCTACCCCTGCACCGGAGCACAGCCCGCTGCCACCACCGCACTACAGAGCCCCACGGCACCTGCACCAGCCTCGGAGGTAGGAACATTGCGACCATAAGTCGCACCCCCCACTTTCCCCCAAAATCTTGGGGAAAAAAATGGTGTCTCATGGTCCGAAAAATATGGTATATAGGGAGATTGACAATTATCCTTTGACAGTATAGAGCTGTACGCTTCTGATACAGTACCATATATCTGATGTTATTTTGGGTACATTTTCTCCAAAATTTGGAAGTATGGTGGAAGAGGCCGCGGACGTGGGCGTGGTGGTGCATCTGCTGGTAGTGGCAAAAGCACAATAGCAGCTAAGGCAGGAGGTGTTGAGCCTGTGACATGGTCTGGCTTCGGAACGCCTGGAAGGCTACCTTTTCTGGGAGTAGGTTAACCGCTTTTAAAGCCGGAGCATCAGGAGCTGGTTTTGGCTTACAGTGCCGAAACAGACTCCAGCAAATATGCCCTCCTCTTCTGAAGTTTCAAAAAAATGCAAGCACTGAGTCGTCAAGTGCTGGCTCCTGGTCAGGAAGAACCCCTTTCCTTGTGTCCTTGATCCCCAACAAAAGTGAATGATGCAGCAGGCCACACTTCACATTAGTCCATGTAGCTCTTTCTCACATACCATGCCTGGGTTATCAAGTCAAATTGTGAATTCCCCAGTCCAAGATGAATCTGACATGGAGTGTGGGTGGCCAGCCAGGGCAGTGGGGTAAATCGGTACCGGGCCGGTGTCTCAGAGGGATGTGTCATGGTGGTGGTGACCCGGTCCGTGACCCTGGGCGTCCATGCAAAGGGGTGAATGATGTTTAAAGGTGAATGATACGTGACGCCACCTGTGGTTTCTGATCAGATTAACCAGCGCTGCAGTGTTGCTTCTCTGGGACAAATGTTGTGGTGCAGCTAAGATCTAGAAGCCCTGCACAGGTAGGGCCGTAGTCGCAGAGCAGATGAAAGAGTTGGTAGATAGTGTGCAGTGCAGGATGTAGCAGAGCCGTGCGCCAGGCGCAGGAGAAAGATGACAGACACAGTCGTGCAGTTCCTTTACCTGTACTTGGTAAGTGCCGTCCAGGACCCAGAGTACAGATGGAGAAGGAGTTGGTCAGCCTGGAAGCAAACTAGGAATTCTCTCTCTGCAGATAGGTAGTGTGGCCTCCGTTCTAGCGCTTATCTGAAGTACTCGCAGTACTGAGTTCACTGAAGTTCCCCCTGTTGACTCTCTTTTGAAACTTTCTCGTATGGCAGGCAGCCGTAGCCTTTTCCTTCTGGCTCACACAAATCGCTGCTGGGGCCTCCGAGCCTTAGTTAGGAACAGAGCATTTACAGCTGCTACTTCCTCCAGTTTCTGCTGCAGGACCGTCAGTGTCCCTACGAACTCGGAGACCGGAATCCGGACCATGCGCTCCATCTAGGAGTGAGCCTTAACTCTGCTCATCCTCCATCTCCCCTTCTCACGTCCACACACTTCCCCTTCCCTTCACAGACTGCCCTAACTTCCCTCCTCCCGACCACAGAGAACAGCTCCTCAGCAGTCAGGTTCAGAGGTCTCCCTGCTGGCCTGGAGTGGGAACTGTGTTGTGTGTTGGTTTAACTGCTAGAGAGATGCTTCATTGCTCCCAAGCATGACATCACACTCCCTAGGAGGAAGGTAATGCCACTGTGGCGACCATACTCCTGGGGGCGCCACAAGTGCACTGATGCCCAGCCACTGCTAGATGATTCTGCTGGTACATTGACCCAGACCACTACATTCCCCTTGCACTCTACATAGTCAGAATCTGACCCTGATGAAACTCAGGTTCCCCTTCCCTCATACTATACCACCTTACACGGTGACAAAGAGGAAGGTGCAGATGAAAGTGCAGGTTCCTTGAGCAGGTGGGGGGGCATACTCATGGGCGACGGCACTGGCACAGGGCCCCTCATAGTATGCAAAAGTGTCTCTGCTGGTGGGAGGAGGGCCCACCCGCCGTCAGACACACCGCCGTACTATGAGGGGCCTGTGCCAGTGCTGTCACCAACGAGTGGGCCCCCCCTGATTGCTCAGGATCACAGCACTTGCAAAGTTGAAATACTTACCTCTCCCTGCTCCACCACCGTGACGTCTTATGCGTTTCCTGACAGTGGCATTCTGGTCAGAGAGCGCGATGACATCACGTCTGTACGCCCTCTGCCTAAACAGTCCAAGTGCAGAGAGATAGAAGATGGGGATGACGAGGAGTCCAGATTAGTACAGGGATTCCCTAGCGAGGAGACTTATTTAATTGTTTTAAAGGTTGGGAGCAATTTTTGGGGAGCACTATACTCTGGAGAATGATATATGGGGCCCACCATACACTGGAGCATTCCAAAGGTGGACATCAGACACGGGAGCAGCATTTACAGGGCCCATTATACACTGGAGCATTAGAAATGGGGCCCATTATAAATGGAGCATTATTTGGGCCCATAAGACAGTGGAGCTTCATCCATGGGGACCAACATATACTGTAGCCTTATGTGGAGCTCATCATATACTGTATCGAACATTATATGGGACCAATGATTCTGTATGGAGAAATATATGGGCCTCATTACTCTGTATAGCGCACTATGTGGTGGCCATAATACTGTATGGAGTGATATACTGTCCGTTTTTGGAGCTATTGGAGAATTTAAAATGGATATCAGTCATGTGATGTAAGAAGTGAAGTATTTTTCATTGTACTATATCGCTATTTCTCTGCCGTATCAGAGGATCATGAATTGTGGCATGTGTTAAAGGAGCCCATTGACGCTCTTTGGCCCTGGGCCCACGATAATCTGGAGCCAGCCCTTTTAAGTCTCGATACAATTTCTTCCTCTATATACAAGATCGAAAAATATGGCACTAAAAAGTTGCTCATCAGTTCAAAATAAGTGGAAAATAAACCCGACATACAAAGGCTTTTACTTTATTGTTGCTGGATTATTCTTTTACATCCATCAAGTTTCCTGATTTAGAATTTCTCAGACTTAGACGCCTCTACAACATATGTTGAGTTTGTGGCAAGTCGCACACAAACATTTTTTTCTCCTTTCTGTACATCTTTTTATTTGTACAACATATGTTTATCTAGTTCAACCCTGTGGTCTATGAAGCAAGTGATAAAAGAAAATAACAGGATCAGAACCTAAAAATAAAACCTTTTCCAAGATCTTGTAAGGGATACAGTCATAAAGAAAGATATCTCCAAAACTTCCCTATTATTGTACATTTCCCAGAATGATTGGACTGGAAACTTTAACTCCATTTACAATCAACTCCGGGGGAGGGTGAGTAAGGACTCGGGGGAGGGCGAGTAAGGTCTCAGGGGAGGGCGAGAAAGGACCCGAGGGAGGGCGAGTAAGGACCCGAAGGAGGGCGAGTAAGGACCCGAGGGAGGGCGAGTAAGGACCCGAGGGAGGGCGAGTAAGGACCCGAGGGAGGGCGAGTAAGGACCCGAGGGAGGGCGAGTAAGGACCCGAGGGAGGGCGAGTATGGACCCGAGGGAGGGCGAGTAAGGTTGGTTGCAGAAGAGAGCGTTTGAAAAATCTTTTGATTTTCATTAAAAAAAAACTAGAATAATTTTCAAATGATTTTCATCCATGTGTCCCTTTTTTACATCCGCGTATGATCTGTTTTCATATATCTACATTAAAAAAATGTACATGATTAAATACACTTTCCTTGGTTTATAGTAGAAATTTCTCCTTTAAAAATCAGATGCCGCTCAGACATTCTGTGTGGTATCCGATTTTTATTACATACCCATATATTTGAGTATGTGAGTCTCACCCAATATACACTAGAAAGTAGGGCAAGTTGCTATTTTTTTTTTTTATTACAGACGCTTGGGTCAAAACAAAAATTGCTCATCTAAACAGTGTTCTTGAATAGCATTGATCAGTTTGCTGTTTGTGTGCAACCAGATCAAAAAAATCGGACAGCATGCATTCGATTAATACTCTTATTTGTATGAGCCCTAAAGCGCAGGGTTTTTTTAAACCAAGCTGCAGCCGGGGACGGAAATTTTGAGAAAACAGAAACCCCTTTAAAATATGTTATGTGAAAATTTGTTTTAGTCAATGTTGGTTTTATTTTGGTCTATGTACAAATCACTTGACTATTTCTTGTTTTCTTAAATCACAAGTAATAGGTCTTTATGTGTGTTTTGACAGAATGCTCATACTGTATATGTTTATGTGGTGTTTAAAAATCCTGTTTCCCTATAATATATATATTTTTTTAACTTTTTTAAACCCCTGCAAAGAACTTTAGTTCTGAATTGACATATTTCTATGTAGTGTTTTATTCTGCCTATGTGCAATAATAAAGTATAATTATTAAAGAGATTGTTCATTACCCTGACTCAATTACTAATTTTGATGATTGACAAAAGACTGACTGGCACTTCCAAGCGAATGTGAACAGGTGCAAACTAGAAGAAGCCACCTCCATGTACAAGAATAAAAAAAAGTTGCACTCTGTAGTGCTGAAGTACAGTATGTCTATGTAAAATATATGAACTATGAATAGCAATACATCTAAATACAGTGTGATTGCAATCCGACTGCAATGCGATTTTGATATGAGCAATACATACAGCAATTCTAGATAGATAGATAAGCAAAAAAAAAACGATCAGCACCTCCTAATGTGAACACGTGCAAGCTGCGAAAACTGCATAATATAGACAAAAAAGAACACAGCAGCACATGTGCATGAATCTGGGCCATGTTAAAACACAGAAAAACATTAAAAACATTCAATTTAGATTAAACTTCTCAAAATTTTCCCAAATTTTTTATTACTTACACTAATAGATGAAATATGAAGGTTCTTAGTGCACAAATTGGCCAATTAATGCATGCCCACCAACCATGGCAAGGTGACTTCCCTCTGATGGGTCCCTGCTTTACAATATAAGCCACTTCCGGGTCACCAGCCTACAATTTTGGACAAACATGTCACTACCGGGATAAGCCTACAATTTATGGGCAGGTAGAGCTGATAATGGCACCTGCAAGGCCAAAGGGAGGAGTGCAAGCTCAGACTGGAGGCAGCCAGCATCCAGTAATTAAATAAGCAAAAAAAAAAAAAAAGGATCAGTACCTCCTAATGTGAACAAGTGCAAGCTGCGAAAACTGCATAATATAGACAAAAAAAGAACACAGCAGCACATGTGTATGAATCTAGGCCATGTGAAAACACACAAAAACATTCAATTTAGATTAAACTCTCAAATTTTTCCCAAAATGTTTTTCTAAAAATTTTTTTACTTCGAGTAATAGATGAAAAATGAAGGTTCTTAGTGCACAAATTGGCAAAGATAGATAGATAGAAAGCAGAGCAGTACTCTATATAAGTTTAAGCCATGTGAAAACACTGAAAAACATTAAAAACATTGAATCTAGGTTTTACTACTCAAAAAGATGTACTTACAAAAATGAAGGTTCTTAGCACATAAATTGACCAATTCATGTGTGCACATCAACCAAGACAAGGTGATCTCCCTCTGATGGGTCCCTGTTCTACTGTACATGTCACTCTCAGGCCGACAGTTAAATGAACAAACATGTCTATCCCAGGTTTTGAGCCTACAAATTCACGTATGCTCAACCACGGCAAGGTGACCTCCCTCTGATGGGTCCCTGCTCTACACTACAAGCCACTTCTGGGCCACCAGCCTGCAATTTTGGACAAACATGTCATTACCGGGCTAAGCCTACAATTTATGGACAGGTAGAACTGATTACGGCCACCTGAAGGTCAATGGGAGGAGTGCAGAATCATGCTGGAGGCAGCCAACATCTGGTAGTTAAATATACAGAAAAACCTGACCAGCACCTCGTAGGTGTGAACAGGTGCAAGCTGTGAGGACTGCATTATATAGAAAATGAAAGCACTCTGCATAAGTTTAGGCCATGTGAAAACACTGAAAAACAACAAAACATTATAATCATTGAATCTTAATTAAACCATTCTCCAAAGATAGGTGAAGTGAGTTAATTGGCTGTGAACTCCCAGAACCTATCTGATGGCATTACAAGCAGGCGAACTCTCTCACGCTCGTGGTGCCGTCAGACAAGTAATAGGAGTTCACATGGACACACTGAGCACATGCTGCTCACTGTTTCTGCTGGATGACAGGCTGCATGGTCACATCATGCAACCCGTCATGGGACAAATGAATTATCTTCTCTATGGGAAGGTGAGGGTTATTGTTGTTTGTTTGTTTTTGTTTTTTTTTAACTCTCTTGCAGAAGACAATGGCGTCGGTGGAATGGGCGAGGTTGTAAGTATGGTTTAGTTAAGATTTATTAAAGTAGTCTGTCATTCTTTCAATTAAAGGACTTTTTTCTGAATGTGTGCATTTTATACGATATGACTATGGGATTAGTAAGGGGGGTGTCTTATTGACATCTCTCCATTACTAACATCGGGGCTTGATGTCACCTGATAATACAAAGTTGACATCAACCCCCCCAACTACCAAACCACTTGCCACCGCTACAGGGCAAGTGGGAAAAGCGAGGCTAAGTGCCAGAATTGGCATATCTTAGAGATTCGTGTTTTCTGGGGTGGCTAAGAGCTGATGTTTTTAGCCTGGGGGGGCAGTATCCATGGCTCTTTCCCAGGCTATAAACATCGGCCCCAGTCGTCAGCCTTCCCTCTGCTGGTTAAGAAAATTACGCTGGAGAACACACCATTTTTTCCACAAAAATAATCTTTTATTAATGCATGTACCGTAAGCTGCACACACTGCACTAACTGTATTTGTCACAAACATCCATGTATCTACATATTCTATTTGTATTTACTGTATGTAATCCATCTTTTCTATCCTGTCGCTTCCTGCAGTGATTTTACAGTACAGGGCAGAAGAATTGCCAGCTGTTCTTCTATCTAGCCATGTAATATAAATACATATATACAGTAGGTGTGTGTCACTAACATTTTTATCTATGTATTCAATGCTTATATATCTATTCTATCTATTCTAACCTGTCAGTGTGATTTTACTGTATGCAGTACATGAATTGCTGCCCCATAGATTAATACTGGGCCAAGTGCTATATGATGTGTTCTCGCATTGCACTCGGCCATATTCTACAGTAGTGTGACGACGGCCTAAGAGATGATGTCGTGGGAGAGTAGAATCCGAAATTTTTAAGTTAATTTCTCAATCCTCATATTCTCCCTGGGGATAATATCAATACCAATGGCAGCTTACCATGCATTGATACTGTTCGATTGTTATGAATGAGTATCCCTAGCAGTCTCCAGGAAAGGTCAGAGAGGTCCAGCGCCTGCGCATTGCAGGACTCTGCGCTGCCCTCAACAGGGCAGATAAAGTACGCCTGCGCTGAAGCTGCAACAGGAAGCAAAGAAGAAGACGTCATCGCTACAAGATGGGAGGCGACGGACCGGACCGCGACACCCATCGGACTAAAACCGGACCCCGACCGCCCCTGGGTGAGTATAATATAACTCGTTTTTTTTCTCTTTCAGGTTACATCGGGGGCTTATCTACAGCATTACAGAATGCTGTAGATAAGCCCCTGATGGCGGTTCAGGCAGCTTATAGTCCAAAAAATAGGTGACAGATTCCCTTTAAAGCTCATCTTTCTCAGTATCACTTCTTTTGTGCACAGTACAAATGCTGCCAAGAACAATCACAATCCGTGATCACTATTTATTACCGATCATTCTGTGTACACCGATAATGTGGTCGGCCACACTGGCCATTAAATGGCCACCAATGGGAAAGCATGTAGCCAATCAGCATTCATTTAAAGTCCAATATTGGCTACAGGACACATGCACTATTAGCAGCGCATACATGTGTATGAAGGGTCAGAAGAGATAGTTTTAATTTTATTTTTAGTAGGTATTGTGCATTTATTGCTTGATAAACAATTGTGTTTATGGCTGAATGTCTTAATGTATTTCTTCCAATATGCTACTTTAAAAAAAAAATACATTATTGTAAAATGCTTGACTGCATTTTCAGAAAACATAAAAAGTATGGTGCTTAAAGGGAATTTTCTAGTAGGTTTTTGCTATTTAATCTGAGAGCAGCATAATATAGGAGCAGAGACCCTGATTCCAAGGATGTGTCACTTGCTCAGCAGTTTACTGTAGTTTTAATACAATCAGTGTTTTATCAAGAGAGATCACTAGAGGACTAGGTGTTGTGTGCATGACGGTTCGGCTAATCTATGCAACTCGCCCCCACCACTGATTGGCAGCTTGCTGACAGTGTACACAGGAAGCTGCCAATCAGGGGTGTGGGCGGATTTATACACAGCTCAGTATTCTGAGCACTACTACATCTATATCAGAAAAAACAGGGATTTTATCCAAACTACACCAAGCAGACCAGAAAGTGATACATCGCTGGAATTGGGCTCTCAGATTACATATAAAACTGCTGACAGAATCCCTGTAATAAGATTTTATAATTCAGGTTTGATTGGCGTTATTTAAAAGTGTAAAAATTGTCTTCACAAAGGAACAAGTGAAAATGTAATTGTCTATAAAATTGATGAATAGCATTGTGTTATATTTTAATGACCTGTTCCAAATATCAAACTCTTGCTCAGCTACACACTTAAAATAGTTATCGAGAAATTAGGAAATTTAATACTTAACAAAACCGCTGGTAGTAGCAGAATAGTTTTGGAAACCCATTTGCCTAGCTGAACTTTAACATTACGATCTTCCCTCCGTGTCGGGGCAGTTGCCAGCTGGTGGTAAGGATCATAATTACCATTCTAAAGGCGAAATGTGACCCAATGAATAAAGGCGCCCTTGTCTGTTTCTGAGATGCCACCACGAAATATCCGTGCCCTTCTACAGAATGCACTTAGTGTTTGCTGCTCTTGTATATCTTTCTCCATGGCAACCTTGACATACACATTCATAATTGTTCATACTTACAGAAATATATTGCTGCCAATTTATTAGGAAATTATATATGTGGAAAACATGAATCCGTAAGGGCCGGTCATACAAACTGTATATAAAATGTATATTCTGATTAATCAAACAAAATTAAGGCTAATGACCAGAAATGACTTAATAATTCACATTTTCCAAGACTTTTAATTCTATATTTGTTTATATTATGTCATGTAAAAACGACCAAGCGCGAGGTGTCTGGCTCTCACGCCTATATACACACCTATCATTCATGCCTACATCTGAATATTAATGGCCGACCATGCACGGCTTCAATCGCTGCCACTTGTATTATATTTTCACATACAATCTATGTAAAAATAAAAAACTACACCATCAACCATATTGACCCACTTTGGTGTCACCTCCCAATTTTGGATTCGCTATGTTGAGTTACTAACTCCCGATTCTCTTCTTTTTGTCAAAAGTGGTCAAGTGCACCCCCCACCATAGAAAACATAAGCAGGCTATGCCAAGCAGAGCGTGGATCTGTTTGGGGGGAGTCAGTGGGAATAGGTTTTGTCAGAACAAGCATTTGGCCAGAAAGCTTGAAAATCTCCCCGTACTTTTTGTATACAGCTCCTATGTAGTCTTGTGTGTCTCCATGATTACATCTACCAACAAGCGCTTCGTGGTGTGATTCTGCAATAATTCACCCTTCCATCTGCTCTTTAATAATACACATTTGGCAGATATACTATTTGGAGATGTACTTCATGGTTTCATTAAAGGATGTAGATGAGAACTTAAAATAATGACCAGCAGCGATTTTTCACTCAGAAAAACTGATGGCACATGGATATTAAAAACTGGAAAAGCAGCCAAAAACAGTTGAAAAATCAGATGCGACAGAGTGATGAAAAATTGTTTGTGTTTTGCATACGGGATAAAAAACTGATATATTAATCCAGGCTAAGTGAAGTCCACCAAATAGGAAAAGGTAAGCGCGAGCTGCAGGCACACACTGGAAAGGGATTAAATGGCTTCTAGGCACAATACACTATACACTACATAACACACTTAGTTTTACCTCTTCCAGATATGACATACTGATATTGGTCGGGTACTTGATGCAAACTCAGGATCTGAGCCTGCACCATTCCCATTAGGTGAAGGCTGTGTTATTCAGCCATCTGCAGCAGCTGTCAATCTCTGTCACAGTACAGCTGCAGGATTTCTCAGGGGAAAGGGAGCCTTCCCTATTCCTCACACTAGGGGGTGCCCTAGTTTATCCCTGTCCCTCGGATTATCCTGGAAGGTGAAGACACCGGGGTCACGAGCCTTGCTCTGCTTCTGACCTACCCCTCATCTGTTCCCTCCCCCACCCAGAATGGTGTGAGGCTGAAGGATTACAGTAATAAAACAGACAAGGGAAGACAAATAAGAATGAATGAAAATTGGAATCATGCAAAATACCCTCAACATACAATAGAGTGGAACACAGGTGAGGGTAAGATATGTGAAATCAAATAGGAGAGGATGAGGATGAACACGCAAGCAAACTCTATGGAGAAATCGCCAGAACAGCCCTCCAAATGACAACTTCAAACACTGAACAACTCCTCCAACTCCAAATCAGGCAGAATGAACTATCACTGGCAATTCCCAAATGCCAGAGGCAAGCATATATACCACAGGGGAGTATCCAATACAGAACAGCTGAGGCAACCCATGATGGAAAGTTCCAGGAGATCAACTGATTAACCCTAGCAATGCCAGAGCAAAGAAATCCTGCACTATTTAGTATGACTGGGAAGCAGTTCTAACCAGTGCAGAAGTTTGGTAATCATACGCCGCAATCTCCTGGCCCCTCTCTGTCGCGGCATCCCCGTGGCACTCTGACTGTGGCAATTACAGCATGCTCCTTTCAGACTAACTGCGATCTCAGGGTGCCGATACCTTACTGTGTCAACCGGGATTCTGCTGAAGGCCCCCAAGCCTGCCATTATGCCAAATCTAGCCTGTGTCTGGGCTTTATAAAGAGTTCATGATTTTTGCTAAATACTACAGTAGTTTGGTATTGCAGTACATAGCACAAGCAATTGGACGATGGCAGTTTCTAATCCTTGGGACTAAAAAATAAAATACAATTAAAAATGTAAAAAATATGAAAAAAAAGTTTGTCTGCATCATTTTCCCCTAAAATAAATAAATAATACACACGTGGTTACTCCTGTGTATGAAAAGGTCAGATCTACCAAAATATAAAAACTGTAAACACCAAGATAGAGAAAAATGAAATTCTAGAATTGTGAGGGGATTTTTTACTCACCTCAATACCGCAAAAAAAAATGTAATAGAAAGCGATCAAAACGTTATATTTACGCCAAGATGTTATCAATAATAACACTAGCGTGGCATATGAAATTAGCTCTCACACAGCGCCACTGAATGAAAAATGAAAACGTTATGGGTCTCAGCAAATAGTGATGCAAGCAAAATTTGTATTCTCTACTTCAAAGAAAACTATGAATGTTTGGTATCACCATCATCCTATTAAATGCAGTAAAAACTTGAAAATAAAAACATAAAAAAATTGCAGAATGGTTGAGTGTTTTTTTTTCCAAAATTCTGCATCATTTGTAATTCTTTTTCCTATCTTCCAGTAGATCAAATGGAGAAATGAACGGTGTCATTCAAAAATACCACTCGTCCCGCAAAAAACAAGCCCTCCGCGGAAACTGAAAAAAATATTACTCTTGGAAGAAGGGAAAAAAGCGCAAAAACAGAAAATTGCCACGTCAGGAAGAGGATAATATTTAGCACCACACTTTTTTCAGATCCTTTATAGCAATACTTAATTAATGAAGCATGCAACTGTTGTTTTTCTAGCGGCTATATTCGCCTTAATGTGTTTCACTGGTGCTGCGAACGTTCTGCTCTTCACTGCCCAGAACCATTTAATACCTTCAAGCATAAAAGAGGAACCACACTCGAAACTAATACAGTCGCCTGAGTCTTAAAAGGGTAATAGTATTGCACTGGTACATGAAAAATGTACTATACTGGTTCTGCACTTGTGTTATCTTTATTCAACATCTTGTATCTCAGTTATGAAATTATATCCCATCAAGTTACAGAGCGGGATCACAAAGTGCTGAGGGGCCTAAAGCATAAAAGTCACTGCCGGCTCCATAACTGCAGAGACCAATCCTCCTCTTCTATTAACATCAGGACACAAAAATGTGTCTGTGAGGTCCTGGCATGGGTTTTCTCGGCCGAGCTGCTGCAAGCCTTACATCACCAAGCACAAGACCAAGCGTTGGACAGAGTGGGGTAAAGTAACCTCCACTGGACTCCAGAGTAGTAGAAACTTTTGTTCTACGGGGTGACGATTAAATGACTCTGTCCGACAGTATGAAGGACGGTCTGGATTTGGCGAAGTCTAGGAGAATGTTACCTGCCTGACTGCATTGTGCCCACTGTAAACTTTGGTACATGAAGGACAAAGATATTGGGTTGTTTTATAGGGTTTGACCTAGGCCCCTTAGTGCCAGGGAATGGAAATGTTAATACTGCAGTATACTAAGATTGTCCCACGACTTGGGAATCACACACTATTGTATTGCTGCTGGTGTGTTGCTATGCAATAAGGTTTGCCTTTTAGAAGTTGGTGCTCAAGCTCTGCCTCCTTAGCTCTGATGTCTGTTACCTCTCCCTTTTTTCTCATTCGGAGAATTACAGCCATATTAAGAAGCTCATGTATTGTATCTCTGGTTTAAAATAGTCTTCTTTATCTACTCTAATTGTGTATAAGTACAAGAATTCAGCTTGAAAATAAACCTTCTTCTAGAATTGTCATATGTGCCTCTGCAGTTGAGTCAAGATATCTGAAGGTATCACTTCGTGTGAGTACTAGTACATAGAGACATTCATAGAAATGGAGTCTCAAGCGACCTACACTAGCAATCTAGCTATGGAGTCAGAATAAAGACAATTCAGACAATTGTACTGGTCCAACTTTGTGGGAACATTTTGAGGAGTTCCTTTTTTGTAATAATGCTCCAGTGCAGAAAGCAAGATTTATAAAGATAGGGTTGGAGGAGTTTGTAGTGGAAGGACTTTACTGGCTGCACATAGTTCAGACCTCAACCCCATGCAACATCTTTGGGATGAACAGAAGAGAGACAGAGAGCTCGGTCTTATCTAACATCATTGTGTCATCTTGATTCGGACTGGCCTGGTGGGGTACTGGTGAAATGCCCGGTGGGCTAGAGAGAAAAAAAAATTTCTAGGGACACGGGTGTAAAGACACACTGGCTGTGTGCCTTTAGGTGCGCGAAACTTAAAGGGTTGCTGCCAAGGATCGTGGTGCAGACACCGCTAAGTGCAGTGGATCTCAAAGTAGGACCTGGCAGGGCACGTGACCGCCGGGGGAATGACCGGGGGCGGAGCCAACCCACGAGATCCAGAGGTAGCTGGCTGTACACGATGTGCCGTGGACGTACTCAGGAAAGCCGAGGTCAGAAGCCGGAGAGCGGAGTCCGTGCCGTGGGATGAGACAGGAGAATAGTTAGGGACGAGCAGACATCAGAAGCAAGCGGGAACGCAGGAACCAGAGGAGAAAACAAAGGGACAGTCAGGGATGAAGCCGAGGGTCAAACCAGAGAGTAAAAAGTAGAGCAAAATAACTAGGCAGAAGCAGAACAAGGGTCAATCCGAGTCATACATGGAAACACAAACACACAGAGGAACAACCTTATCAAACAGAGAAAACCTGGGTCAGCTGCTCAAGCTGGGTTACGGAAACTATCACTGACACAGAGCCTGGCCAGAAGCAGGACTAAATAGCCCTCCCCAAACCAAAGAGAGGCCATACAAAATTAACCCCGAAAGAACCAGGACAGGGAAAGAAACCCCATCCTGAATCATGCCAATGGGCCCTTTAAAAGCACAGGCAGGGGTGCATGCACGCAAACCTGATCCGCCGCAATGAGTGAGGCCTTCTTCACCACTCGGCGCAGCAGAGTAAGTAATACTGTATGTGGTGCCCATAATGCTATATGGCCTAAAATTATAAGTCTGCAGTCATTCTTTGTGACGTGCGCTGCGAGGATTTGCCGGTTTCTGAGCTATTGTAGAATTTACAATAGATATCACTCATGCAATGTAAGAAGCGAGTGAAGGCTTTGTCATTGTACTATGCCTATATTTCTTTTCTGTGCATCATGAATCTCGTGGTATGTGTTAAAGGAGCCCACAAAAACCTGGAGTCAGGCCTGGCGATGACGCACATCAAAATGAACACCGGCTGCATCTGTGACAGAGCGCTCTGCTCTGTGACAGGCCACATGTCAACATCACATAGCAGTGACATTAAATGGCCACCAGCCTATCAGAGGACGCACTATAATGCCGGCGGCCTTTCAATGCTACTGCTATGTGAAGTCAGGCAGTGGCCTATCCCAGAGGAGAGTGTCCTGTCACAGCTGCAGTCGGTGGCCATTTTAACAACCACGTCAAATATGAAGCTGAAAGAGGACGCTGGGGAGGGCAAGAAAGTGAGAAGAATTGGGCAGGGTAGTGGACATTGGAGCATAGAGGCATATCATGGGGCAACATAGGGGCCCAAGTTGAGGACATTATTAAAGTAGACATAGGGTCCTAGGATGGGTACATTAAGTAAAGTGGCCCAGGATGGGGACATTATTAAATAAAGGGGCCCAGGATGGGGACATTTAACGGAGGGAGCTTAGGATAGGGACATTAGCACTGGAAGGGGCCCAGGATGGGGACCTTATTAAAGTGGACATAGGGGTCTATTATGGGGACATTACATAAAGAGGCCCAGGACGGGGAACATTATTTAATAAGGTCCCATATCCTGGGCCCTTTTATTTAAAGGACAGACATTTTCACTGCATGGAGGTCAGGATGAGAAAAATACATTATTGGTTTATGGCGGCAAGTGGGCAAATAATTTTTGTAGGGGCCAAACAGGGGACATTATTACTGCTGTAATTTAATTTACTTTTGAAGATACTGTCTTCCAAAGGGGGTAACAAAATGGGGGTCATGTTACTGTGCATGACGGTCGCTTTTTTCTATACCTGATGTAGTGTAGAAGTTGGGGAAAAGCATGGAGAATATGCTCTGGAAGTGATCAGCTATAGATAACTGTCTTAGTTTCTGCAGGGACAAGTCCTGGCTAGAAGAAGTGATGGCAGTCTGCACAGGATGAAGAAAAGCGAAGATGAATGACTTCAACTACAGATGTCACTGGTGAGTCAGTGTTACCTGGTAGCTGACACTATACATTGTATACTATATACAGAGCTCCTGTGTATAATGTCAGCTTTGGTCACTGTATTACCTGTATACAGAGCTCATGTGTATAATTGCATTGTTGATCACTGTATTACCTGTATACACCATACACAGGAACTGTGTATATATTGTAAAGCATTTTTCTCTTCTATGTGGTATTATTCAGTAACTATTAGGTGGTAATATGTGGTCTGGACATTGTGTGACTATTTATGCCCTGTATGTGGTATTATTCAGTCACTATGTGGTGGTAATATGTGGTGAGGCCATGGTATGGTGGTATTTATCCCCTGTACGTGATATTATTCAGTCAACATGTGGTAGTAATATGTGGTCTGGTCATGGCGTGGCGGCATTTATCTCATGTATGTGGTATTATTTGGTCACTGTGTGGTGATAATATGTTGCCTGGTCACGGTGTGGAAGTATTTGTTCCTTGTATATGGTATTTTTGGTCTTGGTATAGGGGATGGTGTCTTGTATGGAGGTCACTTGTTCTCTCTGATATCAATAAGGGGAAGATTCTTGATTTCCAATAAAGATTAAATACTTGGGTGTTTAACCCCTCCCTGTCCCGTGACTATTCACAGTAGCAAATATGTAATTACAGGGGTTCTACAGTAAAAATAAGTAATCACTTATCTTAAGGCCATGTTCACACATTCAGTATTTGGAAATACACCACTTCCCAGACAATATAATCATGAGACTATGCAGACATACGTGTAAATTTAAAAGCAAATATGTCAAAATTAAATTAAAAATAAAAATGCAAGAGGGATTTCAGATTGTAGTTCAAATATATAATGGCAAAATCTAGGCAAAAGTTTCAGTGGAAAAATACTACGTCTAAAAATTTGTAAATCTCATATCAAAAGTGTTAAGTCGTAATACAAAATAAAGAGGTGAGAAGCTTGTGGAAGGATATCCCAAACGTTTGACCCAAATCATTCACTTTAAGGGCAATGGTACCAAATACTAATGAAATGTATGCAAACTTTTGACTTTGCAGTAAGTAATAAAAATGCCTTAAACATGCTCTCTCTCATTAATCTGGCATTTGGCAAATAATAATTATGGTAATCCTAATTTACCTAAAATGGGAAAGGTTTATTCTGAATTCATTTCAGATGTTGAGAAAAGTATGCATGTCTTTTTATTTAGTGTAAGTAAACTTCTGCTTTCAACTGTATATATCTCTGCTACCACCCAGGCCGCGACGTTTCGTCTACAAGCTTCTTCCAAAGGGAAGAATGGCCCACGTTGGAAGAAGCGTGTAGGCTCTTAATGAATCAGAAGCTTTCGACTCCAGCACACCTTCTCACCAAGACAGAAATGAACACTGGTGATGATGAATCGGGTCCATATATCGCAATGCACAAAGTCAGCAGCAATTCCCCAATTCAATGTAGACCTGCTGCGTCCTTTTAAAAGCTTTGCTTTTTTGTCTGAGTTTCAGCTACTATCACACATATCAGTGATAACATAACGGTAAGATATTTTTCTCCTCACTTTTCCATATTTGTAAATAAATTGGACATTAATGGAATGCACAAGCGTCTAATCAAGCGTAAACCTGTAACCTCTATGGTTGTATAATAGTGTGAGACTATTAAAGGGTAATTCCTAGAATTGCATTACTTTTCTCAAAGCACAATAAATGCATGAATATTAACACAGAGACTAAGTGCAACATAACGTTTATGTCTTGTTCCTTTGTGTCATTTTCCATCTCTATCGGCCCCTACCGTGCATTCATCTTCACATATTAGAGTAGGCGGTGCTATTCTCTTCTGCTAAAACTACATTTACCAGCAGCACACCGCTTCATCTCTGGGAGTGGGGTCTGCTGCACTTTCTCCTGTGTGCTTCTTACTGGCCTCACCTCAGTGTGATAACATCCAATCTAAATTTTAAATTCACCTTATGCGCCTGTGCACTGACTGCTCCTGTACAGTACCCTACATAACAGATTTTATCTTCCACCATCTACATCAATCTATTGCTATGTGGTTTTATATCATTAGCTAGTTCTAGCAGAGCTTACCTCTCCGGTACTGCTCCACAATGACAGTAAAAAAAAACCATCATGTGAAACTCTGCAAATACTGCTTTGTTGATGCATATAGCAGAAGATAATCCTTTATCATATGCATTTGTATAGCAACATTAGCAGATTCACATCACTGCTCTCTAAGCAGTAAGATTAATACAATACATGAGATTACATTGTGATCAATACCATGTTCTATACAATACCTTGTCTGAAAACATCAACCTTCCGTCGGCAGAGGCAGCTAAAGTACTAAATATCCAGAATACACAATAATAGGACACCAATTTATTCAAATCAGCGTAAAGGCTCATTCAGACGTCCACGCAAATTGGTCCAAGATTGGTTCGCAATGCACGGACTGGCTGCGACTCTCCTGACCAGAGTAGGACAGTCTCATATAATTACATGTAGCTGTCACGCTTGGGTTGGTCATGCTGTGGTCAGTCCGTGCGTTAGCGGTCTCATCAGGGATCGATGTACACGGAGGTCTGAATTAGCCTTGAGGACGCTCCTAAAAATGTTCCTAGAAATGGCAAGCCACCTGAGATTTGGAAGGACTTCCATTTCAGCCTTTATTTTATTTTTCTTTTAACAGCTCTGCATCTTAGTATTGAAGCAGAAATTTAATTGAAGGATACAATGGTAAAATAGACAATGTGTCAGCATTCTGTTTTCTCAATGCCACCTCGATAAAATCCATAGGCTTCTTACAAATCCGCCCACGCCTCCTTTTCTGAGCCATTTCATTTACCTGCTTGTTATTTTTAGACTCTTCCCAATTATGCTAACAGCTGCTTCACTGAAGATTGTGGGTTGCAGCGCTTATTGACGTGGGAATGTTGAAGAGTATGTGAACTACATGGGAGATGAATTTTTGATTTCTTAAAACCAAAATTAAAAAAAGAAAAAAAAATCTGATGACTTTTGCAGGAAGCTTAATAGATCTAACGATCTAGGGATACAAACACTAAACTGTATAAGTGGTAATGTAATACTTGCTGACGTTTCTTGCACAAAATTTTTCCAAACTGTACGTGTAGTGTATGAAATTTTTATTTGTAAAGCAGAAATGTAATTTTTGTATTCACCTTTTTTGTGACTGGATACATGTATTTAAAGGATTTTTATTGGTAACATTTTTGGTTACATCATTTTTTATTCATATTGTTATAATTCATATTATATATGAATATAGTATCACATTCTTGTGCTCTATGCTAAGCACTTACATGGGGGTTTCCGTGTCAATCCCACAAAAATGTGATTCAGACGAAACCCCCATCGGAACCACCCACCATGAGGCAGATAGAGACACTTTGTACTCTGTTTGGCGTCTGCTCTGGTGGTATCCATCTTTTCAGGCGTGCACACATCTGTGGTCACCCATACTTTTGCGATAAAGATGCCTAAAATGATAGGACACCGCCGGAACAGAGACCAGTCTAAAGTGACTCCATCTACCTCATAAGTGAGAGGATCCGACCGGGGTTTTGTTTGAACCACGGTTTTGGGGACTTTACACGGAAATTCCAAAGTAAGCGCCCAGTGGAGAGCACAGGATAAATGTGAGCCAAACCTAATTCTGGATTTTTGAGAGATAGAGTGAACAAATATACAGCAGTACAAGAATACTAATTTTTATTTTTGCATGGTTCATCATGCGATATAAGTGATTAGGCGATGCTATTACAGCAATGCCAGATTTACCTTTTTTTTTTTTTTTTTTTTTTTTTTAGATTTTTGCTATCACAGTAAGGCTGGTTTCACATTAGCGCTTTTTAAGCGCACGCA
The DNA here is from genome assembly GCF_039654945.1 of Dendrobates tinctorius. Lineage (NCBI taxonomy): Eukaryota > Metazoa > Chordata > Amphibia > Anura > Dendrobatidae > Dendrobates > Dendrobates tinctorius. Next base: position 7,697,734 of record NW_027361823.1, on the reverse strand, counting down.
CGGCCAGGGGTAGCTCCGCCCCCGAGCCTGCTCTCTGCCCGGCGTGCCCGCCCCTTGCTTGTAGCACCGCCTCCTAGCGGACAGCGGCGCCTGCGATCGGCGCACCCTATTTTTAGCATAGGGTGCGCAGATCGTGCGCTAGTTGCGCTTTGACCTGCGCTGCGCACTTTTGACGGTGCGCCGTGCGCGCCAAAATCGAACTTTTCGGATTTTGGTGCGCAGCGCAGGTCAAAGCGCAACTAGCGCACGGCCTGCGCATGATCTGCGCACCCTATGCTAAAGATAGGGTGCGCCGATCGCAGGCGCCGCTGTCCGCTAGGAGGCGGCGCTACAAGCAAGGGGCGGGCACGCCGGGCAGAGAGCCGGCTCGGGGGCGGAGCTACCCCCGGCCGTGCGTGCGCTTAAAAAGCGCTAATGTGAAGCCAGCCTTAAAATGCTTTTTTTTTTATAAAAAGTAGTTTTTTTTCATAGGCATATTCTGAGAATTGTAACTTATTTTCGTCTTGGCAAAGAGCAGTAGGAAGGCTTATTTCTTGCAGGACAAGTTGCAGATTTTTTTGTGCCATTTTGGGGTATATAGTATTTTTTGATCGCTCTTTATTCAGATTAAGACACTGAATGAACAAAAACCAGCAATTTAGTTAGTTTTTATTTTTTCACCGTTCATTGTGCGGTAAAAGTGAAAGGACCGAATTGTTCGTCAGGTCAGTATGATTAAAGCAATACCAAAGTTATAGTTTAATATTTTGCAGCCCTTATACACTAAAAACAATATTTTGCAAAAATGAATGTTTTCACATCATCATATTCTGAGAGCTGTAACTTTTAAAATTTTCTTTGCCAAATAAGCCATATTAGGGTTTGTTTTTTCTTTTGCAGAACTCTTTGGCATTTTCATGTATACCATTTTTTTTCATGATGCTTTTTATTCACTTTGTCAGTATGATGAAAAAGCGATTTTTTTTGTTTTTTTAAATTCTTATGGTGTTCACCAAAGGGCATAATGTGCCTGTTTTATAGAACCGCTGGTTATTTTTGTCTTATCACAAATGCTGCATTTTGAGTGGCAAAACGGCTTTTTGTGGTTTGTGTGTGCTTTTTTTTTTAACATTTTATTTCAACTTTTTACTTAGTCCCACTGTAGACATGTATAATTTTGTATTTTGAATACTGGTCTCATACACTGCAGTACTCGTGTACTGCAGTGCATGAGACTGACAATGTCTCACCAACACAGCCTGTGAGATCTAGCTTATAGCTGGTTGTCAAAGGCTATCATAACCTGGGGTCATCACAGTGGTATTTAAGGGGCTAATTGACCCCTATCAGCTTCAAAACCAGCCAGGGTAGATACTGTAGGGTGTCAGCTGTCATGGGCAGCTGACTTCAGTGGGAATTGCGAACACCATTCCTTTATTACCGATGGCAGTCTTAAAATGATGAGGGCACAAGGCCCCGTAACGACATCAGTTTTAATGCGTAATGGCGTTCATCAAGGGGCTAATGATGTTATTCCAGTAGTAGAGGCTTGTCGTTGTTCCATTCACAAAGTGTAGGGCAGTTCTGTATTGACTCCACACTTGCACCCACTGTACCATCATCGGTGACAACAGTGGCCGATGCATGTTGCACTCTTACACATCTCCAACATCATTGGCGGCCATCATTTCAGCTCAGCATAAATCGACTTCCATCAGTGAACAGCACTGAGGCCTACTGATCCCTCGTTCAGTGTAGATGCTCCCTGGCCATGGGCCTAGTGGTGTGGTTAGCTACCCTTTCAGGTCATCTAGCTGGCAGACTACGCTGATGTCAATGGTTCCTAACAGTCCGACATGACACTTGGGTGCCTCTCACATCCTTTAAATGTGCCTGGAGTTGTGTGGCATTTATCTTCCAGTTCTGAAGGGCATTGTTCAGCAGCTGTGGCCGAAGAATGTCCATTTCTGTCTTCTGTGACAACCTACTGCTGACTCTAAAGCCCCCTTCACACATAGCGATATCGCTAAAGGGTCACCGATTTTGTGACGGAATAGCGATATTGCTAGCGATCTCTCTACATGTGACACGTCCGAACCGGCCCCCCACTTGATAGCGCTGATCGCGCGAGATCGTCCTAGTCCATTTCTCGTCGTCGGCTTCCTGCTGGCACCGACGAGCTACTCCATGGACGCAGGAGGAAGTCATTCACCAGAGCTGCCGTCTCACAGGTGTCAACCGCTGCTACGTCGCTGGTGAGATCTGCCTGTTTGGCAGCTCACTAGCGACCATTTAGTGATGCACCAGCAATCCTGACCAGGTCGTATTGTTGTCGGGATCGCTAAATGTAATGGGATTTTAAGCTCAGTGGCCACTTCCATCTAAGAATATCCTGGTTGAATCCCCACAGTAGCCAGGTCCTGTTGATCAATTGTTAGGATAGGAATCATCTTGGTCTCATGTCATCAAAATGTAAGCAGCATGACATGGAGGACTGTTTGAGAATTGGTATTAAACTGTATTGGCCAATTTATGGATCAAACACTTGCTTTGCATTTTGCCATTAAGTGTCCTGATAGAGAACAGAAAGTTGTGTAAAAGTACAGAAATATTTAACAGAACAGATGGATGTGTAGTCGTCAAAGGTTAAAGCGCATTTTAGTTTCATCCTGAAATTGCCATAAAGCCAAATACCCCAAATATTTTGTTAGTACATACTATACATTTTATATAAACACTACTCCATACAATAACACAATAGAAATAAAAAAAAAAAAAAAAAAAAAGGCGCAAAATTTGTCACATAGCAAAAACAGTCATAAAAAAACATCACACAGAGGTATAATCAGCAGCTTTATCACAGCCTTAGGGTAGTCAGGCAACTGCATAAAATCAGACTGCAACACAAATATGGGCCGGATGTTCTCCCGACCCGAGCAGCACAGCTTTATAGTTTTCTATGTCTTTCATGCTCTGGGTGGGCAACCCGCTGGCCAGTCCACACATTGCAGTTTGATTTATAGTTTTCTGACTGTGACTTTACTTATAGAGCAGCTACAGGGAGAAAATTAATTTTATTCCTCCAGGAAGCCGCTGGCTCTCAGGCAAAGAGCCATTCAGTGAATGACTACACTCTAAAAAGGTAGTCACAGCATTGTAACACTATTAATCTGAAGATTAACAGCATTTGGGAACAGGTTACCTTCAACTACAGGAGTATTGTGAATTTGCAGCAAGCCAAAAAATAAATGAAGACTGGTGACTTCACCAACACAGCCTTCTTATTCGTTCAGGTACCAGATAAAGGCAAAAACCATAAAACCATATCTATCATTAGAAGAGGCAAGTCCTACATACAATCCTAAAACGATATAAAGCTTTTGTGTTTCCCTTTGTGCCAAAGGCTTGTTTGGTAGCTTAGCACGTGCTGCTTAGGCTTCCATTGCTCAGCTCGACTATGCACGAGATGGATCCAAATAGTCCAAGTTTTCTATATCCCCGTTCTACAGGTAAGCAAGTTTAACAGAACCCTGGCACAGTGGTGACTTGGAGGCCAGGATCACTGGACCAAAGCCCTGTGAAAATGCAGCCTTCTCTTTGCAAAGTTACCATTGCACCTGAATCAGTAGAGCTGTGCCAGAGCTGCCAGCAGGTAGGAGGTAGTTCACAAGACTCTGGGTCAAGGCGCCAGAGATTACAAAACGTAACACACCAAGGGCCCTGCAAATCCCTTTGCTTAACCCTACCCTTAAGATTTTTATTTTTCACATTTTAAAACTTTCTAAATCATGCAAAACGAAACATAGGGGAGGCAACGGCTTAAAAAAATTGAGGCAGGATCCATACAATGAACTTCCAAAGTGCAGGGCTGTTCTTCCCTGTCCAAAGTTACAAAATTATGTCAGCCTTTCATGGTAGAGGACCAATTTACATACCTTCTTGCCAAGTCAGCATCTCCTGGCTTGAAAATCACTATGCCAACTTATTGTTCTCCACAAAAAGAAGTCTTGTAACCCCTATAGAACAAAGTTCTTAGATTTGCTTTTAAATACAATTATTTTTTTTTTTATCTAACTCCTATTTGAGGTTTTCTTCTTGGGCAGTACCTCTCCTGCATTATCTACAGTGCGCTGCCCAGCTAATGTTTTCACAGCGAGTAAACAAAACTATTCTGCTTACCAGAAATTCTGAAGAGGTTAAAGCAATGTAAACAGCATTTCCTGTACATGTTTAGCTTGCCATTTTCTGAATTCTGGGATTACAATTTGGAGTTCACTTAACTCTCCAGTTAGGGGAGGAAATTGATGTTAATCAGTTGCAGCTAGAGCACAAGCCTTAGGCCATTAAAGGAAGAATCACATTAATAGGTAAAGGAAGAATCACATTAATAGCTAAAGCAGATGTTCTTGCAAAAGATAGCCAAATGTTCGCAGCCAAAAGGTTTAATAGGTGAGAACGTCCTAAAGAAAATGAGTTGGGGGCAGAGAGAGGGGGATCCATATGTACTTGGACCAGTTTGAGGGAGATGCAGGGAAAACCAATGTTGTTAAAATTTTGACTTAGCTATGAAGTCAGTGTATAGGAACATACATTTAGGATTGAATTACTTAATGGTTACAGTGGTCAATAGCATCAGCTAAAATCAATGCCAAGGAAAATTTTAAACATGGAAGAGGGTAAAAACCAATGCGCACATTCAGATCATGCACCATCATGAGACTAGAGGACTGAGGAATGTCATCTTCATTTTAAATACCTTTAATAGGTGGTGAACATCCCAAAAGGATCCCAACAATAGAATGCCTTATCAAGATTTACAGTAGAGAAAGGAGGGATTGGCTTTTTCCAGAAATTCAGATCTGATACGCTCAGCTTACTTTATAGGCCTTTAAGCAGCACTGAGTAAATTCCCCCAAATCATAGCATAGGTCTGTGATCATTCTACATGCAAAAATAAAGAACTTTACATACTTTGTTCTTTAAAATCTCATCGCTATTAAGGCTCAAGATACAGTCAGTGGCACAAATCCCATCATATAAAAGACCACCCAGAATGTTTCACTTTCTGCAGAAACGTTCTCCAAATATTGAAAGCCATTGTTCACACAGCCAGCCTACAACTGTCTGGCCTCAACAATAATGGCAGAAGATAGCTAGCGTTTATTCAACCGCCAGAAGTCACCACTGTAAGGGGTACTTCACACTAAGCGAGATCGCTAACAAGATCGCTGATGCGTCACCGATTTTGTGACGCATCAGCGAGCTCCCAGCGCTGTAAGCGGACGCTGGGAGCTGGTATCCAAGGTAAATAGCAGGTAACTGCGCGCGATGCTTAGTTACCCGCCGTGTACCCTGGATACCAGCGTGCTCGCGCTGGGAGCTGGTATCCAAGGTAAACAGTGGGTAAGTAAGCATCGCGCGCACTTAGTTACCCACTATTTACCCTGGTTACCAGCATCCTCCCTGGTCCTGATTGCTGGTGAAGCTGCCTGTTTGGCAGCTCACCAGCGATCATGTAGTGACGCACCAGCGATCTTGAACAGGTCGTATCGTCAGGATCGATGGTGCATCGTTTAGTGTAACGGGGCCCTAAGACTCTGCAGACTAGTGTAAAGTCCAGTATGGACTACAATTTGTATAGATTAGCTAGAACTTCAAAGCTCTTGTTTTGTAGGACCCCCTTTGTGCCAAGAAAACTGCTCCAACCTGTTGAGGCATGCACTCTACGAGATATATGAAGGCGACCCATAATTGGCCCCCCAAGAAATTAAATAACAGATCCCTGGCGAATTTATGTATCGGATTTTACTTTGGCACATAGCAAAAGATGCGTTCGCAGAATTTGGAGGCCAAGTCAACACACTGAATTTATCAAATTACTCCGAGCATCCGTGAATATTTGCAATATTGTACTTTCCTGCTGAAACAGACCATGTCCATTAGAGAATTCCATTGTCATGAAGAAGATACACTTGGCCTGTAATAACGTTTATATAGGCGATGCATGCTAGAATGACACCCACATGAATGCCAGGACCTGAGACTTTCCAGAAGAACATTGAGCAGAGTATCACTCTGCCAGCTTTGGCCACCTTCTTTCATTGGGCCACGGTCGATCTCTAAATGTTTTACTTCTAGCAGTTTCTCTCTTCAGAGAGGAAAAGGACTTCGATTTTAGTGCTACCTATTGAGGAGCATTGCACGGTCTACAAGTCCCCTTACCCTCATGTGCCATTCCACAAGGAGAACCGTTACCCATTAAGACTGTTTTTCGCAAGAAACCCATTTGGGGCTACACAAGCCTTGCGTGCTCTAACACATTGTATGAAACCTTTCCTACAATAGCGGTTCTAAGAGTTTGGACCAGATAGGCCAGTCTACTCTCACACATAGGTGCCAAGGACGCAGTGGCAGCGTCACTATTGGTCCTTTCTTGCACCACTTTTGGTACTAAACATGTATTAGGTATACCCCAAACCTAACATTTCGATAATGCTCTTATCTTGTCATCTAACCACCACCAGTTTGCCCCTTGTCCACCATCCAGATTAATACGCTTGCCCATTATTCCTTCAATAACTGGCTGCTTATGCGATACAGAATACATCCCAGCCCCGGGAAAGGTGCGACTACCACAAGTCAATGACATGAACATCACAATATAATGGCTGATAACTGTATATTTAAAAAAAAAAAAAAACACTAACTTTTTGATCTTCGTTTGATAACGCGGGACAAAAATAAGACATTTTCGCAAAGGAAGAAGCAAATGTGTTCATTTTAAACAGACACACTGACGAGTCAAAGAAAAAAAACATTTGTTTTATGGATCGACTGTTTTTAAATATACGTTTTATTTTGTATATATTTTTTATTATACATCTTTCAATTTTTTTTCTGCTAAGACCACAACAAAAACACTTGAAACTGGAGTAAGAACTTGGGACATTGTGCCCTGTAAACAGATTTAGCACTATAATACACTGGTAAATTTTGTGGCTTAGGTATACATCTCTCCAATAAAACACCCACACAGTGACAAGAATGAGACTTTAATTGGTTTTAAGTGGAGTTTATAACACTAAGATAAAAGGGATGTTAACACACATACAATAACAAATGGACATGTGATTTGAATGAGGCATTATCCTGTACATGTAATTTGTTGTATATTCTCAGTGCATAGCATTACACACAGAGCCACTGCTGCACAGCACAATAATATTTGAAGAGGCTGAACCGGAGAAAAGACTGAAGAAAAAAAAAAAAACTTTTCAAAGAATTCCTCAAAATTGGGAGCAGAATAATAGCGCAGAATACGCCCGCCTCCAGTTGAAGCCTCTTAATAGTGCACAGATCCACCCATTCCATTTGCATGCATGACAAGTTTAACAGTTAACAAAAAAAAAAAAAATAGGGGGTAGAAGAAAAGGAAGAAACAAAAATTTTTTTTTTAAAAAAAAGGGTAAACGAGGCACTTTGTGGCAACCACAGGCATCGTTAGACATATTGCACAAATTTAGCTAGGTTTCAACGGCTGCTTGTATACAAATTGCCTGCAATCTCTGCTTAGTAAAGCGGTGGCCCATTTCACATAGGAGTCATGTACACAAGCCAACGCTCTGCATTGAAAGGTTATCACTGGGATCATCCATCTACCTATGTTGGATTTATGATGGCCTATAGAGACTCTTCATAAATGTCATTAATGGGGGGGGGGGGGGGGGAACTTTCAATTTGGACAACACCCATATGGTCTAATTTATCAAGATCCAACCTTTAGGCTATGCGCGCACGTTGCAGATTGGCCTGGGGAAATTTCTGCACAGATTCGGCATCTCTTGGCAGAAAACGCAGTAGAAATTCCACACGTTTTTGTGCGGATTTCATGCGGTTTTGGATGTGGCTTTTTCTGCGGATTTGCTAGCTCAATAAAGATGTACTACTGTTAAAAAAAAAATTAAACTAAAAAAAAAAAAAAAATACTTTTTCAAGTCCTCCATCATTGTTGATGTGTTTCAATCAAGATTGGCTCTATTTTTGATTCTCCGCCCACACACACTTCTTCTGATTTGCATGTTAAAAATCCACAGCGTTTTTTCAGCCAAATCCATAAACATTTTGACACCTGCGGTTTTGAGTGCCTCAATGGAAGTCAGTCAATGGGGAAAAAAATGCTGCAGATCGGCAAAAAGAACTGACATGCTGCGGAAAATAAAACGCTGCGAATCAGGACGGAATTTTCCGCAGCATGTGCACACCAATTCTGGATTCCCATTGGTTAACCTTGCTTGAGCAAGCATTTGTGGATTTGGTGCAATTCCGAGCAGAAAACCCGCTGCGGATCCGCAACGTGCGCACATAGCCTTAAACCCCTAAACTGATGGAATAGGAGTTTTGATCCTCTAAACAAAAAAACTATGAACAGGACAACCATTAGGCTAAAAGCCGGAAAGCATAATGGGTTATAATACCATCTATACAAATACTGGCAGCCAACACTCCTAGTTCACACCAGCATTAATGCCTACAGGCCATACTGTCCCAGTGCCATCACAGCAGTAATTAAAATCAGGTGACCAACAAAATACTGCGATAAGTTACTTGGGGAGTAAAAAGTCATTGCAAATTCTTGTTAAATCTATAGGTTGATAGCTAAAAATAGAAAATAAAGTACATATTTTATATTTCTACATCTATAATGCCATGACTCCCACTTGAGGTGACTTACAAAACTTTAGTGAGGTTTCAAGGATGGTTAAAAAAAAAAAAAAAGAAAAGACTTAAAGCAATTATGTAAGGAGCGGAAAAGGGATCAGAGAAAACAGTGCAAAATCCCATTATTTAGGTATTGTCTGTTACTTTTTATTAAAGCATACATGAAGTGGGGGGGACATCAGGTAGGAGTCAAATTTGGAAGTTGGTATTAAAGAGTAACCGCTGTTTTAGTTTTATTTCATAAGTCAATAGTACACAAACTAAGAAACTTGATAAAATATTAGAGAAATGTTCTTCTCTCACCTCATGGACTGATCTTTCACTCAATTCTGGGGTAAAATTTGTTTTCAGATAAGACAGATCTTCCCCATTACTGAATTAGATGACAATTTGTGCAGGAAAGAGCTCGAGAAAAACTGATTCTTCATTCTCAATTCATGGGTTAAGTCTGTCCCGTGAAGACAGACTTTCTAATTAATGAGATAAGTGATGACAGTTGGTGCCTTTAAGATTGTATGGAGTGGGAAAAGCTAGAGGCGGCCAGGCATTCTGCTGAAAGTTGTCCTTGCAGTTACAGTTCTCCATAGAATTTTTAAGCTCAGACTCATCTCATAGTAATGGGAATCTGTGTTCACTGAAGACAGATTTTACCTGTGAATTGAGAATTTTGAGAACGAATTACCAGTCCAGGAGGAGAAATCAGCAGATTTCTGTAAAAACTTAATAGCACATGAAAAAAAAGTTGTAATAGATTTTATGAAAAAAAATTAAAACTGCAGTTAACTCTTTAAATGGGAATACTTCAGGAGGTTTCAGCTTTGCAATCTAAGAGCAGCATGATGTAGAAGATAACCCGAATACAGCGATGTGTCACGCCATACCAATACAATCAGTGTGTTATTAGCACATTACTACTAGAGCACTAGTTGTCTCCTGCCTTCTGGTCCAAACATGGCCTCCACCACACAGCTGTCAGGGTGGGAAGGTTATACACAGCTCAACATCGGAGCTGTGCTAGATCTGCTGCAGCAAAAACTGACTAAATGCTGCACCCAATAAACCAAATGCCAAATCACTGGAATCAGGGTCTCTGCCCCCACCTCACGCTGCTGTCAGATTACATAGCAAAAACCTGCTGACAGATTCTCTTGAAAAGGTAAGTGCCTTAAAGTGTACATGTTCTTAAGTGTCCCCATACTAAGGTTTCCATTTACACAATGCATCTTTCAATAGAATTAGGATATTTTTTCTTATCTTTCTAGCCTTAATTCTACATTTTTTTTGGACCTGGTCACAGCTATATAAAGAAGCAGCAGGTATGTATTACATAGAAAGGAGGAATCCATACCTGCATAATTGGTGACTCCCCATCTTAGTGCAATCGGTTTGGCCATGCCAAGTCTTCACCCCTGGCAATGTCAGTAAGGCAACAAATGAGCAATTAACCCATGCAAAATGGCAAACAGAGAAAAAGATGCCCAACGCTTTTGATGCCATCTAAACATGGGTGCTAATGAACAAAATATGGTGATGGCACATACCTAAAGTGGGATTAATCCTAAGCGTACCAAAATAAAAATGCTGTAACAATAGGGCGCAAATATTTTTAAGTGCTTTAAATATGAAGACAATTATGGTTGCTAACAACCCATGTGGCAAAAATAGATTGTATATACAGAGAGCCAACAAGGCAGGCTTGCTTAGGCCTTCTGCAAAATAGATTGACCACGCAAATATGGAGGGGAACACTGCAGCTGACATCTTATTTTGTGTATGTGTTACCCATGTGCTGCCCAATGGCTGGAACAAACAAGCTTAGAAGGGGTTGTCCAGTCTTCTACCAACTCTGTAAAAGTCATTGCAGACTTCCGAATCCTTAGGGTATGTGCACACGTTGCGGATTGGGCTCAGGAATTTCCAGAGCGGATTCTGCATCTCTTGCCAGAAAACGCATATAGAAATCCGCACGGATTGGCATGCGTTTTTACCCCTGCGGATTTCATTAATTCAATGGGTGTAAAACGCATGCAGACCCGCAAAAAGAATTAACATGCTGCGGAAAATAAACCGCTGCAGATTCTGTGCGGAATTTTCCGCAGCATGTACACAATTTTCTTTCTCACTGAATAACATTGTTTGGTCTCACACTTGCGGATCTGTAGCAATTCTGCGCGAAAAATCCGCTGCGGATCTGCAACAGATCTGCGACATGTGCACATACCCTTATTACAGCGCACACAGTCAGGACTCTCCAATTCCCCAGATAACCCCTTTAAAGAGGTGTCCACATTAGAGCTATGGCTTTTATCATTTCTGATCTGTAATCAGACCCCATGATTTTAACTGTACAAGTGTAAAACACAGTCCAAGATGTGAAACAAGTGTCATACCAATGTTCCTTAGTGCCCGATCAACGGTGAGGGATGCACTGGAAGTTAAAGACAAAAAAACAAAATATACTACAGCTCCAACACTAGTACTGAAGACGAGGCATGGGATATACAACAGTACAAATGTCTTAACAAGTTGGCATTACTAGTCAATAAATTGAAGGTTTGGGAGTATACGCATGTTTCACAAAGACCAAGTCTCTTTGAAAGCGCCATAACATCTATATGGTGAAACAGGCAAGGGCTAGTGCTGAGCGAACATGCTCGGGTGCTAACAGTGTGTTTTCGGCAGGCTCTAATAGTACGTTTGATACCTCGCGGCTGTACGTCTCGCGACTGTTAGGCAATCCCTGCATGTGTTGCAGCTGTGCAACTCCCGCAAGACATGCAGGCGCGTGGACTGGGACTTATTTGAGCATGCTAAAGCCACTTGGATAGCACTCGAGCATGCTCTGATAACACCTTATCAGAGCACGTTCGCTCATCGCCAGTATAGACTCCATTTAAACATGCCAGCCTTACCACTATGTAAGTGGCTTCACCAGTGCTGATCAATACCTGACCTTTAAAGCCTTTTGACTTAACCAAAAGCAATGACTCCTAATATAATTTCCGCAATGATTCTTTTTTTTTTTTTTTTTTTTCAATGTGCAGCATAAAAAAACTACTTCATACTGAAATTATACAAGGAGACATTAACCTAAATTAAGGGAACCAGATTATCTAGGAGTGCTTGCATCACAGCCAGTGCTTGTCACAAGCAGGCAGACTTATTGTGCCAGGCTTCACTCGGGAGGGGGGGGGGGGGGGGGGGGGGGAACAGTATCTGCATTAGGTAGAGAACGCTGGTAAATGCCCAAAATAAAAAATAAAAATCTTCACCAGGTCAAGGTACATAACTTACTTGCCACTTCTAATTCCAATTTGACAAGGAAATCGCATCTACCACTGGTATAACATTTTAATAGACATTTCCATTTCTTAAAATTTAAAGTATAGTTTGCTTTGTTAACTACACTAACGAAAGAGTAAAATGGGATTTTACATTGCCATAAAATGTACTTATTTTAGTAAAATATCTACATTTATATTTGAATCGTAAGTTTAAAGCTTGAGAAAAAAAATGTTATTACAAAAACAGCAGCGGTGGTAAGCTTAAATATTTTACAGCCTGGCATCCCCAAAAAATAATAAAATAAAAATAAATTTGCCATATTAATAAATGGAGTACCAGGCTAAACTTGCCATATATGTGAATTATTGAACACTGCCAGTTGAGAAATCTAATTTTTTTTTTTTTTTTTTTTAATAGCAAACTACAAAGAATATTTGGGACAATTATATTTTAGATATATATTTTTTATATCTGTGCCGTGTTGAAACTTTTAAAGCAACACTGACTTCATAACCATGTGTAAATGTAAAAAAAAAAAAATATATATATATATGTATATTTAAAAAAACAGAAACATTGAAGCTTCTAAACACTCTTCAAGTAAAATTCCCTAACAGTTAATGACATTAAAAGTGTGCAAAACTGCAAAACTCATTGTAATAGAATGTGTAAAGTCAAAAATGTGGATCAGACGACACCTAGGCAATCTAATTCATTTAAAATTTTCCTTTTTTCCACTTTTTTTTTTAGAAAGATCTATTTGAAGCATACATCTCAGCTTCCTGTACTGTTAAAATCATTCATATTGGATGGGGGGGGGGGAGAGGGGGTTTAAAATGTAAAACATTACTTGCAGGCAACACTTGAAGAATTCACAGCAGGTAGATCTATCATTGGGAATGAATGCACTTAAAAGGGAATCTGTCAGGTTTTTGCTATTTAATATGAGAGCTCATTAATAAAGGGGCAAGAGACATTGATTCTAGGGATGTGTCACTCATCAGAAGATCATCACTGCCTGACTAGGAGTCACGTGCACAGCAGTCAGGCTAATCGATATAACCCCGCCTCCACCACTGATTGGCAGCTTGCTGGCAATGTACACAGGAAAGGGCCAATCAGGGAGTGGGCGAGGTTATACATAGACCACCATTATAACCACTGCTAAATCTACAACAAATAAAACAAGGATTCTATAAAAACTGCACCAAGCAGGGCAGTAAGTGATACATCACTGGAATTAGCCTCGTGCCCTAGACTATGTTGTGTTCAGATTAAACAAAAAACTGCTGACCGTCTCCTCTCTAAGGCTAGGTCCACATAGCGTTAGGGGCATCCGTTGAACAGATGCGCTAACGCTGATGTCATTTTTTGCATCTTTTTAACCCCTAGCACTAACGCATGGTAGCACTTTGATACCATGCGCTAGCCATACAGGTCTATGCACAGCGAACGTGTTTGTTCGCTGTGCGGTAGACCATATATGCACCCTAGAACGCTGTAGACTGCGTTCGAGTGTGCATCACAAAGTAATGCATCATCGCTAACACATGCCGAATTTGGCATGCATTAGGATGCGCAACTATAATGGCGGCCAATGGGTGCGTTAACACCGCTATGTAACGGATGCATTAAACGAATAGCCATAACGCGATGTGAACCCAGCCACACTGAAATGATTAACAATTCCGACCAGAATAGTTCTCAATAGAGTGGAGCCAAAAGATTCACAGGACCTTAGTCCAGTGGCCATGTCAGTAGACCGTGATTGCTGGACCAGAGACCTGTGAACCTTCTACCTGCTGGTATCATTGCAGTGTGACGGAAGCATATCACTCCGGTCTACTAGTCAGAAGTAGCCACAGGGATGCCGGCAAGTAGAATGAAGCTTGCAGAACTCTAGTACAGAAGCCTCAAACAACTGACATAGCTGTTGGACCAGGGTCCTATAAATACAATTTTTTTTACTATAGTTCTCAAGTAAAAAAGGTATCAATTCCTTAGAGATTCTCCTGGCACCATGGTTATAATTCAAGAGCATAGCACTGGGATATCAATGTGGCAGTCTGAAGTGAAGGAAACAATGATAGGAGTTATCTTAAAAGGAGTTGTCTGCTACTAGGACAACCCCTTTACAATCTGAATGTTTGCCCCAGTTAAAATAAAAACTCCTATACTCACCACCCATCCTCGTTCCAGTGGTGTCGCCATTTGCATTGCCGGGGCTTATGTTAGGTTCTATCATGTGAGCGCTTCACCTAATCAGCATTGGGGTCTCTCTCCTCCCCATCTTTGGACGAAGAAGTAATCAAAAGGGGGTTAGCACTGTGGCCAGCCGCCCACTTCTTGATTACCGATACGTCTGAAGGCGGAGAAGAGCAACACCAATGTTGATTGAATGTGTGGCTCATGTGACAACCTCAAGTGAGTCACAGGAATGCAAGTGGCGAAACCAATGCAACAGCGCTTGGACTTTAGGTGAGCATAGATGTTTATTTTAACAGAGGAAAACTTTCAGATTGAAAATTGGTTGTCCTAATATAGTGGACAACTCCTTTAAGGGGAGAGGGGATTTAAATTATCAGATCCATTTCACTAGTCATTACATCTGTACGGATGAAACATTGCAGCTCTGATGACTTATACATGAGCCTGTCTGCTCCGTAGGCCCGCTTGTGACTATTTGGATGGTTCAATCCTGTACCTCTTAAAGAACCGCTCCCTATAGCTGCCTTTTCTAGCACCATTATGCTTAAAAGGGGGTGGGGGGGGTGGGGAAAGCACAAACAATAAGCAGCGACAGTGGACAATTCCTTATATGTTCAGGATTTACTGCAGCACGCTAAAAACGATAGCGCATGTAATAGCTTGAGATGGTACATGAATCAAGCTGGAAGTAGATTCAGTCTTAAATAGTCACTATCCACCGCATTTAATAGGTACGTACAACAAGATAACCCTCGAACATCTTAGCCAAATAAAAACGTTCTGTTGCCACAATGGCTGTGAGGAGGCAGGAGGTGAACCTTGTATTTCACAAAGCACACTATTAATTTCAGTTGGTGAGAGGGAAAGAAAAAAGAAAAAAAGTTTTAAAACTACGCATACATAGCTCCACTTTAAAAAAAAAAAAAAAAAAAGAAAAAAAAGTGGGAAGGGGAAACAAAGGAAAAAAGAAAAAAAAAGCTGGAATAAAATGGGAAAGTGCCATCTTTATTTATCCTAATTTTAAGATTTAAATGTCCTTTTGACACGAAAAGGATATTTACATAACAATGCTACGTAACCTTTTCTTTAGTTTTACTGGGTTTTTTTCCCCCTTTTTTCTTTTAATTTCACTGGACAGCAGTGCCAAAAACCCTGTGGGGCAAAATAATATTGGTCAAGGAAAGAAGAAAATAATTGCTCCTATGGTAGGCTGACAATGCCATTTAAAAAGGTCCTTTTCAGTTTATTCAAGTTTGTCTTTTCTGTGGTTTTAATTCCCTCGATAAAAAAAAAAAAAAAAAAAAAAAAAAAAAACAGGAAAAATTAAGGAAAATATTTAGACTTTTGTAATCTGTGTAATCTGATCTTCATCAAAAGGTTCATTCTCTGGGTCAGAGTCAGTGGTGTCAGAATATCGGTAATGATCTGGTTCATTGTCACTAACATCCGGTGTCACAGAAGTCGAGCTGCTCGCCTCCGAATTTGAAGATTCTTCTACTGTTTTTGTGAAAAATAGCTTCACCTGAAATAAAATAAATATAAATTGTTAATAGCAACATTCACAAGACATTGAGTGATTAATGAAGGCTGCCTCAGCTAACTATACCAATCACATCACCGCTTCCATCTCCTATAATGTGCCAGTAAAATGAAAGTGGCACTGGAATTATTTCTAGGATTAGAGTTTTGGGTGTTTGTTTTTTTTAAAGGCAATGTAGCCAGAAGGACTTTTTTGTAAGACGACTTTTGTTCTTAATGGTATCATTTCGAGGGTACATAGAACTAATCTTTTCCACCATGGTAGGTGTAAGCAATAAATGATCGTTTTATTCTACAGGTCATTACATTTTTAATTTTAAAGCACCTTTTTTCATTTAAAAAAAAAAATTAAAAGAAAACCATACATTTTACATGGTCACATTCAGAGTGCTAAAAAAGTACCATTTCAGTGAAGCAGCTAGATGGAGGGCTCTTTTTGTTAAAAGGCTATTTGCTTTTAACCCCTTCACAACTGTGATTATATTTTTTTCCCTCCAAGAGCCTTAACATTTTTTCAACCGCATAGCCATATAGAGGTTTTGTTTTCTGTGGGATGAGTTGGACTTTTGAATGACACCATGTGTTTATCACGTGATTCCCAGGGAAAAGAAAAAGTTCTAAATGCGTTGAAACGGCAAAAAAAAAAAGAGTGCAATTTCACAATTGTTTTTTATTTACCATGTTCACCAAGTGGCAAAACTGATGTAATGGGTGGGCGGAATTAAATGCTCTGCTTCCCGATGTGTTAAATGCTCCACTCCACCTGCGACTGTTAAAGGCACATGATGACTAATTATATCAGCCATCACCTGGCAGGAAAAAATGAGAGCTCAGCGTGCAGGGCAGGGCCATGACCTTTGATGTACTTGAATGACAAAGGTCGAAGGGGTTAAAGATCATAAGATCATTTTAGCACGTTAAAGGGAAAAGCCAGAAAGGCAGTATAATTATTTAAATCATGTCAAAAATGCTAAGAGTTTTTTTTTTTACTTTATTTTTAACACAATTTACTCTTTAGTCCTTGCTATGGGGACTTGACTGTGTATTTGCCTGAATGCTCCCATCTAATCTCCTGTTAACACCCTCCCTCATGGGTAATGATTTTTTTTTTTTTTTTTTTAGTATTACCGTTGTGCTTTTGTTTTTCTAACTCTTCATATAGCCATAACTTTTTCTATCATATGAGGGCTTGATTTTTTTTTTTGAATAAGGGCATGTGCATATGTTAAGTATTTGAAGCAGAATTTTACGCAGGAAAAACGCCAGGTAGAATTCATAACGCTGACAGAATTTGCTTCAGAAATGAAAAAAAAAAAAAAGCATGGAAAAAAAAAAAAAAAAAAAAAAAAAAAAAAAACCGCGTGTGAACAAACCTTAAGGGTTTGTGTACACATCTTTTTTTGCAGCAGAAAAATCTGCTGCTAATACTTGTGTGCAGGCAGCTACACCGTTGCATGTAACAATTGCGCTTTTTTTCCCCATTCAAATGGGTGAACTACACCGCAAAAACACTAACAAATGACATTGCAGATTTGAAATGAAAAAAAAAAAAGGTTTGAGTGTTCAAATGTACAAGGAAAAAAAATAATCAACACTACATGCGCACAAGCCTTATAATGTACCGAGGAACAAGAGAAATTTTTCAGGTACGGTGAAAGTGGGGAAAAAAAAAACCACTCAACACAATTCTACCATTCTATACAATTTAAGACCCTCTAACACGTATTGTATTACTAAAAAAAAAAAAAAAAAAAAAAAAAAAAAAATTTATTAACCCCTTAAGCCCCAAGGGTGGTTTGCACGTTCATGACTGGGCCAATTTTTACAATTCTGACCACTGTCCCTTTATGAGGTAATAACTCTGAAACGCTTCCATGGATCCCGGTGATTCTGACACTGTTTTCTCGTGACATATAGTACTTCATGTTAGTGGTAAAATTTCACTCAAATAGTTTGCGTTTATTTGTGAAAAACACAGAAATTTGGCAAAAATTTCGCAATTTTGGAAAATAGACCCCCAAGGAACTTATCTAGATATGTGGTGAGAACTTTGAACCCCCAAGGGCTTCACAGAAGTTTATAACGTACAGCCGTACGATTAAAAAAATCATTTTTTCCACAAAAATGATCTTTTCACCCTCAATTCTTATTTTTCCAAGGGTAACAGGACCCTAAAAGTTATTGTGCAATTTGTCCTGAGTACGCTGATACCCCATATGTGGGGGTAGACCAATATTTGGGCGCATGGCAGAGCTCGGAAGGGAAGCCGCGCCATTTGACGTTTTTGGCTGGAATTGAGATTGGACACCATGTCGCGTTTGGAAAGCCCCTGATGTACCAAAACAGTGGAAATCCCCCACAAATGACACCATTTTGGAAACTAGACCCCCCCCCCCAAGGAACTTATCTAGATGTGTGGTGAGAACTTTGACCCCTCCAGTGCTTCACAGAAGTTTATAACGCCTGGGCGTGAAAATAAAAAAATCATTTTTTTTCACAAACATGATCTTTTAGTCACCAATTTTTTATTTTCCTAAGGGTAACAGGAGAAATTGGACCCCAAAAGTTGTTATCCAATTTGTCCTGAGTACGCTGATACCCCATATGTGGGAGAAAACTACTGTATGGGCACACGTCGGGTCTCGGAAGGGAAGTAGTGACGTTTTGGAATGCAGACTTTGATGGAATGGTCTGCGGGTGTCATGTGCGTTTGGAGAGCCCCTGATGTACCTAAACAGTGGAAACCCCCCACAAGTGACCCCATTTTGGAAACTAGACCCCCCACAGAACTTATCGAGATGTGTGGTGAGCACTTTGAACCCCAAGTGCTTCACAGAAGTTTATAACGCCCGGGCGTGAAAAAAAAAACTTTTTTTTCCACAAAAATGATATTTTTGCCCCCAATTTTTTATTTTCCTAAGGGTAACAGGAGAAATTGGACCCCAAAACTTGTTTTGCAATTTGTCCTGAGTAGGCGGATACCCCATATGTGGGGGTAAAACACTGTTTGGGCGCATGGCAGAGCTTGGAAGGGAAGGACCACCATTTGACTTTTTCAACTCATAATTGCCTGGAATTTAGATCAGACGTCATGTTGCATTTGGAGAGCACCTGATGGGCCCAAACAGTGGATACCCCCCAATTCTAGCTCCAGCCCTAACCCCAATCTCAGCCCTAATGGGAAAATAGAAATAAATACATTTTCTTTTAATTTCATTATTTTTCCCTAACTAAGGGGGTGATAACGGGGGGTCTGATTTACTATTTATGGCGGTTTTTATGTTTGGCAGCTGTCGCACGCTAAAAGACGCTTTTATTGTAAAAATAGTTTTTGCATCACCACATATTGAGAGCTATAATTTTTCCGTATTTTGACCAACCGAGTCATGTGAGGTCTTATTTTTTGCAGGACGAGTTGACGTTTTATTGGTACCATTTTCGGGCACGTGACATTTTTTGATCGCTTTTTATTCCGATTCCGACGCAGGATGAACAAAAACCAGCGTTTCATGAATTTCGTTTGGGGGGGGTGCGTTTACACCCTTCCGCGTGCTGCGATAAAATTGATAAAGCCCTTTTATCCTTCAGGTCAGTATGGTTACAGCGATACCTCATTTAGGTCTTTTTTTATGTTTTGGCGCTTTTATGCAATGAAAACTATTTAAAAAATCATTATTTTTCATAGCTTTATTCTGCGAGCTATAACTTTTTTTTTATTTATTCCCCGATGATGCTGTATGGCGGCTCGTTTTTTGCGGGACAAGATGACGTTTTCAGCGGTACCATGGATATTTATATGCGTCTTTTTGATCGCGCGTTATTGCACTTTGTTCGGCGGTATGATAAATCATTTTTTGCTTCGTTTTTTTATTTTTTAAGGGGTTCGCTAAAGGGGTTAACTAATGGGACAGTTTTATAGGGCAGGTCATTACGGACGCGGTGATCCCAAATGTGTACTTTTATTTATTTTTTTATTTCCAAAAAATGAATTTATTGGGGGAATATATATTTTTTTTTCTATTTGGCGGTTTTTAAAAAAATTATTTTAACACTTTTTTTTAACTTTATTACATTGTCCCAGGTGGGACATCACTGTCCTGTGACAGATCGCTGATCTGTCACATCACAGATCACTGTGACAGATCAGCGATCTGTCACAGGCAGTGCAGCAGGCTTCCTCGTGCCTGCACTTTGCAGGCACTGAGGAAGCCGGCTCCCTGCAGGCCCCTGAAGGTCCCCGTCGCCATCTTGGATTCGGCGGCCTGCAGGGAAGGAGCCCCCCCCGCAGCAGCACTGCACACTGCGCTGCCGTGGGGGGCTCAGGGAAGCACGGAGGGAGCCCCCTCCCTGCCGATGCTTCCCTTTATCCCCCAGTACACCGCGATCATGTTTGTGATGTTTGTGGACCCTGATGAAATCAGCTGACGTGCTGGAAAGTTGCAGGCTCTTCACCAGAGCCCACAGCAAACAGGGGGGAGCCGACCTTAGACATACCTATAGGTTTAAGGTCGTAAAGGGGATAGACACTGCCTTGATTTAATAAGTCCTCCCATTAAAGTTTTTATCCTCTTAATATACAACAGTTATATAGAACTGTGTACTTACAACTGCTAATTTTTCTTTCTACCCAGCTAATTCTTCTTTTCCATTAGGTCTATGACGTCACGTGATTAAAAACGGACTAACTGATTACTTCTAGGCTCTATGTAAAAACTGGAAGTCAATTTTCTCTGTACGAGTCATCACTGCAAAAGTCTATGGCAGGAGGAGGAGGGAGCTGCTGGGTCAGGAGTTGAAGAGGGGAATGATATATGCAGGGACAAGAAACTTCCTGTTTCTACACAGAGCAGAGAAAATTATTAGCTTGTAGAAAGCCATAATGAGCAAATGAAAGAAGAAAAACCCAACAAGATATCAAGCATGAAGAAATCTTACTTACTTTGAAGTTTGGTGAGAAGTATCTGTTGGCCTTATCTTTGTTAGCTTTATCCAAGTCATTTTTTGTTAACGTGAGGGTGAGATATTCCTTGTCATTGTCTGATCGTTCGGTACTGTAAATACCATCAAGTTCTTGCTCACCAAGTAATGTTCCATTCTCTACTTTCTCTGAATATTCATCAGGACCAGGTACGAAAAATGTATTTACCCAAAAGTGAAACATTTTTTCCTACAAAAAAGTAAAAAAAACAAAAAAAACAACATGCAATTAAAATACAATTATAGAACAACAACAAAAAAAAACAAAAAAAAAAAAACAAACAAGTCAAAACTGGGCAAATCTGGTACAGGTCTATACTAGCTCCAATACCCAGGTGGGCTAAGCTTACACATGGATTAAAAAAAGTTCTAAATAAAAATCAGACCGCTGAGTTGATCTAAATGGTCATCTGTACCGTATGGCATTTATTTTTGTACATAGTAAAATATACAAGATCAACCCATTTCTGACATTAGACATAATAATCCATGCATGTGACCTGGGTCTATCTAACCAGGGGCGGATTACTACATCGCCCACACACACACACACAGGTGGTGTGACAGCGATTGCCGCCAGGTGTCAGCTGAATCTGACAGTTGACAGCCGGCACTAAGTGCCCCAAAATGCTGCGATTGAACACGATCGCAGTTTTCTGGGTGCCGGCATAGGACTGACAGCCCCTTTGCCTTTGGATCGGAGACCCAACAGCGTGACACGGGGTCACGATCGTTGCCATGGTGACCCAATGTCGTCATGACAACATCCGGGTCACCAGAGCTAGGAAACATGCTGGTTTGCCCAGTGCATGATGCGCAAGTTTGCCTGTCAGTGCAGAGCTGACAGTTTCTAAAGCATAGGAATGCTGCTGCAGGCCAGGATGGGGGACAAGGAGCCACGCAGAGAAGGATAGGGATGAGGCGACAATGCATACCAGGCTTATACTCTAATCAATAAGTTTTCCCAGTTTTTCTGAGGCAAAATTAGGTGCCTCGTCTTATACACGAGTATATACGGTAAGTGTTCAGCATAGAACGCCAGATAAATGTGATCCCAAACGTTATGTAAAATGTTCCCAATAAAAGATTCAACAATCCACAAAAAAGCAAGTCCTCACTCAGGTCTGTCATCTGTTAACAGAAATATATGGGGCTCCCACATTACTGGTAGCACAAAGGCTCTGGAATAGCAAAATGGCTCCTCACCCTCCAAAAGAAATGCAGAAAATTCTGTGCTCGCAAATCCAAATGCCCCCCTTCCTTCTGAGCCCCACAGTGTACTTAAACCACATATAGCTTCCAAATTTGGCATTTCTGAAGCGATGAGAGCCTGCCTAACTTAATGGGTGCATGCCTCCAGAAGCACGGGCTGGGCATAACGTACTGGTCACTACAGCGGCAGTTTGCAATTTTCACTTGGCAACATTCATTGCTGCTTGTTTCTGGAAACTACCCATGGACTCAAAACCAGCACTACACCTATAGATAAATAAACAAAGGGGTATAATTTCAAAAATGGGGTCACTTGAGGGGGATTCTGCTTTTCTAGCAATTAGGGGCTCTGTATATGGAATCCGCAAACACTTCTAGGAAAATCTCCGTTCCAGGACGCAGACAGCACTCCGTTCTTCCCGAGTCTCTCTGTATGGCTATGTAGTACTGTACAGCCACATGTGGGGTATTGCCACATTCAGTAGAAATTGTGGGACAAATTCTGGTGCCATTTTTACCAACTTCTAGTGTGAAAATGTAAAATCTGGGGCTAAAACTAAAAGGTGATTTTATTATTTTCACGGCTCAACTTCTGTGAAACACCTGGGGGGTTCAAGGTGCTTACCATGCATCTAAATACATTCCTTGAGGGGACTATTATCCAAATGGGGTCACTTGTGGGGGGTTTCCACTGTTTCAGCACATCTGGGGCTCTCCAATTGGGACATGTCTGCTAATGATTGCAGTGCACCCAAACAGTGGTTTTCTCCCTCATATGAGATATTGGCGTACTCAGAAGAAATTGCACAACAAATTGTCTGGTGCAATTTTTCCTGTTACCCTTATAAAAATGCAATATTTTGTGCTTAAGACCTTTGTGGGGAAAACATGATTTCTTTATTTTTACGGCTCTACGTTATAAACTTCTGTGAAGCACCTAAGGGTTCAATGTGCTCACCACACATTTAGATCAGTTCCCTGAAGGGTCTAGTTTCCAAAATGGTGTCAGCTGTGGGGGATTTTCACTGTTTACGCACACCAGGGGCTCTACAAACGCAATATGGCATCCTCCAAATGTTCCAGAAAATTTTGCATTCAAAAAGTCAAATGGCGTTCCCTCCAAGCTCCGCCGTGCCCCCAAACCATGGTTTTCTCCCTTATATGCGGTATCAGCATGCTTAGCAGAAATTAAACAAATTTTAGGGTCCATTTTTTCCTTTTACCCTTATCAAAAAAAAAAAATTGTACCTGAAGTCAAATTTTGTGAAACAAAGTTAAATGTTTATTTTCTTCAAAAGCTTCCTGTGAAGCAGCTGAAGGGTTAATCAACTTTTTGAATTTGGTTTTGAGCACCTTAAGGGTGCAGTTTTTATAATGGTGTCACTTTTGGGGATCTTTCATATATAGACTCTTCAAAGTGACTTTAAATATGGTCTCTAAAAATGGTTTTGTAAATTTTGCTCCAAAATAGTGCCGATGTAAAGTAGACATGTAGGAAATGTTATTTATTAACTATTTTGTGTGACATATCTGTGATTTAAGGTGATGAAAATTCAAAGTTTGAAATAGCAAAACTTTTCAAATTTCCATTTTTGTTTTTTTGTTTTTTTACAAATGAACGCAAGTCATACCGAAGAAATTTTACCACCATCATGAAGTACAAAAATTAAGAGACCACTGCAGAGTGTTATAAAAATCAGCTTCTCTCCATGTCTGACAGCCATTCCAGTGTCAGTTGAATTCCAACCAGAGGACACCTCATTCTACTTAGGCTATGTGCACACGCTGCGGATTGGTCTGCGGATTTGTATCTGCAGAACCGCAGGTAAAATGACCTGCGGTTTATCACCTCTACAATGGAGGAGATGGTAAACCGCAGCAGAATCCGCAGAAAAGTAGTGACATGTCATTTCTTTCTGCGGATTCAAAACCGCAGCTTTTCCGCAGTTAAAACTCTGCAGCATGTGCACAGCAGATTGTAAATCACAGATTTACATGCTACTGTACACTGTCTGCAGAACTGCTGCGGATTGGCAGAGGCCAAATCCGCAGTGGATCGGCAGCAAAACCAGACTCTGTGGCAACCAGTGGTAGCCGTAGGCTACTTTCACAAGTCAGTTTTTCTGCAGGCGCGATGCGGCGAAATGTGTAAAATCCGGGTCCGTTTTTTCCCATAGTTTCATTATCGCCGCCGGATGCCTATGCAACGCGTCCGGTTTTTGCCGGATCCGGTCAAAATTGCTGGTCCGGCGTCTAGGAAAAACGTTGCATGCAAAGTTTTTTCCAAATGCCGGACCGGTTTTTTGCACTGCGCATGCTCGGAAGACCTTCTCTGCCAGGAATATATCCGGCAGAAAGAAGGATCCGGTCTCTGCGTTTGCGGCCGGATCCGGTAGTTCGCCACATCGTGCGGGACAAAAAAAAACTGACATGTGAAAGTAGCCTAAGAGCCTCATGTTCAGTTTTGTAACATTAGATCAGTGTATGGGCTTTGGATGTGTGGTCTGTTTGTTCTTCTACAGTTCTAGCATTAGGTGTACCAAGAAGAATTAATGCTGTTCTGAAAGCAAACAGCGGTCACACAAAATATTGATTTTAATAGATTTCCCCTTTATCATTTATCAAAATAAAAAAATGCAAAAACTGTTAACACTTCTATTTTTTTGTAAAAGAATTCCTTTGCAGAAGTTTTGGGCAGGTGTGGAAATAAATGTTGCAGAGTAATACACACATCATTCCTGCAAAGGTGTCCATATCCTTAAAAGGATCCTAATATATGGCATTCAAATCCTTTTTTTCATGCACGTAGCCTTGTGTTCTTTTCTGACATGACCTCCATGTAGTAGCACAATTCTCACAGTGGCCACTGCAGCTTCCACCGACAATACCCGAAAACCCGGGGTTTCAAGATGTTAATTTTTGGCTACGGACTGAATGATTGGGGGATAAAGAAGAGGGAATAAAAAGCTTGCCCAAATTATACAACCGTTACAAGAAAAAAATGCATCCAAGAGAAGCTTTTCCTTCATCTGCTGGGATCAAATCACATACAGATAGATAGGAACAGATGGCAAAGACATAGTCATGTAAACAAGCCTGTACCGTGTATTATCTATCCACCATTGCAGGGCTTAGCAGAACAGCATCACTACAGAGGTAAAGCGAAGGGCATCCATGTAAGTGGCAAAGAAAATCCTACAAACACATACTGCAATATGTAAAAACTGTTCCACACTGTCCCAAATATTTAGGACACAGACTTTTTACACCCCCCCCCCTTTAAGCCATATTCTAGCAAAATGTTTCGGGGACGAGGGACACAAAGCTCCCACTATTGCTCTTAAACTGGAAACCACTGATACTTATAAAAAAAGAAAAAAAAAAAAAGTAAACCTACCAATAAGTTCACATTTGCATAAAAATGTATGCAGGTGTATGGGATGTGTCAAATTACATCTGAACTTTGATGTATATCATCAATGTGCATATAAAGTTGTTTTTTTTTGTTTTTTTTTAAAGATGTTTTTTTTTTTTATTTTTTTTTTTCAATGAGCTTTTAATTGTACAGACAGCAGAATATATACATTTTAGGCTATATTCACACATCTGAGTGTTACCAGACTAGAGAAACAGGCCGATATTTTCCTCAGGTGTCGTTCCAAATGCTTCAGGTTTGTTTTGTTTTTTTTTTTTCTTTCACTAAAGCAGGTAGATTTGTCTGAACTTTCGTCCATTGATTCTTAATATATCAGCCAAAAATAAATGAAACTCAGGTGGAAGTCTGAAGAACAAAGTCGGTCTTAAATGTATCATCCATTTTACAAAGACCCCCCAAGACTAATGCTCATAGACCAAGTCTGATAAGAAAGACTGATGAGAATACGACAAGCACAAAGTCTCAAGGACCGGAGACAGATTTGTTTTTAAAATTCATGTTTGCATGTCTGAATGAAACTATAGGTTAGCGTACTGTCCCACGAACAAAACGGAAAGCACTGGGCTGTACAACGCTGATGTGTGAATGCACACTTGTGTCTTCTCAATAGGAGACGTATAGCAGTATGCCTAATAATCCGTAATCAAAACACATTTTTTACTACTTCTTACTCATTCTAGTGAATGGACACTAGTCCACATACATTTGAATACAGTGTTTTGCAACTGAAGCGCAAAGCAGTGTACAAATGTGAACCTTTGATGCAAATGATAAAGAGTGGAAAGAAAAACGCAGGATATTCTGCACATTACTAAAGTTAGACTGTCATGTAAAACTAGCACAGACAAAAAAAAAAAAAAAAAAAAAAAGGAAAAAGAGGGGTCAATTTCCTGCTCATCTCATTTTAGAGTGAAGCTTAGCAATACTTATTCCAACTGCAAACAGGGTAGGGGGAGGCTCCTGCTGCAGCCATGCATCTTACAGTTAGACATGGTATACAACGAGGAGAGCATTTTCTAGGACACTTTTTAAGGCGCAAAAGTGTTCAGTTTTTGCTATTTTTTTTTCCTGTTGCCAACAATTTTAAAATTCGTTTACTTTAATTTTTTTTTAAATCCACCATATATGCTTTAAAGCA
This sequence comes from Dendrobates tinctorius, assembly GCF_039654945.1. Lineage (NCBI taxonomy): Eukaryota > Metazoa > Chordata > Amphibia > Anura > Dendrobatidae > Dendrobates > Dendrobates tinctorius. The sequence continues at coordinate 7,671,242 of NW_027361823.1, read as the reverse complement.
GGGGTCCCCAACTACCGGTCCGCAGCCCAGGTCCGGGCCGTTGCAGTGCTCTTGCCGGTCCGCGGACACAAGGGCAAGAGCACTGCAAAGGCCCGGTCCTGTGCCGCAGACACAAGGGGAGCCGGCGGCTGTAGCTTCCATGGATACTCACCCTGCATCCATGTCGGCGCGGCGGCTTCATCCAGTGCTGAGCGATCACGTGGTACCGCTCATTTACGGTCATGAATATGGACACCACTCCTCTCCCATAGGCGTGGCGTCCATATTCATGACGTTAAATGAGCGGTACCACGTGACTGCTCTGCACAGGAAGAAGCTGATGCGCCGCGAGATGTAGGGTGGGAGCGGAGCCCTGTATACAAGAGAGGGAGGGTGGGAGCGGAGCCCTGTATACAAGAGAGGGAGGGTGGGAGCGGAGCCCTGTATACAAGAGAGGGAGGGTGGGAGCGGAGCCCTGTATACAAGAGAGGGAGGGTGGGAGCGGAGCCCTGTATACAAGAGAGGGAGAGTGGGAGCGGAGCCCTGTATACAAGAGAGGGAGAGTGGGAGCGGAGCCCTGTATACAGGATGGGAGAGTGGGAGCGGAGCCATGTATACAGGATGGGAGAGTGGGAGCGGAGCCATGTATACAGGATGGGAGAGTGGGAGCGGAGCCATGTATACAGGATGGGAGAGTGGGAGCGGAGTCATGTATACAGGATGGGAGAGTGGGAGCGGAGTCATGTATACAGGATGGGAGAGTGGGAGCGGAGTCATGTATACAGGATGGGAGAGTGGGAGCGGAGTCATGTATACAGGATGGGAGAGTGGGAGCGGAGTCATGTATACAGGATGGGAGAGTGAGAGCGGAGCCATGTATACAGGATGGGAGAGTGAGAGCGGAGCCATGTATACAAGGAGTGGGAGCGGAGCCATGTATACGGGGAGTGGGAGCGGAGCCATGTATACGGGGAGTGGGAGCGGAGCCATGTATACGGGGAGTGGGAGCGGAGCCATGTATACGGGGAGTGGGAGCGGAGCCATGTATACAGGGAGTGGGAGCGGAGCCATGTATACAGGGAGTGGGAGCAGAGCCATGTATACAGGGAGTGGGAGCAGAGCCATGTATACAGGGAGTGGGAGCAGAGCCATGTATACACCATGATTAAAAAATAATCAGCATGTACAGTACTCCAGTACAATTTTTTTTAAGTGCTCAATGCTCCATTTCCTTGTAGTTTCCAATCATCATTAGCAGTGACGGTCATCAGTAGAAGCAGCCCAGTGCTCCCACTGAAACAGAGAAGCAAGCCAGGTGCTCCTACTCATTCAAAACCTATGGCGAGTTGAGTCACATTATAAATGTTATAATTAAATGATAAGTATGCACTACTAAACTACAACCCCGTCCATAGCCCCACCCCCTTATGACCAAAGCCCCTCCCCTGCCACACCTCCATCCCCGCCCTGCCATGGAAGAATGGTCTTGCTTGAAGCCGGTCCCTGGTGCAAAAAAGGTTGGGGACCACTGCTTTAAAGAGATCTGTTTTTTATATTTAGTGTTGGCATTTAATGGTCTTTGCCAAAGAGGCGTCTCCAAGATTCTCTGGCAGCATGTCTTTAGACTCCTCTGCATTATTACTATGAGCAACGCCCTCATTGGCAAAAACCATAAAGAATAGCATCAAGACGACCCATCTCTCCATAACCCTATGGCAAGTTTTTTTTTTTTTGGTTTTTTTTTTATTTTTTTTTAAACCCTCCAGGCAGCAGCAAAAAAAAAAAAAAATAATCAGTGCAAAAACTGGCAACGTCTAATCTGGCGACAGGTCCTCATTAAATTAGCATTCTTAATACTGACTTAAGACTGTGCTTTTCCGTCCTGCTCTGACCAAATTCATGTAATTCACCAAAATATCAGTGATGTTTTATACCACATTTTTAGTGGTTTAATATGACCTGTAGTGTAAAAGGTAATCAGAAGAAGGCTTGGATCCCTGTCAAACCATGTTCTTAAAAGCAAGTGGTATGTCAATATTTAATCCAGTTTTTAGCATGTGTACGACCAAATATAACTGATAAGCAAGTGTAATTCACACCAACAATTAGGTCTCCAGGTGGCTGGATTCACATTATATAATCAACAAACCAAAACAAGAAAACTTAAGTTGACCTGTTATAGACTGGTGGTCTGCACCCTGTCGTTTTCTAGCTGTTGGGAATGCTGGTAGCAATAGTTTCTTAAGCAGCTGGAGAGACCACTGTTACTGACCAACAAAATGGCAAAAACGGTGAAAGATTTGTAACAAAAAAAAAAAAAAAAGCCAAAATCTTTGATAATGCACTTCACATATTGATACTGTCAAATCAAAAATAGTTGAGCATTAGCACAAGTCTAAATTTATTAAGGCAATGGATAACAAGCCAAGAGAAGTCTGCAGGCTCCCAGGTGCTTTCTCTATTAAAGTGAGAGCAGGCATTAAAAGGTGGTGTCCAGTCTTGGGATAAAAGTCTGCAGACTTTAAGCGTGCGCTGTCACAATTCCACACAATTGCACGCAAGCAATTACGAGGTCCCATGCATGCGAACTGCATGTGTGTGGCCATGTGCCGACTAGACGTGTGCAGAAACACAAACGAGTGTAGTTAGGATGTAACCAAAAGTAAGCAAATCTCATGCATGGAGGTCACAAGACTGTCCCCTCATACCAGAAATATGGGGAATCAAGACTGTGTCCCCAGCACAGAGCGCCTGCAGAGTTCTATCCCGAGCCTGGTCAGTTTGCTAAAGAGCAGTTCTCAAAAGTACTGCTGTCCTTGCCCACCTTTAATGCAGTCACAGTGACAGCCAGGAAATCACAAGGGAAGGTGGAAGCAGCTTTTACCTTTCTGCCTTCCCATTTAATTTTTATATACAGCTCTCAGCTGGCTAACACCAGGACACCATCATGTTATAACAAAATGACCACTGCACAACACCGGGGGAGGGACATTAAGAGGTGGGAGTGAATATATTTTTTTTTTATTTCACTGGTTATTAGCTAATCCTGGGCACCAATACACATTAAATGTCTGGGTGGTCAGTGTTCTACTCTAGAGAGAGTGACATTCTAAAAATGTAACTGCATAGTCAAGTAGCTGCAGGAGCAGGCAGTCTAAGGGTGTGTGCACACGCTGCGGATTCTGCTGCGGTTCCGCAGCGGATTTGGCCGCTGCGGGTCCGTAGCAGTTTTTGCTGCGGTGTACAGTGCCATTATTCCCTATGGGAATAAAAAACCGCAGTGCAGACGGTGCGGCTTTTTCCACGCGGTTTTCCTGCGGTTTTGAAACCACAGAAAGAATTGACATGTCAATTCTTTCTGCGGATTCCGCTGCAGTTTACCATCTCCTCCATTGTGGAGATGAAAAACTGCAGAGCAATCCGCAGGTCTTTTGACCTGCAGATTTTACAAAATCTGCGTGGCCAAATCCGCACCCCAATCCGCAGCGTGTGCACATCCCCTTATTAGACACAGCCAGACTCCCCGCAGATAAGGCAGAGACTGTTATTACCGCAACTGCCATTTTTGTCACTGTAGAGCACTGAACAAGCACTGTGTATACAGAATGAAGTTTTTTTACAAGGTGACCACATGATCGCTGGATGTAGGGAGGGAGCAGAATTTGCTGGGTCCTAAGAGACCCAGTCAGCTCTGCTGTGCAGCCAGGAGGCAGATATTCCTTTGAAACTGGGGCTTATAATCCAGTCACAGGAAAAATTTACATGGTGAAATTTATCTGGTCTTGCCCTGAGCAAACTGTAACAAAGCGCAACAAACATAACTGGATGGCAACCACCTGCTCCCTAAACAGGACCAGCAATACACGGCCAGAAATCACCAATGTGAGAAATCACTTGGTAAATAATTTTATCCTGGGTCATAGCCGAAGAAACAATTCACAAACCTTTTTCATCATCTTGTTCTGTTTGTGGAAAAACTCAACCTTTATGTCCCCACAAACAGGAAGAGGCTGCGGGAAATCAAAATACATGTACTTCTCCTCGCGTCTTGTAGGTCCTGTGGGGGATGTAAATATCTTAACCTTCAGCTGGTAGATGACAAACTGGGGATCTACAGAAGAAAGTGTAAAGGTAAAGAGAAAGTTTATGGAGAATCAAGTCTGAAAACTGCCACAGATTAATAGACTTAAGGACACATTTTGCCACAAGTTCTGTGAAATCACAAAATGATGGATTTTGATTTTCTTTTAAAGTATCACAAAGATAATTTGACCATACAAATGTATCAATTTCTTGAGTACAGCACCAAGGTTATTCCCCAATAAAAAATATATATATGCATACTAGTTATAGTTAGTCACTGCATAGGCTATAATGACATAACACATCCACGAGAGGAGCTGTAACTGGGGAATGTAGGTAATGTGCACACTGTCTTTTTCAAGTGGGTCAGCTCCAAAAGGCACACGGAAAGCTTATATAAAAAAAAAAAAAAAACTTCTATGTAGAAACTACTTGCTGTTCACATGCTCAATGTATTGAATCTCAAATCGGTTCATGTTTCCGAAGACGTCGAGAGGTTAATAGAAATGGTCTGAGCATTCTTTAGGCAGCTTCCGCTCTAGAGACGCTCTTTACGTTATAGTAGAAGTCAATGGGAAAGACAGGACTGTGAGCATTTTGACAGATTTTTTTTGGTTGAAAAGCAGTTTCTTCATTGTTGGGAGTTTAAAACACAAATAAAAGTTTCTGCTAGGGTCTTCTTCCTCGCTTCTTTCTGTCCAACCAATCAGTGGGGTGGGGTCTTAGGACTCTGATGCTCACCAATCAAAAGTAATGAATGAAACACATCTGCTACCCTTTTAACTTTACTTCATCCTCTTATTTAACAGCTTATATTGCCGAGCGCCGGCTGCAGTAATTATTAGAGAATGAAACTTAAGACAACCACTTAATGAGCACTACACACCAATTACCAAAAACCAAGCTGTGATCTGTGTTAGGACACACTATTCAGGTGCACAAACCAAAATGCCGCAGATATTCGGAACAGGAAGGGTGGAGGCTGTTAACTCACAGCACAAAATGCCAGAGGAAAACCACAACGGAGTGCAAAATTGGGACAATGGTACAGAAGGAGTCTAACGTCTTCAACCAAAAAAGTAACCCTAAGTGGAATAAAAAAGGGGGCTTATTAATACTATAATACTAGTCTCCAAACTGAGCCTTTCACAATTTGTTGTTCTGAATCATTATGAAAAAAGGTAAATGGCATACTATAGTTAAATACAAAAAATGCCCCCCACCTCCTCCCCCAGATAAGTAGATACTTCAGCTTTTCAAGTTCATCAAATTCCATCACAGCAATGACACTGTCAGTTTGTGCAAGGATTCCAGGACCACAATTAGAAATAGTCTATTCGATTAGTCCAAAAACCTACACAGAACGTCATATACCATTCTCCACACCAAAGTTTGTCAGATGTGACTGTCCACCCTTTACAAAAGCTAGATAATGGATCCCGATATGGAAGACAACCACACGAAGCAATACACCTTTTTCATACATATTGTATTAGCCAAGTTTTCTACTCTTATTAATTTCTACATTTTAACTGCCATAAAAAGAAAGTCACTAAGAAAATGAACTTTAGCATAAGAAGTGTTGTCATAGGGACAGTAAATTGTAAGGGTTTTATGCTCAGGGCAAGGAAATTCCAGCACAGTAAAGATCCCAAACCAACAGGAATGTAAAGCAGATTTCTGCAGAATGTATAAATTCTTCTTCTACACAATGAGGTTGCAGCTCACCTTCAGGATTACACTAAAACCAATATAAAATTGGGAGATCCACATTAGGTTCTATTTACTTCACATTTTCAGTCTTTGACCGACGCACATCTCAGATGAAAGGCTGTGACATATGCTACTGTACGGGCATACAGTATAATAAATCACCCATAGGCTCTCACAGCGGAGGTATATACAGCATTATATACACCTATACACCATTTACCAATACCGTCATATAGAAAGGTGAGAGCAAGTACACTCAAGGTATATAAATGTACACTGGCCATACAGAGGCTGAATGCAAATTTCTCATTGCTCTGTTCATCCAATATAAGGTCAATTGATACACTTGGCTGGATGCTTTTTCCAGCATATACGCCAAATTCGGGGGCGAGAACAGAGACAAAACGTTCTTTCAGCAATGGCTGATGAATGTCAAAGTCAAATTTGCTTCCCCCCCAGTATTCCTATGGCAGACCAAACAAGCAGGCAGTTCCTGTAACGAACCTCTGACACAGTAACCTTGCCGGAAATATTACAAAAATGTCCACCATTACCAGAAACAGGCAATAGCAGGGAAAAAAAATAAAACCAAGACAGACTGGTCATACTTACTGCAAGTTCCTCCGCTGAACATTGGAATAGTTTCAAACATCATCTTGTGAAACAGAAGTGCCACTGGTCGGTAATCCAAATTATTTTTTAACAAGTAGCTGTAGTAATAGACATAACGCCTTTGGCTGGGAATTGTCACACCCTAAATATATAAAAGGACAGTGTTAACACATTTGAGAAGAGCATTCTCAGTCTTTACAAGTATGGTTAATGTACAAGATGCGCGTTTAGTTCTTCTGTGCACAGATTGATAGAATTAAAATAGAAAAAAAAAATTTTAAATGTTCGGTTAAAGGCAAAGCCAGTCTCCAAGACACGACCTTCACGATTCCAGTTACCTTCTTGTCTCGGGTCCGCACTTCTCCATAAAAATCTAACGCTTCTTGTGCCTTTAGAAACTTGCCTCGATGTAGCAAATATGCACAAATCATTACCCCTGTACGTCCTTTGCCAGCTTTACAGTGGATTGCTGCTACATTGTCGTTTTCACTTAGCCACTGGTCGAGATCTTCACAAAAAGGTTTGATTAGTTCTAACTGTGGTGGATTGTGGTCTTCAAAAGGATATTGTGCAACTGCAAAGAAAAAAAATCATATGAGGTTTGTTGCTCTTTTGCTCGGCAAATTACAAAAATATAACAGCAATTTACATTAAAGATGATAGAAGAAAAATGAGGCAAATAAGACTTTTAGTTTGATGTGACATGAGATAAAGGAGGACAGACATTAGACCTTCACTGATTTCCCAAATTAAGTGCCCACTGGATCACATAAAAATGACTTGTGACGACATATTACAGGCAAGTACGAATACAGTGATACCAAACTCGCAAAGTTTGTTAATTTGTTAAGGGATAAAAGTAAATCAGGAATTTCTACAAAATTTTTTTTATTAATACCATTTTTTGGATAGATGCAATGTCCTGAGCACTTATTGCATTTTATTTGGGAAGCAGTTGCGGCAATTAAAGGGAACCTGTCAGCACTTTTGGCCGATATAAGATACGGCCAGTGTCTTTCAGGGCTTATCTACAGGATTCTATGCTGCTGTAGATAAGCCCCGAGCTGACCTGAAAGATAAGAAAAATAAGTTTTATTATACTCACTTATACTGGTGTGGTCCGATCCGATGGGTGTTGCGGGTCTGGGTCCAGCGCCTCACATCTTCTTGCGATACAGTCCTCCTGCTTGCTTCCTTGCTTCTGTAGCGGCTCCTGCGGAGGCATACTTATCTGCCCTGTTGAAGGTAGAGCAAAGTACTGCAGTGCGCAGGTGCCGGGAAAGGTCAGAGGCCCAGCGCCTGCGCACTGCAGTACATTGGTCTGCCCTCAACAGGACAGAGAAGTACGCCTGCGCAGGAGCATGATGCCAGGGAGCTGTGAACCAAGCAGGAAGGCGGCACCCGCAAGAAGATGGGAGGTGCTGGAGCCCGGACCTCCCCAGACCGCCCGCCCCCCCCCCTCCCCAGATAAGTATAATAAAACTTAATTTTCTTAACTTTCAGGTCGGATCGGGGACTTACTACAGCATTAGAGAATGCTGTAGATACAAGATATGGCAGCTGCCTTTCAGGGCATATCTGCCAAAACGGGTGACAGGTTCCCTTTAATAAAATTCAATTCTGGCCTTATATCTTGATCGTTTGTAATTTCTACAGATCATAGTGATGCCAAATAAGTTTATTTCTTCAATTTTGTTATTTTTAAAGACGGATATAAGGTTCAAGTTTCTAAAAACCTTTTTTTGCCCTTTGTTTTTGGTTCCCTTAGGGAACTTAAACTTGTGATTGTCAGATAGTTTGCTTTATATAGTATACTGAATTACTGTCTTATGAAGCCCAGCCACAGACTCGTGATCATTGGAGCATTCCTAGGGGCTCCGACATGGCATGCATAAGGGTCTTCAGCAGGCCCTTGGCAGCCATGACAGCCAATCAGCACAAGAAAGAGCCTTGCAGGGTGGGAGTTATCATACACCGCAACAGTTAACAGCAGAAAGTAGAGCACAGATGCTGTCAGAGTAACCCTGCCAAGTATCTGCTGGGTACCATGCAGGCTAAACTCCTGATCTTACAGCATAAACAGATACATGCATTGGATCTACTAGTATGCCCAATGGCAGGAAGGAGATTAAAGTGTTGGTCTTATGATGAATCTTCAGTAGGCACTAATCCAAGGCCTCCTAGCTTCCAGCTTGCCAAGAGTTTGGGGTGGGGGACTTGTGAAGTTAGGACTAGAGATGAGAAATTGTTCAGCTCCTTCCTTATTCCACAAGCTATAGCATTTACCGAATAAGCTGCAGAGGGAACCCAGCTCTCCATGCATGTGTTGTGACAGTGAAACAGCCGCGACACATGCAGCTGCGGCGCCGGACAGCTGATCAGCAGGAGCGATCCAGGTAGCAGTGTTCCTTCTGCAGCTTATTCGGTAAGCGCTATCGCTTGCTGAATAAGGAGGGAGCCGAACAAATTCGCTTATCTCTAGTTAGGACCAGCAGCAATTTTGCATCACTTGCACGAACTGTGCACTCTCCCATGTGCTCATTTCTAAGGTGAAAACCGCTCTGTACTCTGGTGCTGCTCAACTGTTACTGCAGATTTAATATTTTAACCAAACTGTCGTAAAAAAAAAAAAAAAAAATTTAAAAGGCGAAATTAAGCCTTTCACAAGTTACAGATTTACATGTAGGATATGGAAACCATAACACAATACCAGCTGAATAGAGAACATCTTATCTACACACTGTATTTTCTACAACTGACCCATGGAGCACATTTTTCATCCTACAGCATATCAATTCTTTGCGCAGATTTCATACTTAGCAATTGTAAGTATAACATCTGCAGTGAAACCGCAGCAAGATACGAACGAAAGTCACAGTTTTTGCTGGAGTGATGTTGTGTATTCCTCTTTAAAAGATGTGAACTTTGCATACAGAGGTTGTACAAGAAACTGTTTTAGCAGGAAAGGAAAAAAAACAAAACAAAACAGAATGATCTTTCAGGTTGTGATCATATTTTCCTCCCATTCCACCACATTTCCATCTCAAAACATGACCGGTGTACTGCGACTTACCTCTGCAGCTAAATTTGTTGGTATCATAATGTCTTTCAGCACATCTACAAGTGAAGCAGAGAAAAGTTAGCTCCAGGGTCAGATACATTTTATCATGTTCGTTCACAGCACCATGTAGAGGACCAGCCTATCCATATTAATACCAATATAGCAAAATTGAATAAGGCTCAGCTTCACCAATGAATGTCATTCTGTACAGCAAACTTAATCTACTTGGTAACAAAAGAAGAATGTCTAATCATTTCCAATTCCTATTTAAGGCGCGCTCTTGTCCAGCACATTATTCTGCATTATTTAAAGAGATATGCAATTAAGACCTCAGCCATTGATCTTGGACAGCTCTGAGTGCAAAAGCCTTGTGATGTCATTATTGGCTTGTCTCCGTCACAGGACAATACACTCCAGACTGACTGCGTTGGAAAATGGCCTATGAATGACATGTCTGCCCATTGTTAGATAAAGTCTTGAAACACCTCAAAATGAGGGGAACAGTTAAAGGGGAAGCAAAGAAAACAAGCCTATAATTTTAAATCCTTTAACTCCTCATACAAGAGAAAGCAGACTACATTATTAAACACATGTAAAAGTACCATTCCAGTGGGTTTGGTTTTTTTATTTCACCATCTGTTAGCCATCAGTAATGTACGATTAATGTAAGCATTACTATACTAACTGGTGGCAGTTCTCTGCAGTTTCCAGCGCTGCTCTGATCCTCTGGATCAGGTGACCCAACCAGCTGACAATACTGTATTGCCGGAAGTCACTTTCTCAATGCAAGTGACACGGAGAACGAGACTCTCAGACTTACATCGAAGGTAACAGTTCACCAGAAAGAAAAATGCTATTAGCCTGCATATATGGGGTTAATCTGCAGGTTAATCACATTATTAACCTGCCTGACACATGCACTTACCCAAAAGCTTCAGGGAGAAAATTAACTTTATTCTCCTAGGCAGCATTCCGGTTTCTGTCATGGGGCAGCGGCGGTGCAGTTTCAGTATACAGAGCAGCGGTTGGAACTGTGAGCTTTGCATTGGGACCGGCTGTCAGTCAGGGACGGGGGCGCAGTTACAGCCATCACTCTGTATACTGAACCAGCTCCGGCCCCGTGAATTAAACTGGAACGCTGTAAGGGAGAATAAAGTTCATTTTCTCCCTGCAGCATTCAGGTAAACGCCGGCAGGTTAATAACACTATTAACCTGCAGAATAACCCCATATCTGCAGGTTAATAGATTTCTCTCTTTTCTGGTGACAGGTTCCTTTAAGAAATGATGCAAGAGGTGTGAACAGTCAAGAAAGATGTGATCACATGATGCAATAGAGGGACTGGAGCAGCACTGTAAATGGCAGAAGACAGACTGCCAAGTGTCTTAATGGTCCGGAGGCTAATAAACGATCAAACTGAAAAAAGCTACTGGCACAGTATTTATAGGGAACCTACTATGTCCCCCAAATGCTTTTAACCTACAGTTACAGGGTTAATAGCGTTCCAGTGCTGTCCGGCCACCTTACTGAAAAGTGTGGTTACAAAAAAAAAAAAAAAAAAAAAAAAAAAAAAAACACACTTAACTATTACTCCTGTCTTTCAGTCACAGAGGCGTGCCAGGAGGTACATAAGCGACAGCTGTAAGGACACCTCGGTGACAGCTCACTCTGCAGCGCATCTGTGAAGATCGTGCTGTCAAAGCTCTGGGCATGTTACATCCATCGCTCAAAATGCTCCATGTGACGAATGAAGCTGCTCTGTGCAGTGTGTGCTCACCGTGAGTGGAAGCCTGCGGCTCTCGGGAGGAATTACGCCACATTTCTCCCAGTAGCCGCACTCTCAGGAAGGCGGCCACACAACATTGGAACGCTGTTAACTGTATACCTTCAGGTTATTAGCATTTGGGGACATAACAGGTTCTCTTTTAAAGCAAACATGACACTAATAAATGCAGTTTAATCTGCAGGCATCTTATAGAGCAAGAGGAGCTGAACTGATTGATAAATACTTATGCGAGTATATTCACTGACTGACCATCTCTGTGTGCACATTTATACAGGCCAGGCTGTCAATCACTGACAGGACCACACACTAGCCTGGAAAGTCCAGAATTAGCAGAAATTTAAATTATAGTCTTTTCTCCCAAAACTATAATGTCAATCTGCTCCACTCCTCCTTTGCCATAATATAATACGGTGCCTGTAGATTGCGCCACGTGTGCAATGCGACAGGCTCCCTTTAAATCCGTTGCAATTCTGTAGCCTTTAACAATAATTAGTACCAGTTTAATCAGATTTAAAAAGAAACAATCAGAAACCAATATTTAAACCAATTGTCATTATATAAACAAGTGAATTTTAAGATCCTTTATTCTTCTGACACTTTCCATTTAGCAGTCTTTTGCTAAGGTTTTGCTGTATAGACTGACAAAATGAGCCCAGTCCTAATCAATAGTAAGCCAAACGACAGCTCTACTGTACTGAAGACACCTAAATATGGCAGATGAGCAAAAACCCATACACTTTACACTTTAGTATTGTATTGGCAGGGAGTTCGTATCTCTCCCCACCCCCACAGATAATTGCCGCCATGATGGATTTTCGGCGTTAGAATGCTTTTTATTCTACTACCAATATAGGCTGCTGCCAGAAGGGTCTGATACAGGGATTGGGTGGAGACAGGTCATAAATATTGGGGACTCCACGGTGCGTACACATTAATGGAAGGACTCCTAAGGACGGATTGCTTTGCAGCCGATTAACATTAATTTTTTAAGAATTCTTACAAAACTAAGAAGTAATAGAGCACTGGAGTAAGGATTATTCTGCCCTCAGCATCAATCAGGTGACAAATCTCCTTTAATAAAATGGATATACCAAATTGAGAGATCATATTGAGCAGTGGGGGGGTGGATCAGCTTCACAAGTCTACAAGCTGAAGTGCGCCGTCTATATATTTTATTCCCAATTCAACACGTGGTCACAGGCCATGGGGTGGGCAAACATCCAAGTCATTTAAAAGTAGATCATGTAACATGAACGGCTGCCAAAATTCCATCTAACCTCATCACTCCACCACCACGACACAAATCTCCATTAGGCCCCTCCAACTAATTGTTTCAGGCATGCAAGTCTGTAAAACAATACCCATCCACTCAGCCTACAGAAAGTGAAAGGCAGCCGCTTTTACCAGTTGTGGAGTTTAGAAAAAAGGAGGCAACCCCAAAATATACTTACAGATTGTAGATCTTGTAATGGTTTTTATGTTTGGAGTCCAAAAACCTTGAAAAGAATAAAAATACTACTGTAAGCAGCAGGAAATACATCATAAATAAGCATGATGATATTGAACACCTCTTTGAGAGGACGACGAGACATTAGAACGACGAGACATTAGAACAACCGCACATTTAGTGCATTTTGTGGTGCAGATTATTTGCTACACCGCTATATGTGAATGTCATGTACAGAGATTTTATTTACCCATTAAAAAAAGCATTTATGAATAATTTACCCCAGTTGAGGGCGATTCATTGCCAGACTGCAGGGACATGCTCCTCTGAACAGAGGGATGGTAACAATTTAAAATTCATATTCATATATCCAGGAGCAAGAAAACAGATGAAAAAGATGCTCCAAAATCATTTAAAAGGAAAAGTAATTAACAAAATCGACATGTACGGCAAAGCAAGATGTCCTCCTGTGGATGTCCACAATTCTAAATAGGTAAAATTCTACGCAGATTTTTTAATATGTACTTAGAAACCCACCAATACAATCCTGACTGCCTGCAGCCTCCACAAGGGGGCGCTTATGAGTAAACTTTAACTCGTTTATACAGTATACAGTGAAGTCAAGAAAACTGTACGGAATAAGCTGGAACTCTGGATCACACATTTCTGAAGATCATCCTTGGGAAATGATTCCATCATGCTAGAAAGGGGAAGAAGAAAATAAAAAAAAAAAAAAAAAAAAAAAAAAAAAAAAAGGTTGTTCACCCACTTGCTCCTGGATTGCTGGGGGAAGCTGCTCTTGGAGTATGGTTAGAAAGAATTCTTTATTCACGACCGTATTCTTAAGCAAAATAGTGAGCGAGCCCGCTACGCGAGATTAAAAGCCCCCATACATGAATGGTTTCAGGTTAGTTTAATGTGGGCATGATGCAGGACTCATGGTAGTGTTCACTTTTTTTTTTTTTTCCCTAAAACAATCATTCTTCCAGATGACCCAAACAGTGACAAACCTTGACAGAGGCCAGTCTCCAAAATTCTAATCCTCACGGTGCGTACAGATGTGCTGACATTTGCCTGTTGCGCTCATGTGTGGAGCTGCTTTTCAACCAAAGGAGAGGGCTCACCCATCAGTTTGCCTAAGAACGCTAGTTTAAATAAAGAATGGTATCAACAAATCCTCCAAAAGAAGCTTCTACCAACCATACAGGAGCAATTTGGTGATGAACAATACTTTTTTCACCATCATATCACAGGGCAAAAGTGTTAACTAAGAGGTACAGTGAACAAAACAGAACCTGTGATCAATCCTCAAAAAGCAGGTGGACAAATGGGACAAATTCTGATAAATTCCAAGCACCGATAGGAATGAGATGTCGTCAGTCAGGATTTGGCCCAGAAGATAATATCCAGCTGAGCTGACGAAATGTTGAAAAATAGGCGTGAACACTGTAAATATTGAGTCTGTGCATAAACTTCATTACTTAGGCCTCTTTCACACTTCCGTTTTTGACAATCAGTGAAGATCCGCTGATTTGGAAAAAAAACGGATCCGCCACTTGCGTTTATTTGTGAAAAAAAACGGAAATTTGGCGAAAATTTCGCAATTTTCCAACTTTGAATTTTTATGCCCTTAAATCACAGAGATATAGCACACAAAAAACTGAAGTAACATTTCCCACATGTTTACTTTACATCAGCACAATTTTGAAACCAAAATTTTTTTTTGTTAGGAAGTTATAAGTGTTAAAAGTTGACCAGCGATTTCTCATTTTTGCAACACCATTTTATTTTTACGGACCACATCACATTTGAAGCCACTTTGAGGGGTCTATATGATAGAAAATACCCAAAAGTGACACCATTCTAAAAACTGCACCCCTTAAGGTGCTCAAAACCACATTCAAGAAGTTTATTAACCCTTTAGGTGCGTCAGGAATTTTTTGAATATTTAAAAAAAAATGAACATTTAACTTTTTTTCACTAAAAAAAATACTTCAGGTTCAATTTTTTTTTAATTTACCAAGGGTAACAGGAGAAATTGGACTGCAAAAGTTATTGTGCAATTTGTCCTGAGTACGCTGATACTTGATATGTGGGGGGGGAACCACTGTTTCGGCGCATGGCAGACCTCAGCAGGGAAAGAGTGCCATTTGACTTTTTCAATGCAAAATTGGCTGGAATTCAGATCGGACGCCATGTCACGTTTGGAGAGTCCCTGATGTACCTAAACAGTGGAAACCCCCCCCCCAAGTGACCCCATTTTGGAAACTAGACCCCCCAAGGACCTTATCTAGATATGTGGTGAGAACTTTGAACCCACAAGGGCTTCACAGAAGTTTATAACGTACAGCGGTACAATTAAAAAATCATATTTTTTTCCACAAAAATGATCTTTTCACTCCCAATTTTTATTTTTCCAAGGGTAATAGGTCCCTAAAAGTTATTGTGCAATTTGTGGGTGTAAATGACTATTTGGGCACATGGCAGAGCTCGGAAGGGAAGCAGCGCCATTTGACGTTTTTGGCTGGAATTGAGATCGGACACCATGTCGCGTTTGGAAAGCCCCTGATGTACCAAAACAGTAGAAACCCCCCATAAATGACACCATTTTGGAAACTAGACCCCCCCAAGGAACTTATCTAGATGTGTGGTGAGCACGTTGAACCCCCCAGTGCTTCACAGAAGTTTATAACGCCCGTGCGTGAAAATACAAAAATCGTATTTTTTCCACAAACATGATCTTTTAGTCACCAATTTTTTTCATTTTCCCAAGGGTACAAGGAGAAATTGGACCCCAAAAGTTGTTGTCCAATTTGTCCTGAGTACGCTGATACCTCATATGTGGTAAAAAACTACTGTATGGACACACGTCGGGGCTCGGAAGGGAAGTAGTGACGTTTTGGAATGCAGACTTTGATGGAATGGTCTGCGGGTGTCATGTGCGTTTGGAGAGCCCCTGATGTACCTAAACAGTGGAAACCCCCCCACAAGTGACCCCATTTTGGAAACTAGACCCCCTAAGGAACTTATCTAGATGTGTGGTGAGCACTTTGAACCCCCCCAGTGCTTCACAGAAGTTTATAACGACCGGGCGTGAAAATAAAAATATCGTATTTTTTCAACAAACATCTTTTAGTACCCATTTTTTTTTATTTTCCCAAGGGTAACAGGATAAATTGGACCCATAAAGTTGTTGTCCAATTTGTCCTGAGTACGCCGACACCTCATATGTGGGAGAAAACTACTGTATGGGGGCTCAGAAGGGAAGTAGTGACGTTTTGGAATGCAGACTTTGATGGATTGGTCTGCGGGTGTCATGTGCGTTTGGAGAGCCCCTGATGTACCTAAACTATTGAAACTCCCCACAAGTGACCCCATTTTGGAAACTAGACCCCCCACGGAACTTATCTAGATGTGTGGTGAGCACTTTGAACCCCCAAGTGCTTCACAGAAGTTTACAACGCCTGGGCGTGAAAATAAAAAAATCATTTTTTTTCCACAAAAATGATATTTTTGCCCCCAATTTTTTATTTTCCTAAGGGTAACAGGAGAAATTGGACCCCAAAAGTTGTTTTGCAATTTGTCCTGAGTATGCTGATACCCTATATGTGGGGGTAAAACTGTTTGGGCGCATGGCAGAGCTTGGAAGGGAAGGAGCACCATTTGACTTTTTCAAAGCAGAATTGGCTGGAATTGAGATCAGACACCATGTTGCATTTGGAGAGCACCTGATGTGCCCAAACAGTGGAAGCCCCCCAATTATAACTCCAACCCTAACCCACCCCTAACCCTAATCTGAGCCCTAACCCTAGCCCTAATGGGAAAATGGAAATACTTTTTTTTAATTTTATTATTTTTCCCTAACTAAGGGGGTGATAAGGGGGGGGGGGTTGATTTACTATTTATGGCGATTTTTATGTTTGGCAGCTGTCGCACGCTAAAAGACGCTTTTTATTGTAAAAATAGTTTTTGCGTCACCACATATTGAGAGCTATAATTTTTCCGTATTTTGACCCACCGAGCCATGTGAGGTCTTATTCTTTGCGGGACTAGTTGACGTTTTTATCGGTACCATTTTTGGCCACGCTTTTTATTCCGATTTTTGGGACGCAGAATGAACAAAAACCAGCGTTTCATGAATTTCTTTTGGGGGGGTGCGTTTACACCGTTCCGCGTGCGGTAAAATTGATAAAGCGCTTTTATTCTTCGCGTCGGTACGGTTACAGCGATACCTCATTTAGGTCTTTTTTTATGTTTTGTCGGTTTTTTGCAATGAAAACAATTTTATCTAAAAAATAATTATTTTTGCATCGCTTTATTCTGAGAGCTATAACTTATTTTTTTGCAGATGATGCTGTATGGCGGCTCGTTTTTTGCGGGACAAGATGACGTTTTCAGCGGTACCATGGATATTTATATGCGTCTTTTTGATCGCGCGTTATTGCACTTTTTGTTCGGTGGTATGATAAATCATTTTTGGCTTCGTTTTTTATTTTTTAAGGGGTTCGCTAAAGGGGTTAACTAATGGGACAGTTTTATAGGGCGTGTCGCTATGGACGCGGCGATACCAAATGTGTACTTTTTTTTGTTTTTTTATTTTCAAAAAAATGAATTTATTGGGGAATATTTTTTTTTACTAATTTATTTAGCAATTTTTTTTAAATTATTTTTACACTTACTTTTTTTTTTTTTACTTTATTACATAGTCCCAGGTGGGACATCACTGTCCTGTGACAGATCGCTGATCTGTCACATCACAGATCGCTGATCTGTCACATCACAGATCAGCAATCTGTCACAGGCAGTTCTGCAGACTTCCTCATGCCTGCGCTTTGCAGGCAGTGAGGAAGTCAGCTCCCTACAGGCCCACGGATCCAAGATGGCGACGGGGGCCTTCGGGAAAGAGCCCCCCACAGCAGCGCTGCACATTGCGCTGCCGTGGGGGGCTCAGGGAAGCACGGAGGGAGCCCCCTCCCTGCCGAAGCTTCCCTTTAACTCCCGTACACCGCGATCGTGTTTGATCGCGGTGTACAAGGGGTTAACGTGTCGGGGGCGGTCCGTGACCGCCCCTGACACATTGTGCCGGGTGTCAGCTGTGATAATCAGCTGACACCCGGCCGCGATTAGCGGCGCTCACCACGTGGGCGCCGCTGATCGCATTAGACGTACTATCCCTTCCTTGGGAATTAAGTCCCAGGGCACATGGACGGGATAGTACGTCTAATGGCAGAAAGGGGTTAACATTCTTCATTTGGCGGATCCGTCAAAAAAAACGGACGGGTGGCATCCGTTGTCATCAGTACTAAAACGGATCCGCTATCCGTCCTTTTGGCGGATTTTAACTGACACAAAAAACTGAAGTGTGAAAGAGGCCTTAGGAAATTAGAATTGCACTTCAGTAACCAGAGAAACATTTGACTAAAAGAACTAGAAATCCCAAACCAAAATTGTGTCATCCAAAACTTTTGGCCACGACGGTAAATGGTGTCGCACAGGACACTAGGACGGAGGTGCTTCAGCAACGTGCCATCACAGCTGCTCACTAATGGGTTACACACACACACACACACACACACACACAACTGGTAGTGAGGATTTTGCCTTTCCCAGTAAGTCTACACTGAATACAGTCATTGTACTTAAACTTTAATGATCTCAAGAATGGGTGAGGGGTCTTTGATCTCCAAATCAATATGCATTTTTCCACTCCAGCCCTGTTCTCTGCATCTGGTTCTAACTTCCTGTTTGGCTCCATGACAGTGCAGTCTGCAGAAACAGGCTTTTCTGGGAGCTCATTGCTTCATCAGGAAGCATGTGCTGCATCAGAACGCTCAGGGTCCAGCTCAAATATTAGGGTTTTTTTTTTCCTCTAGCTCATTTTCTTGACTACCAAAGTGTGTGAAAACACGTGCTGAGCTAAAAGCTCTCAAGATCTTAGTTCAGTGGCTGGAGATCATTATTTGTCAATCAAATAATATGATGAATAAGGCTGAAAATGCGGTTTAACATCACATCCAGTATAATCCTGCATGCCCCCTAAAATGAAGGCTGGACTGATGGATTGTGCAGCAATCACTTCTGCACACTCTACATAGGAATCCGAGGCCCAGCACAATCAGTGCAGTAGGAGGCCTCCTATCGCTGCTGTATGGGGCTCCTTGTGTAACCAATGCTAGGTTACACCTTTATTTGTCATTGTGCGGCCTGGCTCATGGCCAAGCCTTAATACTGTTAAGTCTGAAAGATGGAGACAATTGTACAGGCAGTGTATGTGGACAGAGAAGATCAGCACTGGAGGAGGATCCCAGCTCTAGACCTCTGGGGCCTTACAGAAAGGCTGTGTGCACACGGTGCGGATTTAGATGCGTTCCTGCAGAGTTTTTGGACGCACGTTATTGCATCAAATCCACAGTGTATTGCACAGCCAATGTTATTCAATGTGAATTTAAGAATTGCTGTGGAAAAATTAGCACAGATTTGCAGCGGGTTTTTTCCCACATCATGTCAATTCTTTTTGCGGATCTGCAGCGTTTCTGCACCCACTGACTTGCATTGAGTCAGGCACATCCGCAGCAAAACCGCAGATATAAAAAAGATCTGCAGAGTTGCTGCGGATGTGGGTGCGAGAAACGCTGCAGATCGGGAGAAGTGTGTGGGCGAGACTATGTGCGTGTGTGTGCGGGCACTGCATGTATGACTCCAGCCTAACGCAGATTTTTTTTCTATTTATAGATCAATCTATCTATAGATCTGTGTGTGTAAACATTATTCTTCAATGGAGTATGTAAAATAAGAGGTTGGACAAAGAAATGACATCTTCGTTCTTTTTTTTTGTTAATTAATTTAACTTACAAATCTGCATGAAAAAAACGCATGAAAATCCGCATCAAATCCGTGCACATTTTTACCTGCGTTTTCTGCCAAGAGGTGCGGATTCTGTGCAGAAAATTCCACAGGCAAATCTGCAACGTGTGCACATACCCAAAAAGGCAATGCAAAAAAAGTACAGGATAAAAAAAAAAGCCTTAGAAATCTTCATGAAGTGGAAGGTAAATTTGATTAAATGCCAACTATACATCGCTTGGTACATCATATGATCTACACAATGCAAACATAACATTAAAGGGACACGAGTCAGAAAAAAATTACACATTTACATCTGGTTTGTGTTGCATGTATTCATTGAAAAAAAAAAAAAAAAAAACAATTTCAGGAAGCCATAAATCTACATTGGCAACAGACTCCATCCCCAGCTTTTGTAATGAAGCATCTAATTAGCATGTGCAGAGGTGATTGAGAAAGGAGGTGGCCCAGGGTCAGCTGGGACATCACCTATTGTGATTGGTGGATCCTGTGTCATCAGCTGTTTATAGAGGCATTACCTGTTAATTGTAATCCTGCCTCTGCCGATAAACTACTGCAGACTCACTGACGGCAGGAGGCAAGAGTAAGGGTGTATGCACAAGCTGCGGAATTTTCAGCGCGGATTTTGCAAAATCCGCAGCTCAAAAGACCTGCGGTTTATCTGCGGATTGGCATGCGGTTTGACACCTGGACAATGGAGGTGTAAAACCGCTGCGTATTCCACACAAAGAGTGACATGCTGCAGTTTTGAAACCGCAGCAAATCTGTGTGGAAAATTCCGCACTGCGGTTTTTGTTTGTCATAGGTACTGTACACCGCAGCACCAAAACCGCTGCGGATCCGCAGCACCAAAACCGCTGCGGATCCGCAGCACCAAAACCGCTGCGGATCCGCAGCACCAAAACCGCAGCGTGTGCATACACCCCAAAATAGCCCCAGTGGCCAGTGTGAATATTGCAAGATTCCAAGTTTTTGTTTTAAAGGGAATCTGTCACCCTTTTTTTTTTTTAGCTTTGCAGCTGCTGGCATAGACATCGGGGGCTTATCTACAGCATTCTGTATTGCTGTAGATAAGCCTCCGATGTAATCTGAAAGAGAAGAAAAATATGTTATATTATACTCACAGAGGTGGGCGGTCCGGTCCGATGGGTGTTGCCGTCTCGTCCGGCGCCTCCCTTCTTCATGCGATGACGTCCTCTTCTCCCATCCTGTAATGGCTCCGGCGCATTGCTCTGCCCTGTTGAGGGCAGAGTCCTGCAGTGCGCAGGCGTCGGGAGAGGTCTGGCGCCTGCCCTGCGCACTGCAGAATTCTGCTCTGCCCTCAACAGGGCAGAGCAATGCGCCGGAGCCATTTCAGGACGGGAGAAGAGGACGTCATCGCATGAAGGGAGGCGCCAGACCGGACCGCCCACCTCGGTGAGTATAATATAACGTGTTTTTCTTCTCTTTCAGGTTACATCAGGGGCTTATCTACAGCATTACAGAATGCTGTAGATAAGCCCCCGATGTCTATGCCGGCAGCTAATAGGGGATAACATGGGTGACAGATCCCCTTTAAATATAAATTGGGATAGACAAAAAAAAAAAAAAAATTATATAACACACAATAAAATATATATATATATATACACACATACATACACACTGAAGAGCCCGGCGCTGCCCGGGCATAGTAGCCAACTGTGGTTAGTTATAGCAAATTATAATTATCCTCCATCCCATAGTCCCGTGCCCATATACCCATCATACATATCCACGATCCCATAGTCCAGTGCCCATATACCCATCACACATCCTCCATCCCATAGTCAACCATTATGACTTAATGAGCGGCGGGGATTGCAACCTAAGATGACATCAGCGTCGCCATGGCAACCATTGTGACAGCATAATGAGGGGCAGGGCTTGATACGGACTCACTTTTTCCCCAGTATGTAGATAGGAGCAAAATGGTTTGGTGAATTGGAACGCGCGGGGTTAAAATTTCGCCTCACAACATAGCTTAGGACACTCTCGGGGTCCAGACGTGAGACTGTGCCAAATTTTGCACACAGGGTGGTCCAAAAGTAGGTGGACAGTATGTGCACTTAACAGAGCAACAACTTTTTTTTTGGTGTTTTTGGACCATTTTTTTTTTTTATGGACCAGTCACAGGAGATTAAGAATCTCAAAATTCTAATGAATCATGGTGTTCCCCAGTTACAGCAACAGCCTAATTCAAATGACGTTTATTTCTAACAAGATGGGGCCGCTCCACATTATTCAAGAGTAGTCCGTGAGTATCTTGATGAAACATTTCCTAATAAATGGATTGGCCGAAGGGGCCCACTTGATTGGCCGGCACGTGCACCAGACTTGACCCCAATGGATTTTTTTTCTTTTGGGCAGTACTCAAGTACAAAGTTTAGTCAAAAACCAGAAAGTGTCAGTGATTTGAAAAATTACATAAGAGACGCATTTCAAGAAATTAATACCCAAAGAGACTTGTGCAGAAATATTTGTCGAAGCGTAAGAGGCAGACTTCAAAGCTGTGCAAATTGTGATGGAAAACATTTTGAGCCCCAGCGTTGATAAAATTTAAGGGCTTTTTGTATTATTGTTCAGAATACAATTTAATTGTCAATGTTATGCTTGTGTTCGTAAATATAATTTTATATATAAATCAAAATAAATGTTATTTTCTGTCCACCTACTTTTGGACCACCCCGTATATATACACATTGTATAATAATATATATATGTCACAGCTGACAACCCCTCTGCCTGCTCCTGGAATTCTGTGATCATATTTGAGAGAGAAGAAAAAAAAAAAAAAAAAAAAAAAAAATAATATATATATATATATATATATATATATATATATAATTATTTTTTTATTTTTTTTTTTTTTTTTTCTTCTCTCTCAAATATGATCACAGAATTCCAGGAGCAGGCAGAGGGGTTGTCAGCTGTGACGCGGGGTCCCGATCGCTCCCATGGTAACCCGATATAGTCATGACGACGTCCGGGTTACCAGACATGAGACTTCCTGTCATGCTCAGTGCATGTCAGGAAGTCTCTGAAGTCAGTGTGCACCGAGTACAACTTACATCGCAGGCAGATCTGCATGCCATATAAGCGATCAGCCTGCACAAAATGAGTGTCCCATAGTGGGACAGTGTGTAAAAGAATGAAATAAAAAAATTTTTAATCGTACTGACCTGAAGAATAAAGCTGCCTTATCAATTTTACCACACGCAGAACGGTATAAACGCTCCCCCCCCCCACCCAAAGAAATTCATGAAATGCTGGTTTTTATTCATTCTGCCTCCCAAAAATCGGAATAAAAAGCGATCAAAAAAGGTCATGTGCCCGAAGATGGTATTAATAAAAACGTCAACTAGTCCCGCAAAAAAAATAAGACCTCACATGACTGTGGGTCAAAATATGGAAAAATGATAGCTCTCAAAGTGTGGTGATGCAAAAGTCATTTTTTGCAATAAAAAGCATCTTTAAGCGTGTGACAGCTGCCAAATATAAATAGTATATCAACCCCCCCCCCCCCTTATCACCCCCTTTGTTACGGAAAAATATTAAAATAAGTTTATTTCCATTTTCCCATTAGGGCTATAGATGGATTGATAGATCAATGGATCAATAGATCAATGGATAGATATCTATAGATCTGTGTGTGTAAACATCATTCTTCAATAGTGTATACAAAATAAGAGGTTGAGCAAAGAAATTACATCAACTTTTTTTGTTAAATAGATCTTTATTTAGCTTACAAAACCACATACAAATCCGCATGAAAAAAAACGCATGAAAATCCGCATCAAAAACGCCATCAAATCCGTGCAGATTTTTACCTGTGCTTTCTGCCAAGAGATGCAGATTCTGTGCATAAAGTTCTGCAGGCAAATCTGCAACATCTGCACATATCCTTAGAACAAGAACAAGTCAGAGGAAAAATGAGAAGAAAAAAAGCATGATTGAGACAGAAGTAAAGAGAACAGACCAGTGATAAACAGAAACCAAGATTGATAGAGATCATAGTAAGGGTCACAGCCAGCGTCGGACTGGAACACCTTGGGCCCACCAGAGAAAATCATTCTTGGGGCCCACTATGTAGCTGCATAGAGTTAAATACCAGACCACCAATTATGCGGTAAAACACGCTAATATCCGGGTATAATATAAGGTTGTACATGTCTTAATTATGTAGCAGGAGTTGGGGTAGCCCCCTCATAGAATATAAAGCAGCCATCTCATAGGGAATAATACTGCCCCCTCATAGGGAATAATACTGCCCCCTCATAGGGAATAATACTGCCCCCTCATAGGGAATAATACTGCCCCCTCATAGGGAATAATACTGCCCCCTCATAGGGAATAATACTGCCCCCTCATAGGGAATAATACTGCCCCCTCATAGGGAATAATACTGCCCCCTCATAGGGAATAATACTGCCCCCTCATAGGGAATAATACTGCCCCCTCATAGGGAATAATACTGCCCCCTCATAGGGAATAATACTGCCCCCTCATAGGGAATAATACTATATAGATATATAGATATAGATAGAAAGATTCATAGAGATAGATAGGAATAATAATAGGAATAATAATAGGAATAGGAATAATAATAGGAATAGGAATAATAATAGGAATAGGAATAATAATAGGAATAGGAATAGGAATAATAATAATAATAGGAATAGGAATAATAATAATAATAGGAATAGGAATAATAATAATAATAATAGGAATAGGAATAATAATAATAATAGGAATAGGAATAATAATAATAATAGGAATAGGAATAATAATAATAATAGGAATAGGAATAATAATAATAATAGGAATAGGAATAATAATAATAATAATAGGAATAATAATAATAATAATAGGAATAATAATAATAATAATAATAGGAATAATAATAATAATAGGAATAATAATAATAATAGGAATAATAATAATAATAGGAATAATAATAATAATAGGAATAATAATAATAATAGGAATAATAATAATAATAGGAATAATAATAATAATAGGAATAATAATAATAATAGGAATAATAATAATAATAGGAATAATAATAGGAATAGGAATAATAATAGGAATAGGAATAATAATAGGAATAGGAATAATAATAGGAATAGGAATAATAATAGGAATAGGAATAATAATAGGAATAGGAATAATAATAATAATAATAATAATAATAATAATAATAATAATAATAATAATAATAATAATAATAATAATAATAATAATAGGAATAATAATAATAATAATAGGAATAGGAATAATAATAATAGGAATAGGAATAATAATAATAGGAATAATAATAATAATAATAATAATAATAATAATAATAATAATAATAATAATAATAGGAATAATAATAATAATAATAATAATAATATAGACATATATAGATAGATAGAGATATATATATAGATAGATGGCTATAAATAAAAATAGATAGAGATATATAGAGATAGATAGAGATAGATATAGAGACAGATAGATATAGAAAGATAGATAGAGATAGATATAGAGATAATAGCTAGATAGAGATATGTATAGAGATAGATATAGTTAGAAAGATATAGAGATAGATAGAGATAGCTAGATAGATGGATAGATATAGATAATAGAGATAGATAGATATAATAGATAGATATAGAGATAGATGGATAGATCAATAGATAGATAAAGAGAGAGAGATAGAGATTGATAGATAATGAGATATAGAGATAGATATAGAGATATAGTGTTAGATAGAAAGATAGATATAGAGATAGATAGATATGGATATAGAGATAGATATGGATATAGAGATAGATATGGATATAGAGATAACAGATAGAGATAGATATAGAGATAATATATAGATAGCTATAGAGAGAGAGATATAGAGATAGATATAGAGAGAAACAGATATATATAGAGAGATAGATATAGAGATAGATAGGTAGATAGATATAGAGATAATAGATATAGAGATAGATAGATATAGATATAAAGATAGATAGAGAGAGAGAGATAGATACAGAGATCGATAAATAGATAGAGATATAGATAGATAGATAGATAAAGATAGATAATAAATATAGAGATAACAGATAGATATAGAGATAGAGTAAGATAGAAAGATATAGAGATAGGTAGATATAGATAATAGAGATAGCTAGATAGACATAATAGATAGATATAGATAGAAAGATAGATATAGAGATAGAAAGATAGATAGAGATAGAAAGATAGATATAGAGATAGAGCGATAGATAGAGATAGATATAGATAATAGATAGAGATAGATAGAGATAATAGATATATATAGAGATAGATAGATAGATAGATAGATATAGATAGAGAGATAGATACAGAGAAAAGATAGAGATAAATAGATAAAGATAGATAGATATATAGAGATAGAAAGAGATATAGAGATAGAGATATATAGATAGATAGCTATAGAGATATATATATATATATAGAGAGAAATAGAGATAGATATAGAGATAGATATATAGATATAGATATAAAGATAGATATAGAGATAGATAGATACAGAGAAAAGATATAGAGATAGATAACGGATAGATAAATAGATAGATAGATATAGATATATATAGATAAAGATAGATAGATATAGATGGTAGCTAGATAGATAATAAATAGAGATAATAGATATAGAGATAGATAAAGTAAGATAGATAGATTTAGAGATAGACATAATAGATAGATAGAGATATATATAGAAAGATATAGAGATAGATATAGATAGATGTAGAGATAGAAAGATAGATATAAAGATAGAGCGATAGAGATAGATATAGATAATAGATAGAGATAGATAGATAGATAGATATAGATAATAGATAGATATATTGAGAAATAGAGATAGAGACAGATAGAGAGAGATATAAAAAAACAAAACAAAACACAATACTCACCTCTCCTCCTCGCTCCCACGCTGATCCCGGCTTCAGTGTCAGGAGCTGCTCCCTCTGCCAGACACACAGCGGGTGCGCGATGTAGTGACGTCATCGCGCACTGGCTGTGAGCCAGGAGCAGAGAGGACTGAGGGCGGCGCCGGCCCTGATGCAGAGCGGCTTACTGGGCTGGGGGCGGGGCCTCTGGGGGTGGAGACCTGAAATGATATTCACTGCTTCGCAGTGAATATTCATTTCTCTTTAGCAGCGGGGACAGGGGCTCCTGCCTCCTGACACCCGCTGCTACTCCGCTGGCAGGGGCCCCCATAGCAGCTGCATGGTGTGCGACACCACTGGCTGGGGGCCCCTGGAGCAGCGGGGGCCCTAGGCAACTGCTGGCCCTGTATGCCTGCAGGTGCCAGGGCCCACCAGATGCCAGGGCCCACCGGAGAATCCTCCGGTTCCCCGGTGGGCCAGTCCGACGCTGGTCACAGCCGATCAAGGCACATTAAATTTGCTGCTTCTGGCAAGAACACATATTACCATAAGCCCTATTGTAATATGTATTAGCAGTAGCAGCAAGTCAGCATAGCTAAAGGGGTATTACCATCTCCAATATCCTATCCTAATATGTACTAGCTGTAGTAATAATAGCAAACTGCTCGAATTAGAAACATAGTACAGTTTTTCTGATTTGCTACGTCTCTTTCCTCATGTGCAGGCATTGTAGGACCATTGGTATCCATGGTAACAGCTAGTTGCTAGTGGTCATAACCATGGATACTTAAGGTCCTGCAATGCCTGCACATGAGGAAAGACATAGCAAGAAAAAAAAACAAAAAAAAAAACTATACTACATTTCTAGTTAGAGGTATTTGCTATTTCTACACCTACTACATATTGGGATAGGATCTTGGAGAAGTTAATACCCCTTTAATTCTGGTCAATTAAGCAACAAATTAATTCAGACCAATATTATAATATTTTAATTTTAGCTTCTTGGTTCAGCCCTCCACAACTGGGAGTCACCCACATGGCCCCTCGAGAATTTAATTGCCCACCCCTGCCATAAGAGTCTTGAATTTGGGACAACACCAGCATTTAAGTGTTTAACCAGAAGCTAGGCCCAAACACTGTTGGAGGCAGGTGCTTGTTGAATTGCACAGCTAGGCACCTGCCATGTATGGTGCAAGCCGCATTCCTGTGCACGTTCCATACAACCATGCCAGATAAGACAAGTCGGTGCATTTTATGTCAGGAATCATTTCAAAAAGTCGCTTAAGTTGTCAAAAAAGCTCTGATCCATTGAGGTATGGGGCCGTCAGTCATATTAGTAGCTAGTATGATGGCGAAACTGGTGTGGTGCTTTGTGCAATGTTCTGCTGAGATTCTCGGAATTTGAGGATATTACCTGAACACTTATCAGCTACCTAAACATTGTTTCACATCCAGGAGCATGTCTGAACGCTTTTGACACTTGCATTTAATAATCACCAGTCTGGGGCTGCTGCTCACTCATATTACATGGGACAGTAGCAGATCCCTTAAAGAGTACTTACATTGGTGCCAGATATCACAGCAAACCTTCAGAGCCTATAGCTAGATAGATCAGTTGTTTTGCTGCCACAATAGAAGATTTTAACCTTATGGCTGAGATGTGGGATACACTGTCAGAAAAGACCATTGTTTAAGGCTTCTGTCTCAAATGCAATCATTTCCCATGACAAGGAATTAATTTCACAACCTTTAAAAAGGTCTTCACTTCCTCCCGATCAGAGAGCAGAGGTATGCCGAAATATGCAGCCCTACTCCCCCGCTCCTGTCTAGACACTCCTCTCTGCCCATTGCTACACATGTACAGTTATGTCTCATCACCTGGAAGACTCTCCTGACTAGTATTAACCCTTCATCACAAGTGGCTGAAGATAAAAATAGAAGTTTGTTTTTACGAGGCCTCGAATCTAATAAGCCAAGAAGGGTGGTCCTACTATTGGTGCCACATTCTAAGCTCAATGAATATTGACCTGTAGGTGAGACACTGCAAGCAGGAGAGCAGAAATATTAACCCCTTAACAACCAGAGGTATATTTGGTTTTGCATTTTCATTTTTCCTTCCCCTTCTTTCCAGAGCCATAACTTATTTTTCCACCAATATGGCCAAGGGAGGGCTTGCTTCTTGCGGGACAAGTTGTACTTATGAACGACACCATTGGTTTTACCAGGTCGTGTACTACAAAACGGTAAACAAATTCCAAGTTCATTAAATGCTAAAAGTAGCCTGCCATTATGATTCTTCAGGTAATTACAAGTTCATAGAAACCAAAAAATGTCTAGGTTCTTTTCTATCTAAGTGGTGAAAAAAAATTCCAAACTTTGTTAAAAAAAAAAAAAAAAAAAAAAAAGCGCCATCTTCCGAGACCCGTAGCGTCTCCATTTTTCATGATCTGGTGTTGGGCTTATTTTTTGTGCACCGAGCTGACGTTTTTAATGATAGCACTTTTGTGCAGATACGTTCTTTTGATCGCCAATCAAAATTTTGTCACATTGACCAAAAAAAACCACGGAATTCTGGCGTTTTGATTTTTATCACTATGCCGTTTAGCGATCGTGTTAAAGGGGTTGTTCACTAATTTAAATTAACCCCCTAATGTATCCCCCTGGGGCTCCTAATGAATTTTGTAAATACCTCATGTTGCCTATACTGCCTGTGAGCGGCGCTATCGCTGGCCGCTCACAGGCAGCACGTGACCTCCAGCTGCAGCCAACTCTTGCTTCCGCTGACGTCCCATCAAGTGCTGCCGGGTGTCCTCCTTCCGCCTTCCGTGCTGGCTGCCAGGCTGTGGGTGGGGTTATCACCCCGCGTCCACCACACGCCCATTCATTGAGAAAGCGTGTGGTGGATGCTGGGGATAACTCCGCCCACAACCCAGCAGCCACCGTGGGGACCCAGTGCAGAGTCACGCCTCACTTGTCGTGACGTCAGTGCTGGGTCACGTGCTGCCTCAGTGACCACGGATATCACCGCTCACAGGCAGTATACTGTAGGCAACATAAGGCATTTAGAAAATTCATTAGGGGCCCCGGGGGGATACATTGGGGGGTTAATTTAAAGTAGTGAACAACCCCTTTAATCCTTTTTTTATTGATAGATCAGGCGATTCTGAACGCGGCAAATATGTGTTTGTGTGATTTTTTTTTTGTTTTATTTTGAATGGGGCGAAAGGGGGGTGATTTAAACTTATAATTTTTATTTTCTTCATTTTTTAAAAAACTTTAACATTTTGGCATGCTTTAATAGCCTTTATGGTAGGCTAGAAGCATTCCGTACTTAATTTGCTCTGCTACATATAGGCGATGAGCGTCGGGTGGCGCTCATAGCAATGAGGCATCAACAACCATAGAGGTCTCCAGGAGAACTCTGGTTATGCCAAAGTGTCGCTGACCCCCGATCATGTGACAGGGGTCAGCGATGCGCGCATTTCCAGCCACGCGGCCGGAAGAGCCGGTTAAATGCCGCTCCCAGTGTTTGACAGCGGTGTTTAACAGGTTAATAGGTGCGGGTGGATCGCAATTCTACCTGTGCCTATTGCGGGCACATGTCAGCTGTTCAAAACAGCTGACATGTCCCGGCTTTGATGCGTGCTCACTGCCGGAGCGTCCTATGCCAGTCATTGGAAGTTAAGGGGTTAAAGGGTATCAGTCAGCAGGTTTTCGCTATAGAATCTGAGAGCAGCATAATGTAGGGGCCAAGACCCAGATTCTGGTGATGTGTTAAGGGCCTTTCTCACATAGCGAGATCGCTTTGTGTGACACGTACCTGCGACCACCCCGGATATCGCTGATCGTGGCCATTTTTTCGGCTTTGTGTCTGGCTGACCGGCATGCATCGCAGAACTCATGGACGCAGGCGGAAGTTGTCAGAATCGCTGCGGTGTGAGAGGCAACAGGGACCCCCGACGGATCGCTGTATCGCTGCTGCGTCGCTGGAGAGATCTGCCTGTTTGGCAGCTCACTATCGACCATTTAGCAACGCACCAGCGATCCTGACCAGGTCGTATCGTTGTCGGGATCGCTGGTGCATCGCTAAATGTAACGGGACCCTAACTTTATCAAAGTTACAAAATACAGACCATAACCAGTTTTCTCTGCTGCAGATCTAGCAGAGCTCAGTATGCTGAGATGTGTATAACCCTGCCCACACCAGATTGCCAGAAAGCTGCTAATCAGTGATGGGGCAGGGTTACAGAGCATAGGACTGGGAGGCACCTAAACCTACAAACTAAAAATAATCGCCTGCTGTTAAAACACTGATTTTATTGAAAAAATCCGCAGATAAATTCGCAGGTCAAAAGACCTGCGGTTTATCTGCGGATTAGCCCTGCGGTTTCACACCTCTACAACGGAGAAGGTGTGAAACCGCTGCGGATTCCGCACAAAGAATTGACATGCTGCGGATTTGAACCCGCAGCATGTGCACAGAGTTTCATTTTACCATTGAAAACAATGGTACTGTACAACGCAGCTAAATCTGCTGCAGACCCGCGGGGCCAAAAACGCCGCGGATCCGCAGCAAAATCCGCAACATGTGCACATAGCCTTAAACTGGTTTTCCCACAAACAAAAGTTAAATTTTAATCAATAGATCTTAAAACAGATGCAGAAACCCAGTCTGGTGCCAGCGCTCCCGAAAATTGTATCATGTGCAAAAATAGTTTATTGAAAAAGTTTTTTATTCTAAATATACCAATTAAAAACAACGCATTTCAGCTTGAAAAGAGCATAAGCCTTCATCAAGTAAATTATACAACCAAAAACTTTCAATAAGTCATTTTAGCACATGATATAATTTTCAGGAGCGCCGGCACCAGACTGGTTTTCTGCTTCTTTTTTAACTTTCACCTGCGGACGATTAAGGATCTCCTCGTGGACCAGGAGCCGTGCAGCAGACCGAGTAACCAGGACCTTTGGTTGGGATTCCCCCCAGCGTCAATACGCATCAGCTTTGCACTTTTGTGATATTTTTAATAATGCGCTTAGATACTATGCTGCATTGTCCCCTTTATATTCCCTATCCTCAGGGTATTATCCACAGACCTTGGAATAATAAGTTCAACAATTGGATGTTTTTTTAAAGAAAATGTCCCTCTGCTGAGATAATGTAATATATGTGCCTGTGCTGTGTAATGGCTGTGTGTGACCATGCAGGGATATGGTCTGTACATACATCTCCTGGGCAGGGGAGAAAAGCATACAGATAGGACAGCTGGGTATGTGGCGTAAAATATTTCACTGTTTTTAAACAATATTTTACTTCAAAAGGGATCCCATGCTGTCCTGTCTACTTTTCTCTCCCCTCTCCCGCCCACCGATCTGCCCAGTTGCTGTGGAATGATCAGACCATGTCCCTGCACGGTCAGACACAGCCATTACACAGTACACAGCAGGGGCACATTTATAAGATTCTCAGTACAGGAACATTACAAACACATCCAATTGTGGAACTTATTATTCCAAAATCTGTTGATTAAAATGAACTTTTGTTCATGGGAAAACCCCTTTAAATGGTATTAAGAACCCATGCATGAGGCTAGATCACACTGAAAGAATGCATATTACCAAAATAACCCCAGGTCTGATCAACAGAAGTTATCCCTATTGGAATCAAGCCTGCTGCTGTCGGCATAGAGCAAATTTCTATTAGGCAATTCTGATGAATAAAGCCAAACACATGGTGTCAGCCTCTGCAGAGCATCTGTATCAATCCGTTCATGGTTGGTAGGGTCACTATTCTTTCCATCTAGTAGATGTTAAAATCATGACATTTTTTCTTGATGGAGCAGTAACATTCTAAAGGTTAAAACATTCTTTTGCCGACTGCATTTAAAAAAAAAAATCTTTTTCTCATCTGTCTAAACTTACTGTTTTCACTGAAGGCCACAAAATTACATTTTTTAGCATATACACTTTTTTTTAAACCACTGGAATAGAGAAAATGAAAAAAATGAAAAAGTTACCAGCACTTAAAGATTAGGCTGAACAACCCAAAAAATATAAAGCCTTCTTCAAGCAGTTTCCAGCATGCTGCTGTACAGCACGACCACAGATTGACAATAGTGACCTCCTGCCTCAAACGAGACCTGACTTGATTCTAAACAGAACAAAAGGCATACAGGAACCACCAGTCTAATGACGCGATTTACCATGGATGGCATTTTGGTGCCTTTGTGTAGCTACACATCCTGTTAGAAAATGAAGGAAGCTGTTTAGACAATGCAATCTGGGTCACATCTAGTTCACTTGCAGCCATTCGGATGGCCAGGAGAAAAATCACCGACACTGAAAACAAGCATGTGAAACATGGCAAGAGGTGGAGCGTACCTTCTAAAAAAAACATCACCCTAGGCCTAAGACAAATGGGTAACTATTAGCAGGTAAAGGGATCTCTCAATTGATCAGCTCACTCACAAAATATAAGAAAACGTCTTACCTTACAACATCGTCTATATTGTTTCTGTATACACCTTCAAGTCTTTCTGCCGGAAACCCCATGGCAATTATGTTAGGATAAATATCTGAGAAAGAAACGTTAAGGAAAGCGTACAGCACCGGATTGGACTTCAGATACAGGCACGTGTGGCTAATGTCCCAGTTCAGATAAAGCTTCAGCTATTCAACACTTCTCACACACGCATAGATTGATATAACTGCAGACTTTAAGGCTTGTGTGCCCACGTCGCGTTTTTGTAAGCGTTTCCGCAGCGTTTGTGCCGGCTCAGACGCTGCAGAAACGCTTACAAGATGCTTCAAATTAATTTGCATGCTTTTTGTGCCAATGCATGCGTTTTTAACCGCTCAGGAATCGCTTAGTGGCTAAAAACGCAGCATGCTCATTAATTTCCGCATAGCTGAGCGTTTTTAGCCTTCCCCAATGTTCCCAGAAAACGCGCGTTGAAAAAAAAGCGTAAAAAAACGCATGGCGTTTTTGCCAAAAACGCGCGGATAAGAAACGCACGTTTTCTGGGAAGGGGATCCTTCTCCTGAGCGTTTAAAAACGCTAGTGTGGGCACATAGCCTCAAGGTTAGACCTCTCCAGACTTCAGAAACCAATTTGACTTAAGTAGCCCAAAAAGTCCCATAACTACATACTATCCGAAATGTGCTTATCTACTGGCCTATTAACAAGGGCAGCAAAAAAGGAAACAAATCATTAATTTGATTATCTGGTCCCCGTTGTGTTGACAGCACAATCATAGGTTACACTGTTCGATATGCTGCTGGTTGCGTGATTTTTTTCACTGGCATAAACGATCCGATCACTAAATGTAAAAGCGTTTTGCGCATTCGTCAGGTCGTAGGCGCCATGTTTACACAGGTTGATAACTGGGACAAGGTGTTCTCACGACGGCTCATTCACCCATTCTTGGGCCATTCAAATGCATCAGCGACAAGATTTTAAGCTCTATGGGAGGACTTAACAAAAGTGAATAGTGGCATAAGTGCTTATGGCAACCAGTTTACAGCGCTTATTTTAATGTCTCTTTCGAAAATTAAATAAGTCTTATTTTCTTCAGTTTAGAACAATCTCTCCCCCACTTACCACAAAGAATTTGCCAAATCCACTTAGACCAAAATATAGCCACGTCAAATTTTCAAAGACCATCTCTAAAAATATCCAGTAACCACACGCTTTCAAAAGGTAGCAGGACAGTGTCTGGAACCCTATAAAATTAATGATCATGAACCAGTCTCCAAATATGCTCTAAGAGTAAACTATCATTACTAAAATTTATTAAACCAATTATTTCACCAATATTAACATTATTTCACAGGACATTTGTATAGCAAAGAAGACTTTTAAAGCCATGCTGGTAGACTGGGACTTTAAAGGATCCTTCCCAGAATACAAGGTTATCCCCTACCCACCCTTGCGGGCCTGTCTGCTCCGTTTCACTGCTCATTCCAACAGTCACAGCGAGGGTGGGGATCTGAATTGACACGCGATTAGGTGGCCTGGCTTTCAAGTACAGTTCATGAGCCTGACATTGTGCCCCCCCTCAGTCTCTTGATCTGCAATACAAAAGCCAGTAACTTACAGTTCTAATAAATATAAGTTGGACTTCACAACACAGAGGAAGCCCCGACTTTCATAACCTTGAAAGCAGAGATGCTTGGACTGTAGGAGAGGTACAGATTTTCCAATCTAATATTTAGTAGAGAAAAAATGGCGCATTGTGTTAATCCTTTTAAGAAATTCAGACGGAAACAAGTAAATGAGCACATTAAGTCAAAACCACTTATTAGCCCATATATAGATGGAGTACAGTTACTATTTACTTTGCCTGGTGTCCCTGGTTCCTTCTCATGGAGAGTAGGAATTGTTTAGCAAATGGAAGATGTCAGCACAAGAAGAACGATGTCATGGTAGGTTGGGATAATTTTCTTTTCCAGTTTCTTACACCAAGTCAGACATGCGAGAGGAAGGCATGGCAGCACTCCAATTTGGCTTTTCTTAGCCTTTCAGGAGGCCAAGATGTAGCCAAAAATGTTGCGTTTTTTTTATTGGATTATAGCAATGTTTTTTCTCCAAACTGGAGTGCCGCCCCTGCCCCCATTAATTTATAATGTATCATTTGGGGGAAAGTGCAACAATAATGCCCCTGGAAATGCATTCCTTGCCATTATTCTGCTAGCCTGGAGTACTGGTCTTCTCGTCTATGACCGATCTGATTTGGTGTCTATCCCTGAAACACAGAACCTGAGATCCTGAATAAAGGATTCATTTAATAACTTCCAATCTACCCCTGCAATGCCATTACAACAGGTGCTCTCTTCAAATAATGACAATTTAAACTCAATTTTTGCTGGCCAGTAATCTAAATAACTATCAACATCTACTTACTGCATTTAAAAACAAATAATTCATAATTTCAAAAACCCTTCCATCTTTGTTTACTGCTGCTATGCAGGACAATGCATCTCCATGGTTACAGACTACAAACAAACCACGTCACAAACTAATCCTGATTCTCAGTTACTCCTTTTCCATATGCTTTGATTTTTATTTTTTTTTTAACTAATGATAGTAAATTGCAAGTGAAAAAGGAAAAAAATGCAAAGGTCATGCAGGCAATATAAGTTTTCAATGACTGCAATAATGAAAGTAGGCAGTCACTGTGCGGATTTCTAGACTAGAGAGAACAACTGCAGCGACATATAGGCCACAGGGGAACTGAAATGTGCAAGAGATGCCCTGCCCCCTCCACCCCACGTATACAATGTACATACACAAGTTTCCAAAGGAATCATTAGAAATAACAGTTGTCGATCAAACTCTAAAAACGCGTCCCCATCCAATCTCTCAGGTGCAGTGAATGTAGAGGTGGCTGCGCATGCATGGCTTTTAATGTACTTTTAATAGCAGCACAGAAACTAGCCAAACAGCTTAGATATTTCATAAATGTCCAAAACATTACATCTTACAAGTGTACGGTGACCACCAACTTGGAAGCTTAGACGACCCCAACTACTAAGCTGCAGTTATTAGCCAAATATGTAACCCAATACCTTCTTAAATTTGTACTGAAAAAAAAAAAAAAAAAAGCCTTTTAAAACTAAAATATTGTCCTATAAATGTCTGTTCCTAATAGAAGGATCTGGGCTTTTAGCTGAGATGAATCTGTGCTGCACTTTATGTACATGCTCAGTAGTGAACAGTGCTGTGGAGTCGTAGATGAGATGAATCTGTGCTGCAATGTATGTATATGCTCAGTAGTGATCAGTGCTGTGGAGTCGTAGATGAGATAAATCTGTGCTGCACTTTATGTACATGCTCAGTAGTGACCGATGCTGTGGAGTCATAGGCGAGATGAATCTGTGCTGCACTTTATGCACATGCTCAGTAGTGAGGCAGTGCTGTGGAGTTGTAGATGAGATGAATCTGTGCTGCACTTTATGCACATGCTCAGTAGTGACCAGCGCTGTGGAGTCGAAGGTCAAGTAAATTGAACAGTCGGAAGTTTGGCTTACCGACTCCACAACCCTGGCTGCCAGGGACTAATCTTTTCACCTAGTCACCCATGAAACCATAGTCCGTGTCTGCTACATGCTACCCGTGGTTTAGGTAGCATGTATCCGCTGTCAGGATCCTTTTAACGAATACAACAGTCCTACTGCTTTCAGCATGTACGAAGGTCGTATACATATCAGGCTATCGAATTTGAATTGGAACAACAAGGCAATGAAAAGAGGCTGAAATGTTAGAGTAGACAACTTATGGGAAACTTCTTTCCCTTGTCATTTGCAGCAACTGCTTATTAAGACATGCCATAATAATTACCAAGAAAGGGAGGCCATCTGTTATAAAAAAAAAAATGTTCATTTAGTGGCTTGTTCTTAAATCTTCCTTCCTCAAAAACTTTTCCTGCTTTTCCAAGATCCTATCTTACGCTACAAGACAGACCCTTCTGTGCTAGTGCATTAAGTTCATTTGTCCAGGAAAACAGATGGCTGTGCAAAAGTTTAAAAAAAAAAAAAAAAAATTATTAAACCCAGAATAAATGGCATGAACAGCGCGAAACAGCCGTAGTTTGTCAGGCTTGTTCACCTGCTTACTCCCCTGCCACCTGCACCTTATTAAAATGTGGATAGCAGTTTAATATGGATTAAAGAAATTGAACATAAAGGACCAGGTAAGTGCTCCATTTCTTTTCTTCTCGTTTGTGCACTATTATTTCTAAACACTGTTTTTTGGTGATTACTTTGCATCTCTGTTCATACTGCACCCACACACACACAAATGATACACCATTTGAAAAGTAAACTTGCCCCCTTCAGGAAGAAAATAGCCAAACAATCCACACATCCACGATTTCATCACAAAATACAGTTTAAACATTAATTTTTAAAAACCTGCAGTAAGGAAAAATGACCTGCAGGTGGCACCACAGTACCCCAAAGCACACTACCACAAAGCTGCTTACAGACATCACAAACAAATCCAAACATTTGCCTTGGGGGGGCTTTCCAGCTTGCCCAGCCTATTTTAACCAAATTGAAGGATTGCACACTTCACTGCAGGTGAGTCACATATGCAAACACATTTGTAAAAATGCCTGTCTATTGGATTGAACACTTGCTCCGTTCATACTCCACCCACACAAATAGGTCAAATTACCTGCAGTTGGCCGCACACTACCACAAAGCTGCTTACAGACATCACAAACAAATCCAAACATTTGCCTTGGGGACTTTCCAGCTTGCTCAAGTGCTTTCCAGGCCTATTTCAGGCACATTGGAGGATTGCACACTTCACTGCAGGTGAGTCACATATGCCAACACATTTGTAAACACCACTGCTTTTTCACTGATTACTTCGCCCCAAACACAAATGATACACCATTTGAAAGGTAAACTTGCTCCCTTCAGCAAGAAAAGAGCCAAACAAACCACACATTCACGATTTTATCACTAAATACAGTTTAAAACATTCATTTTCATAAACCTGCAGAAAGACAAATGACGTGCAGGTGGCACCTCAACCGGAAGACATTTTGTGGCCTCTGCTTTTCAAACCAATTTATTGTATTATCAATCTCAATCTACATATATAAATACCTGTCTGTGTTCATCAGCTCATGAAATACATTTACATTTGACCAGCTTGCTTTTTCTGAAGTTTCCTGCGCCCCCGTGAACCAATGTGCGAAAATTTTGCATGGGCCAAGCTAGTATGAAATATTTTTGCGTATGCACCACCCTGAAGAGGTCCAGAATATTGAAGTGTGAGGAGTTATTTGTATTTAACAAAGCACAATTATCAGCTGACAGTATTGGTGGCTAGTCTCCCAAAGTTAGGTATAAAAGTACTTTCACACCCACTTCCATGCCTTTAGAGGGGGTTGTTTCAGCAATATGTGCATTGGCAATCCCTGTTGTGAATTAGCACCAATTAAAAAATGTTTGCAAGTATACATGGTTTCAAATAAAATCATTCTGAAAAATATATACAAGACTAATTAGTGATGAGCGAGTATACTCGTTGCTCAGGTTTTCCCGAGCATGCTCGGGTGATCTGAGTATTTGGATGTGCTCAGAGATTTAGTTTCTATTGTTGCAGCTGCATGATTTGTGACTTGACAGCCTGAATACATGTGGGTATTTCCTAACAAACAAGCATTCCTCACATGTATTCAGGCTGTCAAGTAGCCGCAAATCATGCAGCTGCTGCGACAAAATCTCCGAGCACTTCCAAATATTCGGAGACCACCCAGGGCATGCTCGAGCAATGAGTATACTCGCTCATCACTAAAGACTAAACTCATCTGGTAAAAGTAGCCAGGAGTCCCACCAGTATGCTATATGTACATGTATGCTACACCTCCTCCTGGAGTGACATCCTGTCACATGCGACCAACTGCTGCCAATCACAAGCTGCACTAGTGACAAAACAATTGCTGGAGACGACGCCACAGAGATCGATATGGGAAAAGGCTATCAAAGGAGGTCAAGGGTAGGTGAGTATTCAGAATTTAAAAAAAAAAAAAAAAAATCTATTCAGTGCACAAAAAAAATAAATCACACCGAAGATTTAGCTGCTGTAAACATTTTGCTGTAACTCCAGTATTTTCTGCAGAAATTATTAATCTGAAAAGACCAAATATTCCTATGACATATCAAGGCCTTAGATAAAGTAATCCTACAATAGTTTCCTCGGTGTACTGTGATACAGCAAATGTTTCAAATGGGATTTTTTTTGTTAATATATTTGTGTAACCCATTAATAACTTAAAGGGATTCTGTCAGTAAGCTTTGTCCTGCAAGCAGAAGTACTGCAGGCTGGGGCTGTAAAACCTTCCCAAGCATACCTTGTTTTCTTGCTAGTTGATGCTCGTTTGCTGTGAAATTCCTTTATTCATATGCAAATTCGCATTGCCAGTGTACTTCTGGGTGTATGAGTGCTACTGCAGTCCTCGGCTACTCCAGCAAATGTTACTGACAGATTCCCTTTATGGATTTACAAACCATTTCTTTATCTTTGTCCTTGGGTACCAAATATAACATCCAAACTATTGCATCCCCCAAGTAATTCAGCATCGAAAGGCAACAGAAACAAAGAGACTGTGACTGGATGACAGAAGGCGGCGGGGTGCCTTTTCCAAAGTTCGGGATCATAACTGAAAAAGAGCAATGTGTAAAACTAGAACTAAAGACCCTAAATACAGCCACTAACATTCACATTTACCAGCCAGATTTAGGAAAGATTCCACCGGCCTGAAACCAATCTGCTACAACTAATCCAAAAACACATCATGGGGCATTTATATATTTTAGAAACTGTGGAGAAATATCAAGAGCCAAAAAGGGCATCTGGGCACTGAACCAGTAGTGAACTCTTTCAGGTCTGCAGAGAAAGGAGTTAAAATCCCTAGTACAAGGGAATAAAGCCATGTCTGTTCTCAGCTATGGTGCAGACTCTCGGCAGTATCTCCTCTTTCAACAGTGAGCACTTTGTGCTCCGACTGCCACAACCAGTCCAAGGAAAACGCCTTTGGTATTTTCAGCATAGGGGATACATTCATGGTGTCTGCCAAGTTCATTTCTGAAGTGACTGTACTTGAAAACAGCACTGTTATATTCTAAACTTTAGATCCTGGGGCAGGAAATAATCCTTTTTGGCTTGAATCTCTCCTAGAGATGTTCTTCGAAGAATGCCTGTTTCAATCTCCCGTCATGAATAGTGAAGAGCACTTGTGGATCAAACATGTTCGAGGAAAACGGATTAAGAATTTGACAGTATGCTGCATCATAAATGGACCAACTAATCACGAATAAAACAAGCACGACAACCCAGGCTCTGGATAATTTCATGAAATTCACA
Source organism: Dendrobates tinctorius (assembly GCF_039654945.1). NCBI lineage: Eukaryota > Metazoa > Chordata > Amphibia > Anura > Dendrobatidae > Dendrobates > Dendrobates tinctorius. The sequence continues at coordinate 7,630,893 of NW_027361823.1, read as the reverse complement.
TGCCGTCTGTTGAAGTTTTCTATTGGGCTGCATCTCCACATAGCAGGCGTGGTGCGGCCAAGCTCCTCGTCGACCTAATGAGCTGTGCAATTCACAACGGACAGCAGCTAAAAGCTGTTTCACTGTTCATGTACGCTTGGCAAATGCCCATCTTGTTGTAATTAGGCGGGCTTCAGACAGCCGTATTGAATAACGGGCCAGTCACATCCGCAAATTGCAGACATGGCTGGCTCTGTGTGTGCATGCGTTATTCTGGTCAATAGGATGGACCAGCATAGTGTATACTGCAGTTGTCTTTTTTTTGCAGACGGACAATCGGTTCTTGTAGAGACCTGCCCATGCGCTGTGGCACACTGGCTATAATGGGTCCTTGTGCGGTCTATGGCACATGGGAGAAATAAGGGCAATACCAAAAAAAGTGACTGAATGCGTTCAAATCGGTATCCATCATCATGTCCAAAGGCCGCAAAATAATGATATGACCCCTGGGCAATATGGCGGGTGTACCATTGGTTGCACGCAGCATTGTATAATTACTTTAAGCCAGTGTTCACATGCAGCAGTCATGCTTTGACTTAATCACAGCAGCCCTGTTGCTTGGTTCTTTTTACAGTTTCTCTACACAACAACATATGTATGATCAGACCATGTCCCTGTACTGTCAGACATGGCCATAACAGTACACAGCAGGGTCACATTTGTAAGATTAGCTCAGCACAGGAACATTTTATTTAACCCAATACAACTGTGGAAGTTATTCCAAGATCTATGGATTAAAATGAACTTTTCTTTGTTGGATATCCCCTTTAAACTTACTGAAAACTGACATTTCTCTGCAAGAGTATTGTGCAGAGAAAGACAACCGTAGCAGCACAGGGCTGATGTGCTTAAAAGCTGCAGCATGACTGCTGTCATCTACAAGCCACACAGCTCATCATTTGAAAGCATTCCTTTGGAGGCCTATGACTTGGTTGCCCTGAACAGTACCGTCAGCCTACTACATGCAATTATATAGCCCGCTGGCAGACTCGGAGTGGTCTCATATTAAATACCAGAGGGAGACCCAATGCAATGAAAGGGCAGTGTCAGAGATACGTGCCTTCCAACTGTCAGCATCTGCACACAATCCCTTGACTAGAAATCATCAATGACCCATGTTTCTAAGGCAGACAACAGATGTGGAGCAAGGTCAAAACATATCACATTACACATTCACGGCTACAAGTGCCCACAGCTGTCCCGATCTACAAAAACTTCATGTTGGTGAAACACAAAGGCATAGCCACTTCATCCACACTACGTAACAGTAGGGATTGCACCAAACATTCCCATGAAAACCACATTGTCACTTGCCTCTACTTTTTCCCCTAAAATTTAGAGCAAGTGCCATTATGTACAACAACTGAATTGCTTTCTGTATTTTTTTTACAAGGATTTCCACATCCTCTAAAATGATGGTATATCACTGAGACATGCCAGCATGTTATCTTCAGTAGGGATCTGAGCTCAGCTTTTATTTTGCATTACGCCTCTTCAAAAATAAAGGCTCTATTAGGATTTTTTTTTTAAGTTAATGATCATGGCAAAACAAAAAAGCGTGTGTGGGATTGTACTTGCACTGTCACACAAGTGTTTCGCAAATCTAGGCCCCATATAAACTGACAATTGAGTTTTACAAATTGGGGGGGGGGGGGGGGGGTATGTACCTGTAGAGTCTCATACAGTCCAATCAGCACCGACAGAATCTCATGTGACCCGCTCCTTGTCATAAGGAATGAGAATGCCCAGTTCTCAATGTAGCCACAGAATTCTAGGGAGAAACTAAAGCAGGCTTCTGAGTATGCAGTAGTGACCCTTAAACACGGGAGACAAGGTGAACAGTAATAATTATGCTACAAATATATCTTCAATATCAAGGAGGCTCCATATTGCTTTTGCAAAAGCTTAAACATTTTTAAGAAAGTTATCAATGAAGTCAGCAATAAGGCACAAGCGATGGACAACCTATCAGCACAAGACAATAGTGAACAAGTCCCTATACACTGAAGAGGTTTTACAAAATTTGGAAGTTATCCCCTATATAAAAGGTTAGGAAACAACTTTTCGATCACTGTCGGGCCAAATGCTAGGAAACCCGCTGATCACAAGAAAGGGACTCCAGCGCATACACAGCACAGCTCCACTCATCTGAGACTGAAGTGAAAGGCCAAGCACTATACTTGGTGTTCTCAGGTTTAAAGAAAAAAAAAAAAAAAAAAAAAAACTTCCTTTTGTTTGCTCCTCTAAGAGGAACAGAAAGCAGAACGTGCAAGCGGAAGTGTGAACTTGGCCTTTAGGACTATAGAACACAAATCCATGAGCAAAGCTGCTCATTCGGTTGCCAGATCTTACTGCTAACACACACACGAAAAATGCTCACATGGATTCACCAAGTACGTTCTCAAGGAAAGAGGGGAAAACAAGGCACGATCATACACATCTGGTGGCTTATCACCTATGAGAACAAAATTCAGCCAGGTTTGACAATGTTTTTCCCCTGCAAACATCAACCCTTAGGAAGGGCAAGGTTCATCTGCCATTCGCTTAACCTTATAATCAGAGTTACAAGGCTGCTGACAGTGTCCAATGCCAGGTAAGGCTTGCTGGTGCTATGTACAGAATAGTCATTTCACTTATGGCAGCCTGTAGTCTGTCAATGATAGCAGAAATCAGCGCCGACAATACAGGCTGCTGTAAATGATACACTGATGCCATATCAAGCAGGACTCCAAATGTTACATTCCCTCTGTTATAGAAGCATTATATGGCAGAGGTTGGGTCCTGACAAGCATATAAAAAATGCCAGAAAAGTTGGACAACCTTTATCCATATGCATGTCCATTTTATTGCATCTGTTTTCATACATCAACAGTTTAAAATTAGAATCCACACAAATAGTTTCCCATGTTAAGAATTGCAATGTAGCTGTACACCATACATGCTTTGATTTTTTTTTCCCCACATGGACACTGTCACAAAGAGAAAAAAAAAAAAAGTTATCTAAAAAGCCCTATCGAACTGCATTGCTCATTGAGCTGTCAGATATTAGACAGCACACATCCGTATAATTGCACTTGTATTTATACGGAGATACAATTCACTGAACATTTTAGAGTTAATTAAACCAATTCCTATTCTACAGAGCATTATGTTCCTTTTTATAATTGGAATAATTTTATAATATTAAACAAACACTAACTGATCAGATATTCACAATGGCACAAAAAGTTGGCAGAAGTGGGCACTAGCAATCAGTGACAGCAAACAAATCCAAAAGGATTAAGTTGAGATTTATTCCAGACCAACAAAAATATAAAAGTGGCTTTGCCAGAGTAAGACCCTGTACACACTGCCAGCACTGAGCATCCATACATCAGGCGTTATGCTTCTCTTTATGCTCTCAGGGAGAGAGGGGCGGGTTGTATGAATGAACCTTGGATTCTTGAAATGGAAAGTCATTTCTCAATGGCTGCTAAACAGTACATTCTGAAAAACCTGAAATGCAAGCTCTAGAATTAGGTTGTGCGCGCCACCAGAAAGAATGCAGCAGATCTGGTGAAGGAAATAGTGTGATATTGGGCCTGCATATGAAATAATGAAAAGTACAATTATGGCAGCTGCTCACATGTAGATACCTGCTTTGATAGATGGCTAAAGTTTATATGCAGTGACTATTGGGGGTTGGTCTGAGTAAGTCTGAATCCGACCTGCAATCTTCCCAGAGACCCAGGTTGCAGATCAGTCTTTGCCATATGCTTAGACCCAATTTCACAGATATAAGCACACACCAGCATCATAATTGCAAACCACAGCCCAATTGATGGTCCAGTTAATGTAACCAACAATGACGGATACCATTTAATGCTGCATTGCTAATAATACTGCAGGAACATTTGCAAGTACTAGTAGTTTCCTACATCAAAAAGCAACACAGATTGGCATCACATTAGAAACTTCATTTTCGATCATCTCATCTTATTGGACTCGAGTTAAAAGCAATGGAACAACCGCTATATGATTAACACAAAAGAATGATTGTCTCACATGCCATCATAATCACACTGAGGAAAGTGAAAAAAATCTAGAGGCAGGAGTACAGAATGAAATGGCATTCATCAATGAATGAAAACATGCAGCTCAACACATTCGCAAACATTTTGCTGTATTTTTCGTGCAAAAAGTCAGGTATGTATATTAAGGGTATGTGCACACATTAAGCATTTGCTCCAGAAATTTCAGCATTACCTGGCAGGTTAAACACAGTGTAAAATATGTGCATGTTTTACTTAAGTGTTTTTTTGCAGATTTTACCTCTCAATGTGGGTGAAATCTGAAGCATTAACACAACTGACGAGCTGTAGGTTTAAATCTGCAATGAAAAAATAAGCAAAATGTTTAGAGTCTTCAGGAATCTCATTCATTTTGCTGGTACTAGGAAATCCTTCACATTTTGTGACATAATGGTGCAGAAAATCAACAAAAACACAATGTGTGCACAGGCCCCAACAGCTCCCGAAAAGTGGATATCATTTCATGAAAGTTCTGCTCACCGTGCATTCAAAGATGCTGATGAACTGTTTATTTTTTGGTGTGGTATTCCTTTTTCTGCTGCCATGGGGAGCCTGAAAGAAATAACTGCTTTTCTAAGTGCAGAATCCCATAACTTCACTAAAAATGCTGCCTCAAATCTGCACCAAGAAATGTATCATGAAAAGGAGAACCAGCGAGCATTAAAAACGGAATAATCAGAGCTGACTGCAACAACAAAAAGTTTTCCGCAAGTGGAAATCATGGCCCAAGACTCTCTCAAGCCAGAGTACTTAGCTACAAATGTAACAAAAGCACAGTGAAAATGACCACCTCTTAGGGTACGTGCACACGCTGTGGATTGCAGTGCGGATTTGGCAGCGCGGATTTTGTAAAATCCACAGGTAAATGTGCAGGTCAAAAGACCTGCGGTTTTACCTGCGGATTGCTCTGCGGTTTTTCATCTCCTCAATGGAGGAGATGGCAAACCGCAGCGGAATCCGCAGAAAGGATTGACATGTCAATTCTTTCAAAACCGCAGAAAAATCTGCACCGTCTGCACTGCGGTTTTGTATTCCCATAGGGCATAATGGTACTGTACACCGCAGCAAAAACTGCTGCAGATCCGCAGCGGCCAAATCCGCTGCAGATCCGCAGCATGTACACACACCCTTAGGGTATGTTCCCACAGTCCGTTAACGCTGCCGGTAGGACGCCGTGTACATCCACAGCATCCAACCAGCTGAGTCCAGATGTTACAGCATAGTGGATGGGATTTGAAGAAACCGACTATGCGTGCACCGACACCCGAGGAGATAGACATGCAGCGCATCTTTCCGACCTCAGCATGTTAGTTTATATTGCGGAGACGCTAAGTCTCCGCAAGATAAATCTCTCGCGTACAATGTATAGGACGCGGTGATTCATTTTCAGCGTTTTTGCAGCATTTTTCACCCATAAAAAAGCAATGCGTAAGTGCAAAAACAAAGCAAAAATGCAGATATCAGGTTTTGCTGCATTTTTGGTGCAAAAACCCAAAAGACGAGTCTTTTTTGGGGGGGGCACTAAACTGTATCTGCATGCACAAGAGACAACAAAAACACAGCAAAACATGCTGTTTGTAAGCAGATCTTGCCTGCAGAGAAAAAATAAAAACACGCCAAAAACGCAATGTGTGAACATAGCTTAAGAAGGGTTTCATAAGTTCAGACCAAGCTATTTTCTAATTTGCCGACAACTTCCTAAATTACTAATTACAGAGCATGCATGGCGCAGATCCGTCATGCAATTTATTGATATGTATCAAAGATATACTGTAATTGAAAATATTCTCTGGATCTTAACAGCACAAACCACCAGCATGATTACCAGAAACGTTGTTCCAAAGCTGTAATTAACTATAAATTAGAAAGAGCAGTGTACGAGTGGCCCAAAGACATCCAAATGTGCGTGACAAGGAGGTGGCTTTCCGTATTTCACATTACATTTGAAAAGTACCGTAGATTGATTACTACAAAACGACATGAGCGACTGCTTTACAGCCAAGAAGATCACATGTGTAGGAGGGATGTGTCAGCTACATTTTCTTGAGAGCAGCCATATTTAGGAGCAGTAAAGCAGAGCCTTTATACCAAGTCCTCCCACATGTACGCATGTATGTATGTATATATGTATTCGCTCAAATCACTGTTCAGCCACGTGCACACAGTATTTCTCATCAAAAACCAGAAGTGGGTGATAAATGCAGAAGAAGTGCACATGTTTCTATAATACCTTTCCTCAGACTGTTACACTAATGAATTTGGCTTCCAAATACTGATGTAAAGTACAGACCAAATACTAAATGTGTGAACGTCGACTTAAAAAAAAAATTCTCATGCAAAGAGCTATATTGCACAAAGGTTTAAAAATGTAGCAGTAGAAGGGGCATGCATTGGTGCCACGCTACACCCATCCATTCAGGAACCTGTAGAGCAGTAACGGTGGCATTCCCACCACCTACAGTATTACCGAAGTATCTGCTTCTAGGAGAGAGATTTTACTCAGTAACAGAAGCAAAATAATCTTTGATTTTCTCTTGATTATTCTAGGAGAAACACCTTTGCATCTTATAATAAAATCTATCCCAAACGTAGAGGAACAAGAAGTCAATTCATCAGCTGACACTGGGTTTTAGAATAAAGTTGCTGAAAAAAATACACTATTTTTCGGACCTTAATGGCCCTTTTACATTTAGCGATGCACCAGCGATCCAACCAGCGATCCGACCCGGTCAGGATCGCTGGTGCATCGCTAAATGATCGCTAGTGAGCTTTCATACAGAAAGATCTCACAGCGATGCAGCAGCGACGCAGCGCACGATACTTACCATTCACACACAGCGATCCTGCGTCCTCCCGCCCGCCTCCAGCGTCGCTCGTCGTCACAGCAGGAAGCCCAGCAGGAAGCGCCCGACGAGAAATGGAGCCGGACATTCTCGCGCGATCAGCGATGGACAGCAGGGGAGCCGGTCGTTGGTAAGTATCACACATAGCGATATCGCTAGCAATATCGCTATAACGTCACAAAACCAGTGACGTTTTAGCGATATTGCTTAGTGTAAAACCCCCTTAAGACGCACTTTTTTCCCCAAAAAAATTTTTTGGGGCAAGTGGGGGGTGCATCTTATGGTCGCAATATACTAACCTCCGATCATGGCTGGAGGCTGGTGCCGTAGGGCTCTGTAGTGCGGTGGTGGCAGCAGGCTGTGCTCCGGTACAGGGGTAGCGGCTCCACCGGCATTTCCTCCAAGCCCGGAGGCCCCCCGCACATCCCTTGCTGGCAGCCATGTTGCGGTGGCCTCCGGGAACATGGACACCGGGAAGATGGCCGCCGATCCGGGGACGGCGCATGCGCAGGTTCAGATCTCGTCCCGAGATCTCAGGTGACGAGATCTCGTTGCCGAGATTTAAATCTCATCCCCTGAGACAAGATCTGAACCCGCGCACGCGCCGTCCCCGGACCGGCGGCCATCTTCCCGGCGTCCATGTTCCCGGAGGCCACCACAACATGGCGGCGGCCAGCAAGGGATGTGCGGGGGCCTCCGGGCTTGGAGGAAATGCCAGCGGAGCCGCCTCCCCTGCACCGGAGCCCAGCTGCCCCTGCACAGCCCAGCTGCCCCTGCACACCTGCCCCAGCACAGCCCAGTCCAGCTAGCACAGCCCACCTGCCCGCCACCGCACGAGCCTGAACCACTGAATGACCCGTGACCACTCCTCCACCTGTGCCGGATCCCTTCCCAGGTAAGCTGAATTCGGACTCTAAGACGGACCCCCATTTGACACATTTTTTTCCCTATTTTCCTTCTGAAAATTGGGGTGCGTCTTATGGTCCGGTGCATCTTATAGTCCGAAAAATACGGTAGTACGTTTTAAAAAAGCCACTCAGAATCCCTGATTGCTTGCATCCTCCATTAAATATTTCAGATGTTGTTCTGTTATTCCTCCTGGATAATCATGAAAAAGCTGACAAATCAATGTCATAAATCGACAGTAGTGGCACCGATGGAATAATATCAGTGAGCAGTAACAATCTCTCTCGCCCGCCCCCCCAATCGGAAAACAGCTGTCAACTTACTCAAATTTCTAGGAGGAATAAGAGCAACAACCCAAAACATTGAGTCCTCCTAAAGGGAACCTGTCAGCAGGTTTGTGCCGAGTAACCAGACATTGTCAGGTTGGCGCCGTTATACTGATGAAAATTAAACCTTGGTTGATGAAATCCGTCTTGTGGTTGTTCAAGTTTTATTTTCAGTTTTGAGTTCATGATATGCCTGTGCTCCAGGGCGGGACGGGGTGTGTGTGGGGTGCTCTGATTAGGTATGTATCAGTATGGCTTTTGACAGGTCACTAATCACTCAGTGACCTGCCGCCCCCGCCATTACATAATGCAGCCACCACCCCCCGTAAGCATTAAGACGCATGAATTATAAGAAGCGCCACCATTTTATTAAAAAAATAAAAAAAGTTTTATTTTTCTCAAAATTTGGGGTGCATCTTATAATCCGCAAAAATACAGTATATCCCTTTTCTGCAGGCAGGCGCCTGCGACCGCATTATAGCACCATTGATTCCATGGCGCTTTACATGTGAGGAGGGGTGTACATAATAAAAAAAACAAGTACAGTAATCTTAAAACACGACACTGCCAAAAAAAACCTTCTGCAGGCAGGCGCCAGCCGTGGCACCTTACTGCAGCATAATCGCATATGAACTGTGAATATAATTAATATGTTTAAGGTTCTCATATTTAAAAAAAAAATCCATTTGGAGTCGGCTGCGCAGCCATCGGCAGCACCAACTTGCCAGAAAACAAAAAATAAATTCCTTCTCCAAGATCGCACCACCAGCACCTGCGCAGTAGCAGCAGCAATCAGATTTTCAAATGGATTTTTTTTTTTTATATCACAGTACATATGCAATTCTGCTGCAGCGCAGGTGCCATGGCCAGCGCATGCCTGCAGAAGAGGTTGGTTTTTTTTAGTCACTGAGGGACCAGTGACCTGTCAGAAGCCATACTGGTGAATACCTAATCAGAGAACCACATAAAGACCCACACACACTGACCGCCCCGAAGCACAAGCATATCATTAACTCAAAATTTAAACAAGACGGATTTCAACAACCCAGGTATCATTTTAATTAGTATAACGGCGCCAACCTGACACTGTCTGTAGGTTACTCAGCATAATCCTGCTTACTGGTTCCCTTTATAAGGTTTATCATTGCTGACAATGGAAGCAGTCTGTATTCAAACCAATCTAAAAGAACCTTAACACTGGGCAAAAAAAGCTTGGTTTCTTTTTCCTTCCTGCATGACTACCAAGATACAGTATGAGCTATCTTGCAATCAGCACCGTAGGCACTACCTCTAGAATACATCACAGGTCACTGGTACTGACATTTCTGCACTACAGAGGCCGGATGGAAATAACTTTTTATAGACCGCAATGGAGAGAGGAAAAAAAAAAAAAAATCATCAACAAATATCTGAACACAATTAACACCTGGCTACTTCAGCTTTGCATTACACATACAGCAAGTGGCTTATACGTTTGCATTGGAAAAGTTAGACCCATGCATATGCTGAAGACAAGGGCAAATTCACATGTATCAAACTCATTTTACACTGAAGACATTTCTACAACAAATCTTTCACACTTTGAATATATGCTTTCCCCTTACGCCTGTAAAGAATGACTAGAATATGACAGCACAACCTGAAATTATGAGGTTCAAGAGACCTAAATATAGAATGATTCCTTAGCCAAGTTGGCTTCCACAGGAGCATGGTGGATACAAGTAGTGAGGATGGACTATGACCATGTGAACAAGGCAGCAGGATTCTCTACACAGAATTCTATGATCTCATCCATTAAAGCTGCGACCTAATGACATAATGCAGAAATGACAACACACCTAGGATGTGCGCACGGCAAGTTTCATTTATGCACAGGAGCCTGGCAAATTAGCTACCAGTCACAGGGGCGCGTTACAACATTCAAGAGTCGAATTATGACAACTAAACGATTGCTAATGATACAGAGAAAGAGAAGAAAAAGAAAAAAAAAAAAAAAAAAAAAAAAAAAAAAAAAAGCATCACCACTAGTGTCACCCTAATACACCACCGATAGAAGCAAAAATGATCTCTATAGAATCAAAAATGTCAATTCTATTACTGGTTACATAAGTCGTGATCCATATCTTCATTCCATCATTAAAATGACCATATATTAACTGGTAAGATTGCAGACTACAGACCTCTCGCCTTTTAGCATGCAGAATTGCATTGAGAGGAAGGTGGAAGAAATACTATGACGTCACCTCAAAAGATGTGCACAGTTCACTGACAAGTAACACCAATGGAGAAGAGACTGAAATCGTGTGAATAGCAACGGCTGCGCTGACATATCCTACACAGCAACAAACACTGAAATAGAGGGGGGGGAAATCAGGATCTGGATTAGAGCCACCGCAACTAGTTATCCTCCACCAAGGGAATGAAAAATGACTGCAAGGAGTCTGATGCAATCCATGTACGTGCTTTCTTAATTTTCATTTTAATCTGATCTGAGAATGAGCTTAGGCCTCAGCAACAATGGACGATTCTCAGCCCATGAATGATCTGGAAGAGACTGAAAACCCAGATGGAGGATGAAATAGTTTAAAAAACGCATTACTACTAATGCATCATGAGCACCTAATACCCCAAGAGAAAAGCAGCAGAAAAGAGGATAACGCAGACAAAATATGTTAAAACCCCAACAAACTGGGGGACAAGTCAGTCTGCATTGATCAAGTGCCCACCATTCATACAAGTGCACGTTAAACCACGGCTCAGACTTAATCTGCATGCCTAGAGCAAAGAAAAGAGGCCCAGACTGCTAGATAATGATCTGCCATGTAATAACCTTTATACAATGCACCATGATTGTCAGGAAGGACAATCTCAGTATCAGCATGTGTTAATGTATGAAATCTCACCAACAGGTTTTTCAGCTATGAATGAGCTGTACACCAAGTCAATATCACCACAATTTTGCAGCATTGGCAAAAATCTTTGCCTCTACAGTGACAAGTCTACATGACTAGTAGTAGTGTAATTATGGGACTAGGAAAAAAAAAAAAAAAAGCAATAACTGTAAAAGCCTTGCATGGGAAAAGTTTCTCCAGTCATAGAAAACCACAGCAAAATCCCAGTTGTCTAATGGAATAGCTGACCATCTGTCTAATTACTGGGAAATATCCACAGCTCAGTACTGAGGGGGGTCTGAAAGGGCACCTGCCACCATACAACTAGATGCACAGATAGCACCTGACAACTTCAGACTGATCTGCCCCCAAAAAATAAAATAAATCAGGCAAGCCCCCCCAACACAACAAAAAAACTATACTGAAGAAAATAAAAAGGCCCAAATTCTGTGAGCGGTGCATAGCAGAAAAATAAAAAACAGTACCATCTTCCATGTATCCCATCTCCCACATCATTAGCAATGACTATACCAAAATGTTGAAGAAAAAAAACCTGCCAAAGGGTAGGGGGCAGAAAGCCATTTACCACTGCTGCAGAACTTCTGGGGACGCTTTACATTGAGTACATGATGGCTCCTCTCCAGTATACTAAAACCTACAGGACTTTGTCATATGGCACCATCAGCTTGGTACACGACAAGGCCAAAATTCCCCCCCCCCCCCCCCCATTACTGCATTGACAACATAGAAGCAACTTGTCAGAAACCAAATGGCATTAGAGCGCACTTGACCACTGTGCACCCTAAGGTCACAGACAAGTCAATGGGGAGGGGGGATCCTAATAGACAAGTAAAGCAATGCCCACTACACTGACCCTTTAAAGAAAAAAAAAATACACCTTCAAAGAAAACCTAAAACAATTGCAACATAAAGACTCCACAAAGCATGAAGTCAGCCCCCATACAGGGGTCATACACAGAACACTCCCTCCTGCAAAAAAGATATTTTGCTACAATAGTTGTAACATAAGCAAAATCTAAGTTGTTACATTGTAAAGTGATAAAGTAACCACTGAGATCACCACAACAGCACAGGCATAGAGCAATGCATTCACGTAACAGGGCCTACAGCACCAGCAGAAAGCAGCTATTGTCCGCTGCTATCAGACACAGAAGCCTGGCAGTAGGGATCTGACAAAGTCCAGGAATCCCATCTGTTCCATGATCATGTCCCCACCACTCGTGTACACTGCTGACACCTGGCTATGCTCTGGGATAATGGACAGATTAGAATCTAATCCCCCCAGAACACTACATAATCCCCCATTATAAGGAGACCCGAGAACCCATCGAAGCACAGCAGCCCCCTGCCCTATGCACGAGGACAGAGGGGCAGCCCCAGCTCTCAGGATGGCAAGAATGGGGGTAGTTGTGAGCTGGCCAGAAATGGATACAGGTCAAGTCCAAGTCGAATCCATCCTCCTGGTATCGCCTTTTGTTCCTGCTGACGAACTCCTTGATGATGGCGGTCATGTCGGGGAGCCTGGGGGTGGGGAAGAAGGAGGAGAGGGGGGCTGAGAGGTGCTGCTGGTAGGGGGCAGCAGCGGCCCCGGCTCCGGGATCTGCCTCCTCTCCCCGGCCGTTTAGGTCCCCTCTCCGCCCCCTTCTCCTCCTCCTGCTGCTGCTCCGGGGGCTGCCGGGGGAGGCCAGAGTCTGGCCGGAGGGGGCGCAGGAGAAGCGGAGGGATGCGGCCTACTCCCAAGTAGAAAGCCCTGGTGAAGTCTCGGGGTACAAGTCCTTCCCTGGTCTCCCCTCCGCCCCAGCCGGGCTCGGTGTGCTGCTCCACAGGGTAAAAGCGCTGTCTCCGTCCTCCTCGCAGTCGCTCGGTTCTGGCCTCTCCAGGTGGTTACACAGCCGGTGCAGGACGGCCCGCTGTGCTCGGTGCAGGAGCCCGCCTGCCGCGTCTCATGTCTCCGCCGCCGCACGCTCAAGCTCCCATCATGGCTTCCCAGCTAAAGTCAGCGAACGAGCAACGACGCGTATCCCTGCGCGGCCCACCGTTCCGATCACTCCGCCTGCTTCTCACACAACATAGTCCCTGCTTCCTTCCTTCCCCCTCAACCACTTCTTCTCCTCGTCCCTGAGCCGAGTCGTTACTTTGCAGACGAACCCTATATTATATCTCTCAACTCAATCCGTGTGCCCGGTCCAACGTGACGACCTGAAAAAGTGGAAGGATTCCACGTTTGCTGCGGAAGGATATTTTTTTTCGTTAGTTTTAATAGGCTGGGACTATTTTTTGTTCCTTGAGGAGGGGGAGTCACGTGGTACATAAGTGGGGAACTTTTTTGCAAAATGTCATTTTTTTTCTGCACTTCATTTCCCTCTCTTCCTCTTGCTTGTAGAAAGAAAAAAAAAAGTGAGAGGCCTTTATTTCTGTTACACTTGAAGCTTTGGGGGAAGGGGAAGGATTCTGCAAAGATTTCTGCAGGGAAAAAAGAGTGAACTCTACGTATATTTTACAGTCTTTGCCATGGTTTGCACTTATAAGCAGAGAATTAGATTTATTTTATTTTGGGGAGACATATAACTGTAGCCTGGGACGTCTCCTAATATCATTACATTGCATGACTGGAATTACTTCATTTCCTCCATCATTTCCCTGATTATTCGCACAGGGGCGTGTGTCGGCGGCTCTCATCATTGAGGGGGTCCAGACTTTTTATTTATTTTACATAGAAAAACAATGCCCCCCCCCCTCAACTGCACCACTACCATTGTCAGTGCTGCCGCCTAGGTCTCTGCGCCTCCTCCGGTGCGGCGGCCACTGATTGTCCTGATGGGGGACACCGCAGCAGTGCCAGGAGGGACGTGGGCCGGCAAATATCTCCAGGGGGTCACTAAATACCCATTTCTTTCTTTCTTTTTTTTAAAAAGATGGACAACCCTATTAGGCCACGGTCACACGGTCAGTATTTGGCGAGTTTTTTACCTCAGAATTTGTAAGCCAAAACCAGGGGAGGAACAATCAGAGGGAAAGTATAATAGAAACACGTCACCACTTCTGGATTTATCACCCACTCCTGGTCTTGGCTTACAAATACTGAGGTAAAATACTGACCAAATACTGATAGTATGGACGTGGCCATAAACTCATTATTCTGGGCAGTGGCATCATTTGAAGCTCGTTGACCCCAATGCAGAATCTCCAACAGAATACCCAACTAACATCTGTCATGTAAAAAAATCGCTATTAACTTGCAGATATAGGGTTATTCTGACACCGTGCTGCCGCAGTGAGAGCCCCACCGCCAGGAGGAAATCAACTTTATCCCCCCCAGCAGGCTCGTTCTTCTAGTCAGTCACTCTCTTTACGGGTGCAGTCAGACGGCCGTATTACTCGCATTAGGATCGCATCGCAATCCTCAGACTGACCGGAGCGTGACAGCTGCTTAGAAATACATCACGCTGTCATGCTCAGGTCAAGAGAGCAGATGGCCAGTACAAATATCACAATGCGATCCTCGTGAAAGTAATATGGCCGTCTGACTGCAGCCTAAGGCCGGGATCACACACAGCGAGATACGGCCGAGTCTCGCAGGTTAAAACCAAGCTCTGGCGCCGGCACTCCGGAGCGGAGCGTGCAGCCGCACAGCAATACATGGAGCTGCACGCTCCGGAGTGCCGGTGCCAGAGCTTGGTTTTAACCTGCGAGACTCGGCCGTATCTCACTGTAGTGTGACTCCGGCCTAATACTAGTGTTTTTACGTGCGGCAATGGAATTTTTTTGGGCCCCTCTAGCGTGCAGGGTCCTGGTGCAATTGCAACCCCTGCACCTATCGTAGTTATGCCCCTGAGCCTGGGTAGGAAACAGCAGACCTACCTTTGTTCTTATGGAGGTAGAGTGAGATCGAATTATGCAAAAATCAAAGTTATGTCCATTATGCAAATGAGGTTACATGCATTGCATTGACAGCCTTCATTATGGAAATAATGGGTACTCGTTCTTTTGTAACGCCCACCCCTTTTGTGTTGATTGACAGCACCGATGCTCTCAACCCTCACTTTTTTTCTGTCTTTATGCTGGATTCACACACTCTTGTAAGTGTCACCATCTCAGAGGAACCAATTGTTTTTCCTGAAGTGTCATACTATTTAGTTCTGTTTTTTTTATCTTTCATTTTTTTCTTTTGGAAAGGTCTACTCACTTGCAAGCCAGTAATAAGACCTGCGGAAGATCACGTTTTTATTTCAATTTATCACTAAATAGCAGATTAGTGAGACATGAAAATTAAAAGGAAGCCTTCTGATTTGCATCTGTGTCTTACAGCTACCTGTAGACTTGAATGGCCGAGAAGTTTCCACAAAATCCGAGTTGTAGAGGACTTGCTCTGGGTCACAAGATCTCACTCTCAAATCCATGATTTTTAAGGGGTTGTAAAATACTTTTATGTTGATGGCCCATCCTTTCAATAGGTCATCAATATCAGATCAATGGGGGTGCAACATCCATCAGCAAAACCGCTGATGAGCTGTGTCCCCATACTGGTCAGATGTGACCAGTTGTGGAGATGGACAGCAGAGCCTCGTCAACTGTACAGTGGCCGTGGATATGGACGGGTACTGCACATCCGCCCCTAGTCAAATTAAAAAGGGTGGATCTGCAGTACCTCACTGTGGCCACTATGCAGATGTTGGAGCTGCGCAAAGCAGCTCACATCCGTCCATTATCGCGATCAGCTGATCGGTGGGGTGCCAGGTGTCGCACCCACACATAACTTATATTGATGACCTACTAAGAGTAGGCCATCAATTTAAAAGTACTTGTATGTGTGATTACATCTATTCTACTCTCTGGGTCAATGTTCTGTGTGATAAAAAAAATCCTTTTACTATGCTGGAGCCATCAGTGAAGACAATGAGAGGCCGCATACATAGGATTGAGCGCTTGCAATCTTACTTGCATATCTGATAAAATGTAGTTTTTGATGTTATTAGACCTCATTTTAAATCAGTAACAGTAAATCTGCGAATTGTTTTTTTTTTTAATTTATTTTAATTTGCTACACATTTTTTCTTTCCCAGAAAAAGCATAACCCCTTTAAATCTAATATATAAAGCTCAGTGTGTGTGTATGTATGTCCGGGATTGGCATCTGCACCGTCGCAGCTACAGCCACAACATTTCGCACAGTCCCACGTCTGGACCCCGAGAGCGTCATAGGCTATGTTGTGAGGCGAAATTTTAACGCCGCGCGTTCCAATTCACCAAACAATTTTGCCTATTATTCTTATCATTTCTATGGTGTTATCGTCCTTCTGTAAAGCTGGAAATAACACAATTTATAACCGTGCCAACACAGACCACCCTCTGACACAGACTGCAGGGGGAGCCCAGTATCACACAAGAAAGGATTAGATACACGGCTCAGCAGTCAGTATCACACAGGATGGGAATAGATACACAGCTCAGCAGTCGGTATCACACAGGATAGGATTAGATACACAGATCAGCACACAGTATCACACAGAATAGGATTAGATACACGGCTCAGCAGTCAGTATCACACAGGATAGGAATAGATACACGGCTCAGCAGACAGTATCACACAGGATAGGATTAGATACACAGTTCAGCACACAGTATCACACAGAATAGTATTAGATACACGGCTCAGCAGTCAGTATCACAAAGGATAGGATTAGATACACGGCTCAGCAGTCAGTATCGCACAGGATAGGATTAGATACACGGCTCAGCAGTCAGTATCGCACAGGATAGGATTAGATACACGGCTCAGCAGTCAGTATCACATAAGACAGGATTAGATACAGGGCTGAGCAGTCAGTAACACACGATAGGATTAGGTACACGGCTCAGCAGTCAGTATCACACAGGATAGGGTTAGATACACGGCTCAGCAGACGGTATCACACAGGATAGGATTAGATACACTGCTCAGCAGTCAGTATCACACAGGATAGGATTAGATACACGGCTCAGCAGTCAGTATCACACAGGATAGGACTAGATACACAGCTCAGCAGTCAGTATCACACAGGATAGGAATAGATACACGGCTCAGCAGTCAGTATCACACAGGATAGGAATAGATACACGGCTGAGCAGTCAGTAACATATGATAGGATTAGGTACACGGCTCAGCAGTCAGTATCACACAGGATAGGATTAGATACACGGCTCAGCAGTCAGTATCACACAGGATAGGATTAGATACACAGCTCAGCAGTCAGTATCACACAGGATAGGAATAGATACACAGCTCAGCAGTCAGTATCACACAGGATAGGAATAGATACACGGCTGAGCAGTCAGTAACATATGATAGGATTAGGTACACGGCTCAGCAGTCAGTATCACACAGGATAGGATTAGATACACGGCTCAGCAGTCAGTATCACACAGGATAGGATTAGATACACAGCTCAGCAGTCAGTATCACACAGGAGAGGATTAGACACACGGCTCAGCAATCAGTATCACACAGGATAGGATTAGATACACAGCTCAGCAGTCAGTATCACACAGCGGAGGATTAGATACACAGCTCAGCAGTCAGTATCACACAGGATAGGAATAGATACACGGCTCAGTAGACAGTATCACACAGGAGAGGATTAGATACACAGCTCAGCAGTCAGTATCACACAGGATAGAATTAGATACACGGCTCAGCAGACTGTATCACACAGGATTGGATTAGATACATGGCTCAGCAGTCAGTATTACACAGGATAGGATTAGACACACGGCTCAGCAGTCAGTATCACACAGGAAAGGAATAGATACAATGTTCAGCACACAGTATCACACAGAGTAGTATTAGATACACGGCTCAGCAGTCAGTATCACAAAGGATAGGATTTGATACACGGCTGAGCAGTCAGTAACACACGATAGGATTAGATACACAGCTCAGCAGAAAGTATCACACAGGAGAGGATTAGGTACACAGCTCAGCAGACATTATCACACAGGATAGGGTTAGATACACAGATACACATGTTGTTTATCAAAAGGCTCTTGAATGAGTTGAAAATAAAATACTATCAATACTTGGGTAATCGTTTAGTTAATTTGTGTTGCAAATCCGTAGTGTTGAATATATGATGTGAAATGTTTTTATGTGCAATATAATCATTATAATTTGTTATAACTAACCACAGTTGGTTACTATGCCCAGGCAACGCCGGGCTCATCAGCTAGAGTGTATATATATATATATATATATATATATATATCAATTCAGCTCTCTTCTTTATCTGATCCATAGATGTTCGCCCTGGAGGAAGGGCAGGGACCTGGCAGACATTACATAATTTATGGTGTAGTGCCGGCCCCCAGCAGCCCTAATCAGCTGCTTCAGGATGGGCGTAGGGGGCATATGCCCCTTTGACCTCTGACCCAGCCAGCTTCTGTAATTGACAGTAATATAGCACTATTAAAATAATACTGCATCCTGTATATACCCCGTGGGGTTCACCACCTTCTGTGCTAAATATGCTGTGAAATAAATAGACTCAGACACACGGGTTAGACACATGGCTCATATACATGGCTGAGATATATGGCTTAGATACATGGGTCTGGCACATGGCTTACCTACACGGCTCAGACATATGGTTTAGATACATGGCTCAGACACACAGCTGCTAGATATTAATTGAATTCTTTATTTACTTCATACAAGATATCACATGTAGAAGTTCCCACCATGATGATGATGATGGTGGTGGTGGGTCCTGGACTCACGGAGAGTCGTCCGTCAGCGCTTGGGAGAGGAAAAACCCCCAGTGGAGGAAACCTCTAGGGAACCATCGCTGACAGCCTGCCCTTCCCCTGAGCGGTGCTGGCCATCCGTCAAGATCCGTCAGTAATGCAAGTCAATGGGCAAAAAAATGGATCCGCCAAACAAAATGACGGATCCGTTTTTTTAGGAAAATGGCAGATCTTGACTGATGGAAAAAAAACTGAAGTGTGAAACAGGCCTTACTGGTGCAGACTGGTCTGTGGCCCAGGGTCATGTCCGGTTGATGATCAGTGCAATCTCTTGAACTGTCATAGACTCTACATGCCGTTTATAGACATGGAGTCAGTTCCTGAACTTTTTGGGAAATCCGCTCATCCTGCCGTTCTGCAGGCAGGATATTAGATGAGCCCTCACCTTCTGATGCTGAAACTCAGCTCTGGGTTCACCGCTATCTGCCATAAGCTCGTCGGCAAACGCTATAGCATATAAGCCACAGTCGTACCAGTTCTTCTGCTGAACCACATCGATAAACCTCAGATGTTTCAGGGGATTGTCGACCACTAAACCGTACATATTGATAATCTGCTGACGGATGGATGGAGACAGATTCCTGGTGCTGATGCTGTCGGCTACAAAGATTTGGCCATTTTTATAGCAGGTTGTCAGCCAATGTTGCCTGTCCTCGTCATAGTGGATTTGTACAGCATTTTTCAGCACGCTGTACCCTGGTTCCATAAGAGCACAGGGGGGCTTCAGGCCATCAAAACCCTTAAACTGCCTCTTCAGCAGGTCCTGGGCCATGAAGATGATCTCGTCAGCCAGGTAGCCGTCCTCCCCTTTGCTCTGCAGGATGGTTAAGAGCTCTGGAGGCAGGTTGTTCTCTTGGTTCCCGATATTGGGCATCTCAACTTGTGGAGTCGCCATCTCCGGGGTTACTTCTCTAAGTAGATCAGTAACGTTTTCTGTAGCCGCTCTCTTGGCTGGTGGCATCATCTTGGACTGACTGTCCTCGGAGGTTGATGCGCTTTGGGATTTCCTGAATCGGGTCAGAAGGCTAAAGCCAATTGACTTGCTGGAAGAGAGAGCCTTGACCAGCAGCCACTGGCCATAACGGGGACGTCCATGAATCCTCGTGATGTCGTCGCTTTCTTTCTCCTTTGTATTCCTGTAGCTTTGTGTATCCAGTAGGGAGTCAAACAAATGACAGCCTCATCTCTGCGGTCAGGCTTTACATAGCCTTTACTCCTTTACTGTCATTGTGATGTCATAGAGTAGATGATGTCACCGAGTTCCGCATTCCACATTGTGACATCACTGTACCAGAGGTGGCAATTATGGCATTTTCAGTAAAGGATAAGTGCCCCTTAATGTGGCCTACGGGCTGAAATGCAATCAGTGGATGGTGCAAGAGATGGAACTTTCTGTAATTCCAGATATTACAGAGAATGAGACGCCACAATATCAGGAATGACAATTTGACACTTTTAGTGATGTTGTGATCAAGTGAAGAGCCGACATTTTAATTTTTTCAATAATCCAAATCATTTTTGGAAGCTTCAGTTTATAACCTTTTTACAGAAATTATATGAAATATACAAAAATAACAAAATAATAATAATATTTCATTGATTTCTAAATCTCCCACTAAAATATGTATTTTTGGATAAATCCTTGGGGAAAAAACTCAGCTTTATAGGTGTTTGGTTCTATAAAGTCTTTCCTGAATACTGAGCCCGTTACATTATTTCCCATTATTATGAAGCTTTTCTACATCTTTATCATTATTTGTATTTCCTGTTATATTTGGGTGGTATACCTACACTCCAGCCATGGGGTGATTTAAGGAAATGTGTTTAAGGCCGGAGTCACACTACAGCGAGATACGGCCGAGTCTCGCAGGATAAAACCAAGCTCTGGCGCCGGCACTCCGGAGCACAACGTGCAGCTCCATGTATTGCTGTGCGGCTGCACACTCCGCTCCGGAGTGCCGGCGCCAGAGCTTGGTTTTAACCTGCAAGACTCGGCCGTATCTCGCTGTGTGTGATCCCGGCCTAAGGCCGGGGTCACACTGGCGAGGAATACGGCCGAGTGAGAGGCGCTAAAAGCACGCATTACACACGGACAAATAATTCTCTATGGGGTCACTCGCACCAGGCGTATATTTCTCATCCGTATTCTACGGTCCGTGCCAATCGCAGCATGCTGCGATTGTCAGCGTACTACGCCCGTAGTACGCCAATGCAAGTCTATGGGTGCGCAAAAAATACGGATTACACACGGACCACACATGTGACTTGCGAGAAATGCGCACCCGGTGTCTTTTAGCAAAGCCGGCAATTCAGTGAGCTATACAGTAAACACACTGACAGTTTTAATAAAGAAACGAATGAATAGATATATACACATAGAATACATACATATATATATACTGTATATGCATTCTATGTGTCTATATCTATTCTTTGGTTTCTGTTATAAACCCTGTCATAGGGCTCCATTATATGTCCATTTTGCAAGCCTGCGAAAAAAACTCGCCATACGGATTACATACGGATTACATACGGATGCTGACATGCGCAAAATACGCGACCACACCTTGATTACGGATGACATACGGAGCACTGTTTAGGGGCCATTCATCCGTATTACGCATGTAAAATACTGACCGTATTTTGCGTTGGTTAGTTTGACCCCGGCCTAACACGTGTCCACGCCATTTGGGTGACTTTAGGAGCTATCTGACAATAAAAGCCGCCGTCCTCCAGACATTGTTCACACCTGTCGATACTCGGATGTTGATATATCTCACCTGAGTTCACATAGAAGTTTTACTTCCAGCAACAAACAAAAATGACATGGAACGTTTATTAAAAATAAAAAAAATTAAATCTTACAATTTTCACATTGGACATTGAGGCTTTTTTTTCCAGTTGCTTCTGGAAATCAAAGTGTACATTCAGAGTCTGACCTTATCTTTTGTATTGAGGCATCTAATGAGCGAGTGCAAAAGTCGTTGTAAAGAGGAGGGAATGGGAGGAGGTGAGCTGTGATATCGCTTATTGTGATTGATGGACCTGGTGTTATTAGCTGTCTACAGAGGCATTAGCAGTCATTGTAATCCTGCCTCTGATGATAATGAGCCTTCTGAAAATAGTTCTTGATAGAACAAGAAGTATGAGTCTAAAGTAACATCAGTGGCCAGACATCTGAACACGATTTCCAGAAATCCATGGGTTCCTGGCAGAAAAAAGCCCATTTCTGTAAATATTAACTGATGTTTTTAGTTGCAGAAATGTTTGTAACAAATCTGTGCAAACAATTGTGGAAATAAAAAAAAAATTTTTCTCCAACAGTTTCAGCTGATTATTTTGACATAGAAAAGGAAATAGGTGGAATTATTTAATATTTAAAATAATTTTCGTATTTTTTTATTAATTTTTTCATACTTTTTTATTGATGTGCCCTAAAAAGGTCAGAAATGAGATGCGGAAATGGAGGAAATTCATTAATTTCATAGCTTTTCTTATCCTGTGACTGGAGCCACCATCAGCCCTGATCATGTGACTAGATTTTCCCCAACCTATTGGTCACATAATCGGTCTATCGGTGAGCATACCTGATCCAATGCATACTGTTAAATTACCACTGATCCTGTGCTGATCTTGAGTTACATCCTCTATTATACTCCAGAGCTGCACTCACTATCCTGCTGGTGCAGTCACTGTGTACATACATTACATTACTGATCCTGAGTTACATCCTGTATTATGCCCCAGAGCTGCACTCACTATTCTGCTGGTGCAGTCACTCTGTACATACATTACATTGCTGATCCTGAGTTACATCCTGTATTATACTCCAGAGCTGCACTCACTATTCTGCTGGTGCAGTCATTGTGTACATGTACATACATTACATTACTGATCCTGTACTGATCCTAGGTTACATCCTGTATTATACCCTAGCGCTGCACTCACTATTCTGCTGGTGCAGGTGTATGAAGGTGAGCCGAGTCAGCGGTTCCCAATACCCTTTGAGGCCGCAACTATCGAACTGTCACTACTGTTGCCGGGAGAGGGTTCTTCTGGGAGGGAAGGACCTTCACGCTGGACAGCAGGGGGCACGGGGAATATAAAAAGGACTGGGCGCGGGAACGTGACCAACTTGGTGGGAAAGCGACAGGAGAAGGTTGACTCCCTCTCCGCTGCTCCGACTGCTAACCCCACGCCATTCATCCCTCAGCATACTTACTCTAAGATTGACTGTGTCACGACCTAGCTGACTCCTGCCCCTGCCATTTTGGACAGCTCTTCCCCGCCTGCAGTTGCAGATAAGCTGACTTGCTCCGTTCCTAGAGACTACTCCAGAGAACAGCCCGCTGCTGTGGTCTGTGAATGTGCCCACAGTTCTTGTTCGGCGCCATCCCCGAGGAATCTACACAAAGGACTGTTTCTATGTTCCAGAGCACTCAAGCCAAGCAGGACCGGATCCATCAGCACCATCAGGAAACAGTGCTTCTCGTACCTCCGTAACAGAGCCAGAGAGTTTGTGCACGATTTGTGACGCCAACTGGAGATTTTCCAGCCTTTCCCCTGCAAGAACTGCAAGCGATGTTACCTTGGTTTTTGTATAGCTTTCTCTCGAGTATTGTGTTTGTGTGCAATTACCTTCGTTGCCATTGCTAGATATGCCTCCTTGTGTGGAGTATTCCTTGTTTAATTTACCTGTTCAGTAAATCCTGTTAACCCCTTCTCTGCCTCCGGCTCTTCACTGCATCCAACGAATCTCTCTCCTTTACATTTTGGTGTAGTCGGCAGGATGCAGTACACACGAGAACAGGAACAGGGGGTGACGGTCCCAGTAGGGAATATCTCAGGATGAGTGGGTCCTGTTGAAGCAGGAAGATCGTGAACTTGCTCTGTTCAGACTATGGGTAAGACTGAAGAAGCTGCCTAGTCAGGAACAGTGGTGTGCTCTGACTCCAGAAGTATTGAAAAAACTTTCCAGTGGCTACAGTGGTTTGTTTACCACCCACGGCTAAGACTTGCAGAGGCTTGTAGACTTTGTCGGCAGGGGCGGGCTGGGCCGGGTGGCAGGGAGGCAAATGCCCCTCGGGCCACTTCCCCAGCAGCTGGGCAGGGCCGGCCGCCTGATGGCCCTGCACAGTGATCTGCGTGCGGCCGTGTCTGCTGTCATGTGATGTGATGCGGCCGGCAGCAGACACGGCCGCGCAGGCGCGCACATCACAGTCTATCTCAGCCCCTGTCTGCGGCTTTTAAGACAGACAGACTGTGCTGTGCGCGCAGGTGGCGCGATAACGTCATTGCCTTGCGCCGCTCAACGGGCCAGAAGAAAAGACGGAGGCCGCGGTGCCGGGAAACAGGATGAGGTGAGTATAAACTTTATTATTTTTTATATGAACGGTTCTGTGGGGCCATCATACTGTATATATGAGGGGGGGTTGAAACTGAGGCCATCATACTGTATATATGGGGGGGGTTGAAACTGCGGCCATCATACTGTATATATGGGGGCGTGAAACTGCGGCCATCATACTGTATATATGGGTGGGTGAAACTGCGGCCATCATACTGTATATATGGGGGGTGAAACTGCGGCCATCATACTGTATATATGGGGGGGTTGAAACTGCGGCCATCCTATTGTATATATGAGTGGGGGTTGAAACTGCGGCCATCCTATTGTATATATGAGGGGGGGTTGAAACTGCGGCCATCATACTGTATATATGGGGGGTGAAACTGCGGCCATCATACTGTATATATGAGGGGGGGTTGAAACTGCGGCCATCATACTGTATATATGGGGGCGTGAAACTGCGGCCATCATACTGTGTATATGGGGGGGTGAAACTGCGGCCATCATACTGTATATATGGGGGGTGAAACTGCGGCCATCATACTGTATATATGGGGGGGTTGAAACTGCGGCCATCCTATTGTATATATGAGTGGGGGTTGAAACTGCGACCATCCTATTGTATATATGAGGGGGGGTTGAAACTGCGGCCATCATACTGTATATATGGGGGGTGAAACTGCGGCCATCATACTGTATATATGGGGGGGTTGAAACTGCGGCCATCATACTGTATATATGGGGGGGTGAAACTGCGGCCATCATACTGTATATATGGGTGGGTGAAACTGCGGCCATCATACTGTATATATGGGGGGTGAAACTGCGGCCATCATACTGTATATATGGGGGGGTGAAACTGCGGCCATCATACTGTATATATGGGGGGTGAAACTGCGGCCATCATACTGTATATATGGGGGGGTTGAAACTGCGGCCATCCTATTGTATATATGAGTGGGGGTTGAAACTGCGGCCATCCTATTGTATATATGAGGGGGGGTTGAAACTGCGGCCATCATACTGTATATATGGGGGGGTTGAAACTGCGGCCATCATACTGTATATATGGGGGGTGAAACTGCGGCCATCATACTGTATATATGGGGGGGTTGAAACTGCGGCCATCATACTGTATATATGGGGGGGTGAAACTGCGGCCATCATACTGTTTATATGGGGAGAAACTGCGGCCATCATACTGTATATATGGGGGGGTTGAAACTGCGGCCATCATACTGTATATATGGGGGGGTTGAAACTGCGGCCATCATACTGTATATATGGGGGTTCGAAACTGCGGCCATCATACTGTATATATGGGGGGGTGAAACTGCGGCCATCATACTGTATATATGGGGAGAAACTGCGGCCATCATACTGTATATATGGGGAGAAACTGCGGCCATCATACTGAATATATGGGGGGGTTGAAACTGCGGCCATCATACTGTATATATGGGGGGGTTGAAACCGCTGCCATCATACTGTATATATGGGGGGTTGAATCTGCGGCCATCATACTGTATATAGGGGGTTTGAAACTGCGGCCATCATACTGTATATATGGGGGGGTTGAAACTGCGGCCATCATACTGCATATATGGGGGGCTTAAACTGCGGCCATCATACTGTATATATGGGGGGGTTGAAACTGCGGCCATCCTACTGTATATATGGGGGGGTTGAAACTGCGGTCATCCTATTGTATATATGGGGGGGTTGAAGCTGTGGCCATCCTACTGTATATATGGGGGGGTGAAACTGCGGCCATCATACTGTATATATGGGGGGGTGAAACTGCGGCCATCATACTGTATGTATGGGGGGGTGAAACTGCGGCCATCATAATGTATATATGGAGGGGTGAAACTGCGGCCATCATACTGTATATATGGGGGGTGAAACTGCAGCCATCATACTGTGTATATGGGGGGTTTGAAACTGCGGCCATCATACTGTATATATGGGGGGGTTGAAACTGCGGCCATCATACTGTATATATGGGGGGTTTAAACTGCGGCCATCATACTGTATATATGGGGGGGTTGAAACTGCGGCCATCATACTGTATATATGGGGGGGTTGAAACTGCGGCCATCATACTGTTTATATGGGGAGAAACTGCGGCCATCATACTGTATATATGGGGGGGTTGAAACTGCGGCCATCATACTGTATACATGGGGGGGTTGAAACTGCGGCCATCATACTGTATATATGGGGGTTCGAAACTGCGGCCATCATACTGTATATATGGGGGGGTGAAACTGCGGCCATCATACTGTATATATGGGGAGAAACTGCGGCCATCATACTGTATATATGGGGAGAAACTGCGGCCATCATACTGTGTATATGGGGGGGTGAAACTGCGGCCATCATACTGTATATATGGGGGGTTGAAACTGCGGCCATCATACTGTACATATGGGGGGGTGAAACTGCGGCCATCATACTGTGTATATGGGGGGTTTGAAACTGCGGCCATCATACTGTATATATGGGGGGGTTGAAACTGCGGCCATCATACTGTATATATGGGGGGGTTGAAACTGCGACCATCCTACTGTATATATGGGGGGGTTGAAACTGCGGCCATCCTATTGTATATATGGGGGGGTTGAAACTGCGGCCATCCTACTGTATATATGGGGGGGTGAAACTGCGGCCATCATACTGTATGTATGGGGGGGTGAAACTGCGGCCATCATAATGTATATATGGAGGGGTGAAACTGCAGCCATCATACTGTATATACGGGGGGAGGTGAAACTGCGGCCATCATACTGTATATATGGGGGGGTGAAACTGCGGCCATCATACTGTATATATGGGGGGGCTGAAACTGCGGCCATCATACTGTGTATATGGGGGGGTGAAACTGCGGCCATCATACTGTATATATGGGGGGGCTGAAACTGCGGCCATCATACTATGTATATGCGGTGGAACTGGGACCATCCTACTGTATATATGGGGGCTTGGGCCATCATACTATATATATGAGGGAACTGGGGCTATCATCCTTTATATATAAGGGAACTGGGGTCATCCTACTATACATGAGGGAAATGGGGCCATCCTACTATATATATGGGGGAACTGGGGCTTTCCTACTATATATTATATATAGGGGAACTAGGGCCATCATACTATAAACGGGTGAAAATGGGGCCATCTTACTATATATATATGGTGGAACTGGTGACATCATACTATATACGGGGGGCTGGGGCTATCATAGTATATACATGGGGGAACTGGGGCCATCATACTATATATATGAGGGAACTGGGGTCATCATACTATATATATGGGAGAACTGGGGCCACCTTACTATATACATGGGGGAACTGGAGCCATTCTACTATATACTGTATATATGAGTGAACTGGGGTCATCATATATATATGGGTTGAGCTGGGGATATCTTAGGGTATGTGCACACGCTGCGGAATGCTCTTCGGATTTGGCCGTGCAGATTTTGTAAAATCCGCAGGTAAATTTGCAGGTCAAAAGACCTGCGGATTAGCCTGCGGTTTTTCATCTCCGCAATGGAGGAGATGGCAAACCGCAGCGGAATCCGCAGAAAGAATTGACATGTCAATTCTTTCTGCGGTTTTGAAACCGCAGCAAATTCGCCCTGTAAAATTCCGCAGCGTCTGCACAGCGTTTTTTTTCCCCATAGGTTAGAATGCTACTGTACACCGCAGCATAAACTGCTGCGGATCCGCAGCAGCCAAATCCGCTGCAGATCCGCAGCAGAATCCGCAGCATGTGCACACACCCTTACTATATATATGGGGCTGTGGGTCCATCATACTTTATATATGGGGGGACTGGGACCATTCTACTATATACATGGGGACAACTGGGGCCACCAAACTATTTGGTGCAGTGGGGACCTTTATACTATATATACAGGGCAGTGGGGCCATCATACTATACAGTTGAAACCGGAAGTTTCCATACATTATATAAAAAGACACATATGACCTAAAACAGGAAAGGTTTATTCTGATTTCATGTCAGATATTGAGAAAAACATACAGATTTGTATTTTTATACAGTATATAGAGGATGTAAACTTCTGGTTTCAACTGTATATACATAGGGGGCAGTGGGGACTTTCATACTATATACAGGGAGCAGTGGGGACTTTATACTCTATATATAGGGGGCAGGGGGACCTTCATGCAGTATATAGGGGCAGTGGGGACCTCGGCGTCCTGGACGATGGTTCCTCGGCGTAGCAGCCGCTGGGCCCAGCCGCTGAAGATCTTTCGTAGTCTTCGAGCGTTCCAACGCTCCGGTGAAGCAGGGGCACAACAGGCCCTGGAGGAGTCCTTGGACAAATGGGACACTGCCCCCAGATAGGGGCAAGCAGCGGCGATGCGGGGTGGCGGCTGGCAGGCCACCTGTGCAGCCAGCGACTGCAATGGAGGACCCGCAGCGAGCAACGGCCCGGCCCTTGCCGCAGACTGGAGAGGGACAGTGATGAACTAGCCGTGGCCACGGGTAGAAGTGGGGCAGCTGCGGGCGGCGGGGGACAGGCCACAGCCGTGGGCTGACGTGAGGCGACAACAGCCGCTGGGACCCTCGGGCAGTCCGCAGCCGCGGGCAGGAGCGAAGTGGCAACAACCGCGAATATCCGCGGGCAGGCCGCAGCCGCGGGCTGGAGTAAGGTGACAGCGGCCGCTGTTCGATGCGGTGGAGAGGTTCTCAGACGGTCGTCTCAGCGCCGTCCCACTGATGTCCAGCGGGAGTGTCTCTCCTGTCTCTGGCCTCCTTCCTGGCTCCGATGAGTCGCTCTGGCTCTCAGTCGCTCCCACGGTCTCCTGCTCCTTCTGTCCCGTTCTGCTGACTCACTGTGACTAGCGTTCCCCGCCCCTTTTATATTTGCTCCTCCCCCAGCCCACCTGTCAGTCTCCACGGTCCGTCCCTGAACTCTGTCCCCAGGAAACAGTTTCCCCCGGAATCTAGGTGACGGTCCCCTTGGTTCCGACCCGGACACTCGGCGGGGACCCTCTCTCCCACAGCTGTATATACAATGGGGGCAGTGGGGACTTTCATACTATAAACAGGGAGCATTGGGGACCTTCATACTATATATAGGAGGCAGGGGGACCTTCATGCTGTATATAGGGGCAGTGGGGACCATCATACTATATATAGCGGAAATGGGAACATCTTATTGTATATAGGGGCTCTGTAGCCATTTTACCATATATAGGGAGTTGTGGGGTCCTCAATGAAGAATAAAGGGCTTTGGGGACCATCGTATTTTGTTTTGTGGTATGTAGGACCATCATTCTGTATATTCAGAGATTTGTGGGCACTCAGAAGATATTATTTGTTATAAATGGGGACATTATTAGCTTTGATAGGGGCACTCACATTCCATTATTTTTTTCTTAGGGCTCGGTTCTGCTCCCATATCTCTGTAGTAAGCTTCGTTCTCCTATACTTCTGTAGTAAGCTCAGTTCTGCTCCTATATCTCTGTAGTAAGCTCGGTTCTCCTCCCATATCTCTGTAGTAAGCTTCGTTCTGCTCCTATACTTCTGTAGTAAGCTCTGTTCTGCTCCCATATCTCTGGAGTAAGTTTGGTTCTGCTCCCTTATCTCTGCAGTAAGCTCCGTTCTGTTCCCACCTCTCTGTAGTAAACTCCGTTCTGCACCTATACTTCTGTAGTAAGCTCTGTTCTGCTCCCATAGCTCTGTAGTAAGCTCTGTTCTGCTCCCATATCTCTATAGTAAGCTCGGTTCTGCTCCCTTATCTATGCAGTAAGCTCTATTCTGTTCCCACATCTCTGGAGTAAGCTCGGTTCTGCTCCCATATCTTTGTAGTAAGCTCAGTTCTGCTCCTATACTTCTGTAGTAAGCTCAGTTCTGCTCCCACAGCTCTATATTAAGCTCCGTTCTGCTGCCATATCTCTCTAGTAGGCTCAGCTCTGCTCCCATATCTCTGTAGTAAGCTCCGTTCTGCTCCTATACTTCTGTAGTAAGCTCCATTCTGCTCCAATACTTCTGTAGTAAGCTCCGTTCTGATCTCATATCTCTGTAGTAAGCTCCGTTCTGCTCCCATATCTCTGTAGTAAGCTCCGTTCTGCTCCCATATCTCTGTAGTAAGCTCCGTTCTGATCTCATATCTCTGTAGTAAGCTCCGTTATGCTCCCATATCTCTGTAGTAAGCTCCGTTCTGCTCCCATGTCTCTGTAGTAAGCCCCGTTCTGCTCCCATATCTCTGTAGTAAGCTCCGTTCTGCTCCCATATCTCTGTAGTAAGCTCCGTTCTGATCTCATATCTCTGTACCAAGCTCCGTTCTGCTCCCATATCTCATTATACATTATCTATACATTATCTATGTAGGCAGTAAGCTTGGTTCTGCTTCCATATATATGCAGCTAGCTCCGTTCTGTTCCCATATCTATGTACCACCCTGTTTTTAAAGCCTGATTTCTCTGCTTCTTTAATGCAGCGGCCAGAGACAAACAGGGCAAAAGCACAGCAACTGGAGGGCCACTGCCTTGTGATTGCCCCTCAGGCTGAAAAGTGCCAGGCAGCCCCTGTTTGTCGGGCCTGTGAGTTGGCCAAGTCCCCGGAACAAAGAGCTCCTACTCAGACGATAGTAACCTCAGCTCCACTGGAACTGTTGACCATCGGCTATTTGACCATCGGGCCGGCCCACCAAGGATACAACCATTGTCTAGTATGGAATAAAGGGGAAAATAGAAATAGAAAACTACTAACTTAGATTTTGATATTACTCTAATCTATACACTGACCCCGACAATGGGATCCTGAGCAATAACTGTGCCATTCACCATCAGCTACTGCAAAATGACTGCAGCAATAATGTTTTCTAGCATTACAAAATGCTTAATACTGTACATGTGTGATCTGTGCAGAAAACGCAGCAAATGTAAAGTAAAGTTAGGTTTCCAACCTAAAAGCTTTTTTTTTAATCTTAGAGCTGTGAAAGTGTAGTACATTCTCCACAGGAACCTGTTTTATTAGAAACATTACCTTAAGAACAGTTTGCATATTTTCTTAAAACAACATAATGTTAGATATTTCTCAAAAGGGTTGTCCGGTCCTTTGCTAAAAGTCTGCAGTTACTCTATGCAGACACTCTGTGCAGTCACTCTATGCAGTCACTTTTTGTAGTTACTCTGGGTGGTCACACTATACAGTCACTCTATGTAATCACTCTATACGGTCACTCTATACAGTCACTCTATGCGGTCACTGTTCGGTCACTCTGTGCAGTCACTCTATGCAGTCACTCTGTAGTCACTCTGTGCGGTCACTCTGTGCAGTCACTGTATGCAGTCATTCTATGCGGTCACTCTAAACGGTCACTTTGTGCGGTCACTGTGTGTAGTCATTCTGTGCAGTCACTCTTTGCAGTCACTCTGTGCAGTCACTCAATCTATGCGGTCACTCTGTGCAGTCACTCTGTGCAGTCAGTCTATGCAGTCGCTCTGTGCGGTCACTCTGTGAACTCACTCTATGTGATTGTAGACTTCAGAATCCTCTTAGTGTGTGGACCACGCGCCGTCAAGATTGTCCGCTGTCAGCGGCAACAGCGGGTGGTCAATTTTCATACTTCTGGAAAAATTCCTACTAGACGTGTGCAGCTTCACTAAACTCACTTGTATTGAGGCCACACACGACAAGTCACCGTGTGACCACATGGCACAGAACTAATAACTTACAATACATGAAATAGGAAAGTTGAAAAGTGGACAAGTGTCTGGAACTGGGGAGATAGTGGCTGTTGTTATTGGGGGCAATGTAGCCAGCACTAGCAGCACTCTGCATGATAAACCTTTGGCATTATTGTCAATCATTGGAGAAACATTAGAAGAAAATGTTTGCATAAATAAAATAAACATTAAAATAATATTGAAAAAAAATATACAATAAAAACACAGAGTAAATATCCTGCAGTTATTACCGTATATACTCGAATATAAGCCGAGATTTTCAGCGCATTTTTTGGGTCTGAAAGGCCCCCTCTCGGCTTACATTCGAGTCATATACACCAGGGGGTCGGAGGGGGAGGGGGGGCGGGGGTGTCAGGTCATACTTACCCATCCTGGCACGGTAATTGCAGCCCGCAGCTTCTCCGCGATCTCCCTTCATTCAGCGGTCACGTGGTACCGCTCATTACACTCATGAATATGTGCATATTCATGAGGTGTAATGAGCGGTACCACGTGACCGCTGAAGGCAGGAAGGGAGATCGCGGAGAAGCTGGAGCCTTCAGAGACCGCACCAGGACCGGTAAGTATAGCGATACTCATCTGTCTGGGTCCATCGCTGCTTGCTGCTGTGTGGCAGGTCATTTGTCAGTGACGTTCAGACAGCAGAGGACGCGGTGACATGGTTAGTGTGCGCCGCACCCCCTGCAGTCTGAACGTCACTGACAGATGACGTGCCAGACAGCAGCAAGCAGCGGCACCTGGCCCCAGCGACGGAGAGGTGAGTATGTCATTTTTTTATTTTTAAATGCAGCAGCAGCGGCAGCATATGGGGGCATAATGTATGGAGCATCTTATGGGGGCAGCACATGGGGGCATAATGTATGGAGCATCTTATGGGGGCCGCACATGGGGGCATAATCTATGGAGCATCTTATGCGGGTAGCATATGGGGGCATAATGTATGGAGCATCTTATGGGGGCAGCATATGGGGCCTATTCTATGGAACATCTTATGGGGCCATTATTAACCTTTGTGCAGCATTATAGGGGGTGTATTTTGTATGGAGCATCTTATGGGGCCATCATGAACTGTATGAAGCATTATATGGGGCTCCTGATTCAACATGGATATTCAAAAACATTTAACCTACTGATGTCTCAATTAATTTTACTTTTATTGGTATCTATTTTTATTTTTTAAATTTACCAGCTGCATTTTCCACCCTAGGCTTATACTCGAGTCAATAAGTTTACCCAGTTTTTTGTGGCAAAATTAGGGGGTACGGCTTATACTCGAGTCGGCTTATACTCGGGTATATACGATAAATAAATAGTAGGGTGACCGCAAAAAATCGATGTCGGAATTTTGTCCGTCTGGACCCCACAAAACGATTCCCCTTTCCAGATATTGAGATAGCCAAAATTTGAGCTCGATCAAACGACGTTAACCCGTGCCGCTCGTCGCTCAAAGTTTGAAAAAATCCAAATTGAGGTATTTTAAGATTTAGGTATTTTGCATAGTCTGTTAGACTATAAAGAATGTGACAACAACATTGCAGAAATAGCCCTGACCAAATTTTCGAACCATTTGTGGTATTTGAATGCAGAGTTGGTGGGATTATCGTTTTTTGATCCCACCATTACAGACAATGAAAAGTTGTTAATGGCTAATAAATTGCTCAGTAGCACAGATGAACCATCAGAGCACGCTAGGGTTGTAAATCCAAAAGTTAGGAAACAAAAATTAAAAGAGGTAGGAAGTAACCGACTTTAACGACCTTCTGACAAAAGATGAAGAACAAAAGCAATATGTCCTGCAAGTTGTAAGCAAATGCCGAGCATTGTATTCTGACGTTTCAAAAACTACTTTAACAAAAGCTCTAGAATAGATTAGATAACTATGTAAAATTATCAACTCATGTAGGTTAGCGTGCTCTGATGGTTCATCTGTGCTACTGAGCAATTTATTAGCCATTAACAACTTTTCATTGTCTGTAATGGTGGGATCAAAAAACGATAATCCCACCAACTCTGCACTCAAATACCACAAATGGTTCGAAAATTTGGTCAGGGCTATTTCTGCAATGTTGTTGTCACATTCTTTATAGTCTAACAGACTATGCAAAATACCTAAATCTTAAAATACCTCAATTTGGATTTTTTCAAACTTTGAGCGACGAGCGGCACGGGTTAACGTCGTTTGATCGAGCTCAAATTTTGTCTCTCTCAATATCTGGAAAGGGGAATCGTTTTGTGGGGTCCAGACGAACAAGATTCTGACATTTTTTCCCCCCCATATGAGATCCGGTCACCCTAATAAATAGTAACAGTACATGTACATAACATAGTGTACTTACCAGTAGTTGACACTATTATGATCAAAGGAGCATAAAAGCCATCCCAATGCAACAAGGTGTACCCAATCAATGAGGTGAGACTTAGGTAGCGTCCTGACTGGGTACACGTTATCATGATGGGATGGTTTTTTTGCTCTTTTGATCAAAATAATGCCAACTAAGTATTCTCTGTTATTTACATGTGTTACTATTTATTTATTTA
Source organism: Dendrobates tinctorius (assembly GCF_039654945.1). Classification (NCBI taxonomy): domain Eukaryota; kingdom Metazoa; phylum Chordata; class Amphibia; order Anura; family Dendrobatidae; genus Dendrobates; species Dendrobates tinctorius. The sequence continues at coordinate 7,596,398 of NW_027361823.1, read as the reverse complement.
CTTACTACATGGTATATGCGCATTGTTTTTATTCTAGCTTTTTTCTGGTAATGCCCACAGTGTGAATGTGCACCTACACACTGCACTTATACTCACAGGTATGGTCGCTCATATCCTTGGTTTTACCAAAGTAATATTGTTAGCTATGGTCTAGTTACAAGGTTAATTTTACTAAATGTTGACTTTTTGCTGCTACTGAAATTGATTTTGTAACTGTCACGCCTACCTTCCATTCCACGGCTCCTGCTCTCCCCACGGCTTCTGTTCTGGCCGCCTCTGCCGCAGCTCCCGCTGTCCCTGCTCCTGCGGCCGCTGCTCTGGCTGCTTCTGCCGTAGCTTCCCCTGTCACAGCACCGGCGGCTCTTGCAGCCTCCTGTGTCTCCACGCCGCTCAGGGCTTCCCAGCGCTCCCGACTCTCTCAGCCCGCCCCCACTGCAGGCGCCTGTCAATCAGCTTCGATTCCTGTCCTGCGGCCGGCCTCTGCCCCCTGTCAGGTACGCAGGTGCACATCTAGGCACGCCTCTCCTAGACTGTGCTGTCCTATCCCTTGGCCTTCACCCTGACCCGGAAGTCCTGCAGCATGCCCTATATCAGGCAGTCTCACCCCATGCTCTGAGCCTGATTATCAATTGTGGTTCACGCTTGATCTCGGGTCCACGTTCTCCTGCGTTTCCTCTGTTCCTGCGCTTTGTACCTCTGCTGGCTCCCGCTGGTCCTCCACCTGTGACCTCTCTGTGTTCCCTTCTAGGTCCAGACCCTTCCAGCCTGTGTCCGCCTGTTCCAGCGTCTTCCCCAGAGCCCGTTCCTGCCACCTCCCTTGCCATCTACCTCCGTCCCCGCGGCTACAGCAGTCTCCCCTGTGGTCGTCACCTTCTCTCCTCTGCCCGCCAGTACGTTCCCCACCTGTGTTTCCCTCCAGCTGTTCCCAGGTATCAGCTTCCGCGGCGATAGTCTCCCCTGGGCCTGCCCCTAACGCTCCATGTATAGGGGGTGGTACACCTGGCCAGCTCTCCCGAGGGAGGTTCATCGTCGTGGTCCTGAGGGTTCACTCCCGGAGCACTTCAGACTCACAGTATAATCAGGCCATGGTCCCCGCTGGTACCTCGTCCCCGACTCAAAAGGGACTCCTGTTTTTACGGGAGAATCAGACGAGAATAATGTCCTTCCTCAAATCCATGGAATCCTGTCTGTCATCCTTACAGGCCTCTGACCCTGCTAGCGCTCCCCAGATGGCGGTCTCCAGCAGGAGCTCGCACAGCAGCGCGACACTCAGGCCCATATTTTAAATTACATGGCATCAGTGGATAACCGCCTCCTGGCCCTCCAGACCGTGGCTTCTGCCCCAGCCCCAGCTGCGTCCTCCCACCCACCACCCCGTTTGGCGAAACCCCCACGATATAATGGCGATCCCAAAGTGTGCAGGGGGTTCCTAAATCAATGTCAGCTACACTTCGAGCTGTCACCTCAGCATTACCTCACTGACCGGGCCAAGGTGGCCTTTGCTGTGTCCCACTTGGAGGGTGAGGCCCTAGCTTGGGTAAACCCTCTCTGGGAGTGGGACGACCCCATTGTCTCCCAATTTTCTATTTTTTTGGACACCTTTCGTAAAGTGTTCAATGAACCAGTTCGCTTGGCCTCTACTACCGAGGTGCTTTTTAATCTCCACCAGGGCATGCTCTCGGTAGGTCAGTACGTCATTTGGTTTCTCACCCTGTCCTCAGAGTTGGGTTGGAACAATGAGGCCTTGGTGGGAGCCTTTTGGCGGGCCTCTCTGGTCGAATTAAGGACGAGTTGGCGGGTTGAGATACTCCAACCTCCCTGGAGGATCTGATCTCCTTGGCCACCCGCATTGACCTACGCTTTCAGGAGCGATCCCGAGAGGTAGCTAGAGAGAGAAGACCTTCTCATTTTCTTCCAGCCGTTCGTAGTCCGCCCCGCTCCCGTCCAGTGTCGGCTTCTGCGGCCCCTGCACTGGAACTCATGCAAGTGGATCGTCTCAAGCCGGTGGAGGAGCGCCGGAGAGATAGGGTCGAACAGAGGCTCTGCTTCTATTGTGGGAGTGCATCCCACTTCTTTCGTTCCTGTCCTATACGCCCGGGAAACGCCTCCGCCTAGGACAGGTAAGAGAGGCCTACTGTTGTGAGTTCATTCTCGGGTTCACCAGTTGTGAGTTCCCCTTCTGGACTCCCTCTGGTGGTGATGGGAGGTGGTGCGGCTGGTTTGATCGGTGGAGATCTGCCACCTGAGAATGAGGATGACGATTGGATCTCAGGATTCTCAGATTGGATTTAAGACAGCCGACGCCCTATTCAGTTGCTGGTGATTCCTTCTGGCTTGTCAGCTCTTGGTTTTCAGCTCTGTTCCAGTCATCTAAAGCTAAGTTTTTCTGCTAATGTTCACACTTGATTTTGTTGGTCTATTCAGTTTTTTGTGTGGTCTGCCAGCCCCGGCTGGGGGCTGAGCTGAATTTCCACTCTTATTTATCAGTATTTTGCCAATTGGCTTTTTGTCCCTTACTAGTTCGGTCTCTTTTTGCTCTGTCTCAGAATATTTCAGAGTGCTGATATAGTGGGAGAAGTCTAGTGACTTCAGGGTTAATTTTGCTATCAGAAGTGTTGGACATCATTTTTGTAGGGTTTTTTGCAGGTTGCAGACAGTGTCTTCCCTTTCCTTTCCTGTCTAGTTAGTTTGGGCCCCATCATTTGCTCAGCCTATTTTCCTGCCTGTGTTTGTGCCTTCATCTTGTTTCACCGTCAATACATGTGTGGGGGCTATCTATTCCTTTGGGGTCTGCTCTGGGGCAGTTAGTTTTCCCTTTTCTTGCTCTAGGCTTATGTAGTCCTCCGGCCGTGACGAGGCGTCTAGGTTCATCATAGGCACGCTCCACGGCTACTGCTAGTTGTATGGTAAGATCAGGGATCTGCAATCTGCATAGTTACCAACCACTCTGGTTTTCTGTGGCTTAGCTTGTTTTGCCTTTTTCTCCTCGGTGACCCATTCATAACAGCCTACCTAGGTAATTGTGACTCCTCTCTACCCTTAATTCTTTCCGTCCTTTTGCATATAGGCTCCAAACGTTCTTTTAAGTGGGCTTACATTGATTCAGGTGCAGCTGGCAACTTTATTCAGTTTGAGGCGGTTAAGAGACTTTATATCCCTGTCCGATCCCTGGAGACTCCTCTGCAGATTGCTTCGGCCGACGGTCGACCCTTGCGGATGTCCGTTACTCTGGTCACCGAAGAGATGGAACTTCAAAATGGAGCCTTACACCGGGAGAAGATAGTCTTTTATGTGCTGCCTTCGTTATCTCACACCATCCTCTTGGGCCTTCCCTGGTTGAGAACCCACAAGCCTATCTTGGACTGGGGCTCCGGTGATATCCTGCGTTGGGGACAATCGTGTCAAGACAAATGTCTGCTTTCCGTTCAGCTAAAGAACTCCTCGCCTCCCACTTCAGTCTCTACATATTTACCTTCGGCCTATTGGGCTTTTTCTGACGTCTTTAACAAGAAGGAAGCAGAAGTCCTGCCCCCGCATCGGCCCTATGATTGCCCAATCGACCTTGTTCCCGGTTCTACTCCACCTCGGGGTTGTATCTATCCACTATCTCCCTCCGAGACTCAGGCCATGACCGAATATATTCAAGAAAACCTGGCCAGAGGCTTTATTCGCAAGTCGTCTTCGCCTGCAGGAGCGGATTTCTTTTTCGTCAAGTAGAAGGATGGATCTCTCCGTCCCTGCATTGACTACCGGGGTCTCAATGATATCACTATCAAAAACAAATATCCGCTGCCTCTCATTCCGGAGCTGTTCGACCATCTACGGGGAGCACGGGTCTTCACGAAGTTGGATCTCCGAGGAGCCTATAATCTAATCCGCATTCGTTCCGGAGACAAGTGGAAGAACGCTTTCAATACCCGAGACAGCCACTATAAATATTTGGTCATGCCCTTCGGCTTGTGCAATGCTCCCGCAGTGTTCCAGGAGTTCGTCAGCGACGTGTTTCAAGATCTTCTCTACTCCTGTGTAGTGGTGTATTTGGACGACATCCTTGTGTTTTCCTCAGACATGGCTACCCACAGAAAGGACGTCCGCCAAGTCTTACTGCATTTGAGAGAGCATCATCTCTATGCCAAACTCGAGAAGTGCGCCTTCGAGCAGTCCTCCCTGCCATTCTTGGGTTATGTTATTTCTGACTCTGGCCTACGTATGGACCCTGGAAAAGTGTCCGCAGTGCTCAAGTGGCATCGTCTCCAGGGAATCAAGGCTATCCAGCGATTCCTTGGTTTTGCTAATTATTACCGGCAGTTTATCCCACACTTTTCCACTTTAATCGCTCCTATCTCCGCCTTAACCCGTAAGGGAGCTAACCCGCACCTCTGGTCCCCGGAAGCCGAGAATGCCTTACAAACCTTGAGACAAGCCTTCGCTACAGCACCCGTCCTCCATCGTCCTGAAGTTAACAAACCCTTTATCCTCGAGGTAGATCCATCTGCCATCGGAGCCGGGGCGGTTCTTTCCCAGAGATCTTCCTCCGGTCGACTGGTCACTTGCAGTTTCTTCTCCAAGATGTTCTCCACCGCAGAGAGAAACTACGCCATTGGTGACAGGGAGCTACTCGCCATCAAATTGGCCTTGGAAGAGTGGCGGTATCTTCTGGAGGGAGCTGTGCATCCATTTAAAATCTACACCGATCATAAGAATCGGCGCACAGAGACTTAATCCCCGGCAAGCCAGGTGGTCGCTATTCTTTGCCCGGTTCGATTTTGAGCTTCACTTCAGTCCCGGTGACAAGAATCTCAAAGCAGATGCTTTATCCAGGTCCTTTCTGGTCTCCGACAATGAGGAGGAGCCATCACACATTGTAGACCCCAGTAAAGTCATCGTGGTCGCTCCCATCAGCTTGACTTCGTTACTGCCGGGTAAGACCTTTGTGCAAGAAAGCGAGAGGAAGCAAGTGTTACGCTGGGGTCATGCATCCAAGCTAGCTGGCCATGTGGGCCTCAAGAAAACGCTCCTTCTCATCTCTCGTTTCTATTGGTGGCCATCTCATCCTCAAGATGTCCGAAGTTTTATCGCCTCCTGCCCGCCGTGTGCCAGAAATAAAGTCCCTCGGCACCTACCCTCTGGTCTCTTGCACCCGCTTCCGGTTCCTTCGGCCCCCTGGCAGCATCTCGCAATGGACTTTATTACTGATCTGCCTCGGTCTTCTGGCCACACCGTCATCTTGGTCGTGGTGGATCGATTTTCCAAGATGGCCCATTTTATTGCTCTGCAAGGTTTACCCTCTGCTCCCGAGTTAGCAAGGATCTTCGTCACCCATGTTTTCAGGATTCACGGCTTCCCCAAGCATATCGTTTCCGACAGAGGAGTTCAGTTCACCTGGCTGTTTTGGAGAGCCCTGTGCAGAATGATGGAAGTAACGTTGGACTTCTCCTCTTCCTACCATCCCCAGACCAACGGTCAGGTAGAACGCACAAATCAGATCCTTGTGACTTATCTCCGGCATTTTACCAACGCCCACCAGAATGACTGGTCCAGCTTGCTCCCGTGGGCCGAATTCACCTACTATAACCACACCAGTGAATCCTCCTGCAAGTCACCCTTCTTTATTGTCTACGGGCAATATCCTGGTGTCCCTCTGCCGTTACCTCCTGTCTCGGGTGTGCCGGCGACTGATCTTCTGACCGAGGAGTTCTCCTGGGTCTGGCAAGACACAAAAACCACGCTTGAACGAGCTCAAGGCAGGATCAAGAGACATGCCGATAAAAAACGCTTGGATTCTCCACTGTAACGACCTGGAGATAAAGTATGGCTGTCTTCAAAATTTGTCCGTCTGAAGCAACCCTTGTACAAACTAGGTCCTCAGTACATAGGTCCGTTTGAGTTCTTAGCTCGTATCAATGATGTGGCCTACAAGTTAAAACTTCCCGCCTCCCTACGGATTCCTAATTCCTTCCATGCTTCCCTCTTAAAACCTGTCATACTTAACCACTTTCATCCTTCCACTGGTTGCCCGCCTCCGCCTGTGTCCACACAGGATGTCTTTGAAGTTAAAGACATTCTCGCCATGAAAAGATCAAGAGGTAAGACTCTCTTCCTAATCGATTAGAAGGGTTTCGGTCCTGAGGAGAGATCTTGGGAACCCCGGGAGAACATCCAGGCTCCTCGTATTTTAGCCAAATTCCTTTCCGGTCTTAAGAAGAGGGGGTGTAAGAGGGGGGTACTGTCACGCCTACTTTCCGTTCCACTGCTCCCGCTCTCCCCACGGCTTCTGTTCTGGCCGCCTCTGTCGCAGCTCCTGCTGTCCCTGCTCCTGCGGCCGCTGCTCTGGCCGCTTCTGCCGCAGCTTCCCCTGTCACAGCGCCGGCGGCTCCTGCAGCCTCCCGTGTCTCCACGCTGCCCAAGGCTTCCCAGCGCTCCTGGCTCTCTCGGCCCGCCCCCACTGCAGGCGCCTGTCAATCAGCTTCCATTCCTGTCCTGCGGCCGGCCTCTGCCCCCTGTCAGGTACGCAGGTGCACATCTAGTCATGCCTCTCCTAGACTGTGCTGTCCTATCCCTTGGCCTTCACCCTGACCCGGAAGTCCTGCAGCATGTCCTACATCAGGCAATCTCACCCCATGCTCTGAGCCTGATTATCAATTGTGGTTCACGCTTGATCTCGGGTCCACGTTCTCCTGCGTTTCCTCTGTTCCTGCGCTTTGTACCTCTGCTGGCTCCCGCTGGTCCTCCACCTATGACCTCTCTGTGTTCCCTTCTAGACCATTCCAGCCTGTGTCCGCCTGTTCCAGCGTCTTCCCCAGAGCCCGTTCCTGCCACTTCCCTTGCCGTCTACCTCCGTCCCCACGGCTACAACAGTCTCCCCTGTGGTCGTCACCTTCTCTCCTCTGCCCGCCAGCACGTTCCCCACCTGTGTTTCCCTCCGGCTGTTCCCAGGTATCAGCTTCCGCAGCGATAGTCTCCCCTGGGCCTGCCCCTAACGCTCCCTGTATAGGGGGTGGTACACCTGGCCAGCTCGCTTGAGGGAGGTTCGTCGTCATGGTCCTGAAGGTTCACTACCGGAGCACTCCAGTCTCACAGTAACACTTGTCCCCTGTGCTTAGTTAACTAAAAGTTTGACTAAATATTTTTGAAACATTTATTCTATTTTCTCTGGAAAAAATACTGAACACTGAAAACATACAAACAATCAACAAGCCATTGTTATAATGAAAAATTAAAAAGCAGAATTGCTCCAAGTTGAAAAAATTAGGCTTTCCTCAGACTAGCGTTTCGGCTTTCAGTTATACTGTCAAATATGTTGTACGACAGATGCTACTAGTGGCCTACAAATCCCATTGATTTATAAAAAGGTCTGTTAGGTTCTGTTGCGGATTACTTCAAATCTGAGAAGACTACTGATGGAAGATGTGACCAAAGTCTAGAGAGCAGACCCTAAAAAGTTTCATGCACGTTAGGAATCTGACAACAATTTAATATGTATTGGAGATGCCCATTTGTTCTATATCTTCCACTGGATGGGGCAAAGACAAGTTACATTTTAAAGGAGCTTTCCAATACACCAAGGTAATATGCGCCACCCCCGCAGGTCAGCTGCTCGCATCTCCGGCTGCAGTCATATGAAAACAGAGTGGCAGAACGGAACCCCACCACAACTAGTGGCCACTCTTGGGTACTGCAAATTTACTCCATTTCGTTACATGGGGCGTACCCAAGAATGGCCACTAGTGTGACAGAGCCGTGATTTTTACATCCAACTAGTGCCAGAGCTGCCAGTATTGGGGGGTGCCAAGAATCAGCCCCTCGCCGGTTTGATAGTGATGACCTATGTAAAGGAATGGAAATGGAAAACCCTTTTAATACATCTAAAAATCTGTGTAATGGATAGGAAGCAACATTAGAGGAGTGTGCAAGGCAATCATCTCTCCTTTATCTGAAGTATCATATGTCTATTTATGGAAAGTGGAATCAGGGAGCAAAGGTATCTTGTAAAAAGAAATCCTACAAAAATTCACACAAGTCTGTATTCTTGCATCTTATTTAAATATACTGCACATTAAAAAAAATAGCTTTTCACAGCTTTTCACATGTGACATCTAGCATTTCTGTCCCGTCACCAAATCTATTACTGTGGCAATCTGCAGAATGACAAATGCATAATGAGTATTAAGTAAACTAAAACTACATGTGCACAATGAATGAACAGCTGTCGGCCTGAAAATCGCTCATCCGCCAGCTTTGTTTTAAAACCCCTTAATAAACATGGACACTGAGCGTATATTTCAGTGGGAAAGAAAAATAAGAAGACCACAGGCACTTCCAGTGCTGCTTACCTCCGGGGCAAAGATTGGGCAGAATCAGATCCATAGAATTTTTGAGCTGTCCAAAAGCATTAAATGGTCAGTAAAGCCCAACGATCTGATAGAACCTGCAGAGAAAAAAATATTCTGTGTACTATTTAATAATAAACTGTAAGTAACAGCTCTATGTCCTGCACTGCAGCTGGAAGCAGAGGAGGCTTGCAGACCTGAACCTTTCATTGCCATAATCAGTGACTATGACCTGATTAAGGGGGGACCCCCAACGACCCATGGTCAGAGTGTAGGACCGATCTGTTCTTAGCCATGGTCACTTATTCATAATATACCAATAAGGTACATGAGAGCAGGGGAGATTTTTTTAGTAATTGAATATGGGAACACACTAGGATGACAGAGGGTAGATAAATGTGAATTTTTTAATTGTGCAATGTCATTATTCCATCAAACTAAATAAATAGTTGGTGTTGGAATTACCCAATATTACTGGACTACTCAGAACAGGAACAGATACTGAAAACTGAAATCCCCATACTGAATAACATGCTACTTGTCTGGTGAATTCACTTTAAAAGGGAATTTTACATTGCTGAAAATGCAATATGATATCTAGAATTATAACTGGGAATTTCTGCCCCTGTGAGCTGGAAAAACAGATGGAAATTTTTATAACAAATAATAAGTGACATACAGTATAATGGCCCCCCATACAATATAACAGTGCTCCACACAGTATGATGACCCCAACACAACCCCTCACATTGGAAAGTAGCTCACACACACAGTATAATGGCCCCCACATAGACCTCCAAACAGTATAATTGCCCCTACATAGCTCTTCAAACAGTATAAATGCCCCTATATAGGCCTCCAAATAGCATAATGGTCCCAAATAGCCCTGTAAACTGCATAATAGCCTCCAAAGAGCCCTGCAAACTGTATAATGGCCCCCACATAGTCCTCCAAATAGTATGTAGGCCACTACATAGCTCTCCAAACAGTATAAAGGCCCCACACAGCCCTCCAAACAGTATAGTGGTCTCCACTTAGCCCTACAAACTATATGAAAGCCTCAGCATAGTCCTCCAAACACTATAATAGCTCCCACATAGCCTTGGAAACTGTATCATGGTCCCCACATAGCCCCCTATTCAGTATGAGAGTACACATAGCTCTCTATTATTAGGACCTCAGAACGCCCTAAATACTAGAGTTGAGCGACTTTTGTTTTTTTAGGGTCGAGTTTCGTTTCGTGAAACCCGACTTTTCCAAAAGTCGGGTCGAGCAAGATCGGCCGATTAGAGGGAAAAGTCGGGGTCGTCCCGAAACACGAAACCCAATGTAAGTCAATGGGGAATAAAAGTCGGCAGTGAGAGGAGGACAGGAAACACACCTACAGTGCCCATTTGAATGCCAAAAGCATCAATTCTTCTTACTTAAGCTTGTCAACCTTAATTAACTTCATAATACAAGTTACGCACTGAAAAATGGGGGTTATTTGGCTAAAGTTGTGGGGGGGTAGGGCTGGCTCCAGGTTTTCATGTGCCCTGGGCGAAAGAGCGCCCCTTTAACACATACCACAACTCATCATGCTCCGATACGGCAGAGAAATAGCGGTATAGTACAATGAAAAATACTTCACTTTTTACATCTCATGACGAGGCCCATCTATTTCTCCATACAGAATCATTGGTCCCATATAATGTTTGAAACAGTATATGATGAGCTCCACATAATGCTACAGTATATGTTGGACCCCATGGATGAAGCTCCACTGTCTTATGGGCCCAAATAATGCTCAAAACATAATGGGCCCCATTTCTAATGCTCTAGTGTATAATGGGCCCTGTAAATGCTGCTCCAGTGTCTGATGTCCACCTTTGGAATGTTCCAGTGTATGGTGGGCCCCATCTATCATTCTCCAGAGTATAGTGCTCCCCAAAAATTGCTGTCCCAACATTGAAAACAATCAAATAAGTCTCCTCGCTAGGGAATCCCTGTACTAGTCTGGACTCCTCGTCGTCCCCATCTTCCATCTCACTGCACAGTATTTCAACCTTGCAAGTGCTGTGATCCTGAGCAAGCAGGGGGGGCCCACTCGTTGGCGACGGCACTGGCACAGGGCCCCTGATAGTACGGTGGTGTGTCTGATGGCGGGTGGGCCGAACCTGCACTTTCATCTGCAGCTTCCTCTTTGTCACCGTGTAAGATGGAACTGTATATGGGAAGGGTAACCTGAGTTTCATCAGGGTCAGATTCAGGCCGTGTAGCGTGCGAGGGGAATGTAGTGGTCTGGGTCAATATACCAGCAGATTCATCGAGCAGTGGCTGGGCATCAGTGCACTTGTGTCGCCCCCAGGAGTACCGTCGCCACAGTGGCATTACCTTCCTCCTAGGGAGTGTGCTGTCATGTTTGGGAGCAACGAAGGATCTCTCTAGCAGGTTAACTGATTGGGCGGCGTTATTCCCACGAGTCATGACCCTCCAAACAGCGTTCATGAAGGCAAAGTGTTTGTTTTACGTGGGCAGTATGGTTGCAAAGCTGAACCTTAAAGGAATGTCCAGAAGGGCACCACCAGGAGTGGAGCCTACGGTTAAATTCGACTCCACCTGGGAAACCTCAACCATGCCAGCTACAGAAAAGATGCACACATTGCAAGCTTAATTCCGTTAACGAACGAGACTCCGTCATGCCCCGCGGTCCGAGTCCGGCTTACTAGAGGGACACGGAGGCTCTGGCACATGAGATTGGCCAATAACTGGTGTGTCATGCCCTTACATGTCCGTGGCTGCATGTGCGTTAAACTGAAAAGGCAAGCGTTTGTCGCTTACAGGTGCAGATAACCCGCTGAACAACGTTAGTGATGGGGATCACTGATTACAATTATTACCCGCGAACGAGGATTTCCCAGTAAGTGCAGGTCAACCGCAGTTCCGGAATTAGGCCTAACCGTCATTCCTGAAAAAATGAAAAACTTACGTGTGCAAACCACAGGTGCTGTAGCTTGCTTAACAGCTCGCCAGCCGTTCTCACGCCCAGTATGGATTACACGTGATTGCACAAAGGTGAGAAAGTGTACCGTATCCCCGAATAACATGTATGGATAGCGTACACATTCAAAATATATGTCTATACATCAGGAGGCAGGCTCAGACGGTGTTAGGCCCAGTATGGCTTGCACGTGATTGCACAAAGGTGAGAAAGGGTACCGTATCCCCGGATAACATGTATGGATAGCGTACACATTCAAAATATATGTCTATACATCAGGAGGCAGGCTCAGACGGTGTCAGGCACAGTATGGATTTGACGGCCCAGACTACACAGCGGAGGAGCAGGGAGAGGTAGATTGCAAATGCTGGGGTCCTACCCAAGCAAGGGGGGCCCACTCGTGGGCGTCGGTACTGGCACTGGGCCCCTCATAGTACGGCGGTGTGTCTGACGGCGGGTGTGCACCACCACCGTCAGAGACACTTGATTGCACTATGAGGGACCCTGTGCCAGTGCCCGCGCCCAAGAGTCGGCCTACCCACCTGTCCAGGGCAACGGCACTCGCACGGTGTCGTGCGCTAGGTGGTGACCCTGGCCATGGGGGGGGGAGGCAGCACAGTTAGGGAGTTTTAGAAAGTGGCATATGTTGATGTTGGACATTCAGCTGATGCAAAAGGCGAAATAGGTCAAGTCCCAGGAAGAGGTGGACCAAAGCAAGCCATTTTTCTGTCACCCTATGTGTCATCAGGGGAAGGTGGGACAAAATCCTTGGAAACCCATGCATGGTTCATTTTAATGAAGGTTAGATCATCCACATTTTGGGTTGACAGACGGGTCCTTTTTTCTGTCAGGATTGATCCAGCTGCACTGAAGACTCTTTCCGATAGCACACTTGCAGCTGGGCAAGCGAGCTCCTGTAAGGCATATTGTGCCAATTCAGGCCAGGTGTCCAGTTTAGCGGCCCAATAGTCAAAGGGGAATGACCTGTGTGGGAGAACATCGATATGGGAGCAAAAGTAGTTTGTAACCATAGTTGACAACTGCTGTCTCCTGTCACTTTCCATCGATGCAGTATTACCAGTTGTGTGAGCGGTCCGTGAAAAATCAGTCCACAACATTGTCATGAAACCCCTGTCTCCAACGCCACTTCTGCTGTGTGCACCATGAACACCTCTGCCAAGCTGCCCCCGGCCCATACGGCTCATGTGAGAACCATCACCGCTGCTGTGTGCTGGGAATGCCTCAAGCAACCGATTTACCAGAGTTGTTGGTTTATTAGCCAATATTAGGTCAAGGTTCTCCTGTGGCATGATGTTTTGTAATTTGCCTTTATAGCGTGGATCCAGGATGCTGGCCAACCAGTAGTCGTCATCGTTCATCATTTTGGCAATGCGGGGGTCCCTTTTTAGGATCTGCAAGGCATAATCTGACATGTGGGCCAATGTTCCCGGTGTCAATGATGCACTGCGAGTGCTGGGTGGAGGAGCACTTTCTGGCAAATCCACATCCTTCCAGTCACGCACAAAGCCTGTACCAGACCTTGCCACGCCAACATTTTCACTTGCCCCACGAGATGCATCCTCCTCCCCTAAGTAATCATCCCCATCATCATCCTCCTCCTCCTCTTCTTCCTCCACCTCGTCCAGGAGAGGTCCCTGAGCAGACAATGGCTGAATGTCATCAAGGATTCCCTCCTCCTCTTCCTCCTCATCAACATTGGCTGCAGACGCCTGCTCCTTAAGGTGCGTCAAAGTTTGCATGAGCAGACGCATAAGTGGGATGCTCATGCTTAGGATGGCGTCGTCTGCGCTTACCAGCCGTGTGCATTCCTCAAAACACTGAAGGACTTTACAGAGGTCTTTCAGCTTCGACCACTGCACACCTGTCAACTCCATGTCTGCCCTCAAAGTGCCTGGCCGTGTATCCTCCGACAAATGCATTATGGCCTGCCTCTGCTCGCACAGCCGCTCCACCATGTGCAGGGTGGAGTTCCACCTTGTTGCAATGTCGATAATGAGGCGGTGGTTGGGAAGGTGGAGCAATCGCTGCAGCTTCTGCATACGAATGGAGTGTACAGGCGACCGGCGGATGTGCGCGCACAGTCTTCGCACCTGAGCAGGGCTGTTAACTCCGGATAATTTTTGAGGAAGCACTGCACCACCAGGTTCAAGGTGTGAGCCAAGCAAGGTATGTGGCTGAGTTTTGAAAGGGCTATGGCTGCCACAAAATTCCGGCCGTTATCACTAACTACCTTGCCTGCCTCAAGATGTACACTGCCCAGCCATGACTCAGTTTGTCGCTTCAAGTACTCGGCCAGCACCTCGGCGGTGTGTCTGTCGCCCAAACACATCATCTGCAACACAGCCTGCTGACGCTTTCCACTAGCTGCTCGATAGGGGGACACCTCGTGTGCAACAGTGGCAGCTGCAGATGGAGTGCTCGTACGACTGCGCTCTGTGGGCGAGCTTTCGCTTCTGGAGGAGGAGGAGGAGGGTCGAACGCCTACAGCCAACTGTTTCCTATACCGTGGGCTAGGCAGCACTGTCCCACACCGCTGTCCCCTGTGGACCCTGCATCCACCACATTAACCCAGTGCGCAGTGATGGACACGTAACCGCCCTGGCCATGCATCAGTTGTGAGGTGCACCTTTCCACTCACTGACTGCTTGAGTGCATGGACAATGCGGTCTTTTACATGATGGTGGAGGGCTGGGATGGCTTTGCGAGAGAAGAAGTGGCGACTGGGCAGGTCATAGCGTGGTACTGCATAGGCCATGAGTTTGCGGAAAGCTGCGCTTTCCACCAACCGATAGGGCATCATCTCAAACGAGATTAGTTTGGCAATGTGGGCGTTCAAACCCAGTGTACGCGGATGAGAGACTGAGTACTTTCTTGACCTACTCATAGTGTCTGGGAGGGTGAGCTGGACTTGAGAGCTGCATATGGTGGAAGTAGCGGTGGACAGGGCGGACTGAGAGAGGGTTGATGATGGTGATGGAGTTGGTGTCCTTTCTGATGGCCTAGATTCAGTATTTTGTTGATATAAGAGTGGGATTCCCTGACTGCTGTGGCCTTGCAACGACACCTCAACATTTGCTGCTGTGCTAACCGGTGGGCTTACAGTGGGGGAAACAATGTAGCGTTGTTGACTACCTTCTTTGTGATCAGTTGCACATGTGGCACTTGAGGTTTGGTGTTGTGTCCACGCTTGCAAGTGCATGGTGGTTAAATGTCTAAGCATGCAACTGGTATTCAAATTTTACAGATTTTTCCCTCGGCTAAAGGTCTTTGCGCTCTTCTTACAGATAACCTTGGCCTGATCATGAGGATTTTGTTCAAAAAAGTGCCACACTGCACTCTTCCTACTTTGGCAGACATTTTGCGGCCTAGCACGCTGTGATCTTTTGACCGTCTGGACAAGCTGTCCAGCAACTCTTTTGATTTTTGGAACCTGTCTTTGGAGTGCTCCGGGCCTGCCAGATAACAACTGTTGCGATGTCGATGTCTGCTGTGGATGCTCCTCCTCATCTGAGCTATTGGAAGCAGCACCCTCTTCCCCCAATGGATGCCAATCTGGGTCAACAACTGGGTCATCCATCACCTCCTCTTCAATGTCATGTGCACCTTCCTCTGTGTCACCGTGTATGGTGGTATAGTGTGCGGGAAGGGGCACCTGAGTCTCATCAGGGTCAGAATCTGGCTCTGTACACTGCGAGGACAATGTAGTGCTCTGAGTGAATGTACCAGCAGAATCATCTATCAGCGGCTGTGCATCAGTGCACTCCATGTCAGATTCATCTTGGCCTGGGTAATTCACCATTTCACTTGATAATCCAGGCATGGTATGTGAAAACAGCTCCATGGAGTAATCAGTAGTATGGCCAGCGTCATCCTTCAATCTTGGTTGGGGTGAAGGACACAAGGAAAGGTGTGGTTCATGAACATGAGCCTCCAATGACGACTCAGTGCTTTTATTTTTTACAACTTCAGAAGAGGAGGCGATAGAGCTGGAGGCTGAGTCAGCAATGTAAGACAAAACTTTTTCCTGAAGCTCTGGCTTTAAAAGCGGTTTGCCAACTCCTAGAAAACTAAGCCTTCGAGGCCTTGTGGAGCCAGACGATGACGCAGGCTCAACACCTCCTGAATTCGGTCCTATTTTGCTTTTGCCACTACCATCAGATCCACCACCAACACCATCATTACCAGCTGCCAACCCCCGCCCAATTCCATGGCCTCTTCCACCAGCCTTCCTCATTTTTGGTAGAAATGTAGACAAAATCCAACAAACTATATAGTAATGTAAAACAAGGTACAAGGTGTCTATAGGACAGGGGAGATTTTGAATTTCTGCAGACACTTGTGGACACTGGACACTTTTGGATTGTGTGAGGCCCACTGAATATCAGAGCGCTATGTCACAGGCTCGATGGCACAGGTGTGAAAAAAGTGACTACAGGATAAGGGAGATTTTGAATTTCTGCAGACACTAGTGGACACTTTTGGATTGTGTGAGGCCCACTGAATATCAGAGCGCTATGTCACAGGCTCGATGGCACAGGTGTGAAAAAAGTGACTACAGGATAAGGGAGATTTTGAATTTCTGCAGACACTAGTGGACACTGGACACTTTTGGATTGTGTGAGGCCCACTGAATATCAGAGCGCTATGTCACAGGCTCGATGGCACAGGTGTGAAAAAAGTGACTACAGGATAAGGGAGATTTTGAATTTCTGCAGACACTAGTGGACACTGGACACTTTTGGATTGTGTGAGGCCCACTGACGCTGTATGGTGTGAAAAAATGCACGCTCAGTACCTCAGCAGGACAAAAAAAAAAATTGGGATTGCTTTTAAAAAAGCAGTTTGCAGAGCAGTGGGTAAACAGCAATGCAGCTGTCAGGAAGCCTTAGAAGGCAGCCTAACAACCAACACCGCTGATCCACCACAATATAGCCTCTCCTTGCACTGCACACACAGTGACTGGTGTGTTGTACAGGCAAAATCGCTAGCAGCAGACCAGTTTTTTTTTCTTCTTCCCTGCCTAACGCTCTCCCTACAGAATCAGCAACCTCTCCCTATGCTAAGATCGGCAGAAGTAAGATGGCGGTCGGCGTGCACGTCCTTTTATAACCCCTGTGACGCCCACCAAAGCAAGCCAATCACTTGCATGCCCTTCTGAAAGATGGTGGTGACCCCTGTCTATGTCATCACGTTGCCCACAGTGTCCGTGGATCCTGATTGGCTGAAAAAGAGCGCAAAACAAACTTTTGAAACGCGACTTTGGCGCGTAAGTCGCCGACCTCGTGGCCGACCTCATCCTAGGGTCGGGTTTCGTTTCATGAAACCCGACTTTGCCAAAAGTCGGCGACTTTTGAAATTTTTCGACCCGTTTCGCTCAACTCTACTAAATACATTATGAGGTTCGCCACAGCCCAATATTATATAAAACAATAAAGACTATGCCTAAACCTGTTTCCACTGTCGCCTCCGTCTCCTCTTCTGACATCAATAACGGGCCAACTTAACAAAGTAGCACATTTGGATCTAAATGTTGAACCTGTGCACATCTCACACAGCAGTATGCATCCTCAAACAACAATTCTAGGATTGCATACATAAGACAAGATGCACGCTGGATGGCAATGTCAATCATGGGGCTCCTTTTAGTAATAGGGATGGTACAAATAAAAATAGCTAAAACACAGCAATTTATACTGTTTGAAAAAAGGTTATGTTCACAGAAAACATATTTAATGTTCAAGTGCTGTACACAGGGCAGCCATCAGGGCACTACTGCCCATACTGGCGTATGGGGCCCAGTGAGCATAAGCAAGCAGGGGGGGCGAAGTCTGGGCCCCCCTCTTTTTGCTTCCACTCACCGGGCCCCAGGGGCAGGATTCGGTCAATTCCGTAAGTGAACTTATGTTCTCGGACGCACGTTCCGTTAAAATTTGTTGTCATGCAGAAAAACACCACCTTCCTTCACTGCAATAGTTAATAGCCGCCAGCCAATCAGAGGCCGTAAGCTGACGTCGGCACGCATGTCTCCTGTGCATGACATCACTGCCATGTGTCGGCATGTCCGCGCCTCAAATGGATGAGGAAGAGGACACCGTTGGACAGCGGCCAAGTAAGGAAAAACTTTTTTTCATTTTTTTGTATTGGGCCAGGATGAGAGATCATATGGGGCCTGGGGGTAGGGTGGAGACACATGGGGCCAGAATGGGACATCATATGGAGGCAGGATGGGAGGACATATGGGGCCTAGGAGCAGGATTGAGACACAGGGAGGCAGGATAGGAAATCATATCACGCCAGGGGGCAGGATGGAGACACCTGGGGACAGGATGGGAAATCACACTGGGCCAGGGTGAAAGCACATATGGGGTCAGGATGGAGTCATATGGGGCCAGGATAAGACATCATATGGAAACCGGGCTTTCCAAAACATGTAAGGACCAGGACTAGCAGACCTCAAGGGATTCTGTACTCTGTGGACTGTGGGATGTCAAGCGCTGGTTTACCTGTGGCTGTGTTACTCTGTTGATTTGTGTTCAGGCATGCCACTAGCTGGGGCTTCCTCTTCACTCTACTGCAGCTTGTTGTCCTTCTCCAGAGACATCTGCACAACTGTCGAGTGTGGGTCTTCCTGTCTTCCATCTCTAGTGGACACAACTACAGAATGGTGAGCAGGGCTAAAACTATGGCCCCATTCTCAGTGTTTGGTCAGTATTTTACCTCAGTATTTGTAAGTCAAAACTAGGAGTGAATGATAAATCCAGAAGTGGTGACATGTTTCTATTATACTTTTCCTTTGATTGTTCCACTCCTGGTTTTGGCTTACAGACACTGATGTAAAATACTGACCAATTACTGAGCGTGTGACCGTAGCCTAATACGTAGTCCGGCAGTTTGCATTACTGTTTGAAAAGTGTTTTTTAACCAACTGGGAACTTTGCTGGACTGTACAGTGGTCAGTGGGTCACTTACCTACTCTGTGAAATCTATATTGTCTAATAATAACAATGTTATTTCTACAGCGCCAATATATTTCGCAGCAGTTTACATTTTAGAGAACTGTACAGACAATAAAATACATTACAGAAAAGCAATAACCACATAAACAGCAGAAACCAAGAGGAATGAGGGCCCTGTTCGCAAGCTTACAATCTATGAGGAAATAGGGGAGACACGAAAGGTAGATGGTGACAATTGTTTTCGTTGTTCGGACCATAGTGTAAGAAATCGGGTGTTCATATAATGCTGCATGAACCGGTTATCAGCCAGAATACAGTATGTAACCATACAGACACAGAGGGCTATTAAATGCATAAAGTGTGTGAGAACATGATACGAGGAACCTGGTTATGGTAAAAAATTTTGAATGGGCCACACAGGGATAGTTAGATTAATGTGTTGAGGCAGTAGGATAGTCTGAAGAAATGTTTTTTTAGGGCACGCTTAAAACTGTGGGTGTTGGGGATTAATCAAATTATCCTGGGTAGTGCATTCCAAAAAATTGTCTATTTATATTGTTAATTTTTATTGTTGTTCCCTATATATATTGAATTTTCTAACATGTAACTGGATACACACTCTCACATAAGCCTTAGTATCAGGGTGGACTAAACTAAATTAGGCTGATTTCTGAATTTTATCAATGAAGTATTGCAGCTTAATTTGATATCCACCCTAGAGCTTTCTCGTGTAGATTCTGATCCAACTTATCACAAGAGCTGCAATCTCACAATTTGTGAAGGCGATTCTCTTGCCGTTGAGAGCAAAGAAGACCTTGTAGTATAGGTCAACCTCATCCCGTAGAATGTAAGTCGGCAAGGACAGTGTCCTCTCTCCTCTGCACCAGTCATAGAATCATAGAATCGTAGAGTTGGAAGGGACCTCCTGGGCCATCTGGTCCAACCCCCTGCTCAAAGCAGGATTCGCTAAATCATCCCAGTCAGATGTCTGTCCAGCCTCTGTTTGAAGACTTCCATTGAAGGAGAACTCACCACTTCTCGTGGCAGCCTGTTCCAAATCAAACAGAACACAGATGCCATCTTTTGCTCTCTGTTTTTCACTGACTATTTTTAATGGAGAAGCTTGAGAAACCTGCATCTTTTTTTTTTTTTTTTCTGCATACAAGAACATTTATTTATTTTACTCATTTATAGAGCACCATTAATTCTGCAGTGCTTTACAGACATTATCATCGCTGTCTCTGATGGAGCTCACAATCTAAACTCCCTCTCAGTATGTCTTTGGAATGTGGGAGGAAACCCACGCAAACATACAAACTCCTTGTGGATGTTGTCCTTGATGGGATTTGAACCTAGGTCCCCAGTGCTGCAAGGATGCAGTGTTAACCACTGAGCCTTTTACTATATGTAAAGGTTTTTGACATTTTGCATTTTTTTTTTTTCTGGTTTCTACGAACTTCGGGGGAGGACATACTAGCGCACATTTGACAGGGTGTGTAACATACCTGGTTGCAGCTTGTACCTTCCACCACATTTTACCCTTTTTTAAGTTATTTTCGTTAGCCTAGGTGACTCATATTGTGCGTCTGTTTTTAATTTTAGTATTGCATTTTTTATTAGTAATCAGTATTGTAGCATTTGGTCACTATGTGGTGGTAATAAGAGGTCTGGTCTCGGTGTGATGGTATTTGTCACTTGGATGTGGTTTTATTCGGTTACTATGTGGTGGTAATATGTGGTTCGGCCATGGTGTGATGGTATTTGTTCCTTGTATGTGTTATTATTTGGTCACTATGTGGTGGTAATATGTGATCTGGTCATGGTGTGGTGGTATTTGTTCCTTGTATGTGGTATTATTCGGTCACTATGTGGTGGTATGTGATCTGGTCATGGTGTGGTTGTATTTGTTCCTTGCATGTGGTATTATTCGGTCACTATGTGGTGGTGATATGTGATCTGGCCATGGTGTGACGGTATTTGTCCCTTGTATGTGATATTATTGATCATTTTAAAAAATGTATGTGACTCATTAACTAAAACAAAAATAAATACATATACACCTAAAAAGAGTATTGGGTATGTTAAGACATTTTTAATATGTTAGAGTACAGTAGGGCCTGGCCAACTGAGTCTACCTTGTTGTGGTGGTGGGCTGAAAAAATCTTTTGTGGCAAAACAAAAGCTGATTGCTATGTATGTGATCTGGTGTTCGATGGGAACTGTTGATATGTGAGTGGTGAGGACGTTCTGTAGAAGTAGAGGTTTTCCAAGAGTGGGTGGTGAGACTGTGGAAGGTTCTAGGGGTGGAGGCGGGGCTGGGTTGGAGTCTGGGCAGAGTCTCAAGGTGGCCCGAAAATTTTGCAAGTATGAGGCCCTGAAATTTCTGGTGGCTGCCATGGCTGTACACATGTGCAAAACAGCACAATGTCAATTACATCAATGTATTAGCTATCACATGAATATTTTACACATGGACCAAACATCTGTGTTAAAAAATTGCAGCATGTGCTAGTCTCAAGCATTTTTCAGATGTTATAAAAAAAAATCATTGCAATTAATAACATAGGAAACTGTATTTGGCATTGATGATTTTTTTAAATGATTGATGTATAAAAATGGATATAAAAAATGGACATATTGATGGTACACAGGTGACTATACAAATGGTAAATCATCTTTTTTTCTGGATAAAAATGGTCATTTTTCATACGCTTGTGTGAATTTAGCCTGAGTCCTCATCCAGATATTCATTTTTTTTGTGTTTTTCAAAGATAGGACATATACAGTATTTGCTGTTTTTTTTTCATCAGTGATGGGTCAAACTCGTCAATGCAAGTTTAAAGATCCATGAAGAACTGAAACAGCACACATTTTTTTTTTTGCTGATTAAAGTCTGATGGTAAAAACTGACAGGTTGATCAAATACTGATGAAGATTTGATCCAGAACACTGTTGGAATTTGGTAATTTTCTTCACATACAACCAAAAAAACTGACATTTGAATGAGGCCTAAATATAAATAGTGAATATATGCAAGTACACTACCTTCTAAACCAGTGACATAGCATGGGTTGCCATCCCTCGGGGCAAAGTAGGTAATTTTCATCCCCTAACCAATGGACTGTTAGCAGTCACTGATCCCATTCCACCAGTAAAGTGTTGAACTTCTTATCCCCCAAGCATAAGTATTGTATATCAGGAAAATACTGATGTAATTATAGTTTACCCTTTGATCCCCTAGTTGATTTCTGCTTTTTAATACAATCTGATATAACTACAAAAAACATGTTTTACATTTTTTTTTACTTCTTATTTTTTTTATTACATTTCTGTGCTTTTTTTAAATGTAACTATTTTATTACGCTAGCCTTACACTAACACTATCCCTATTGTTAACTCTCTCCCTAACTCTAGTTCAAACCCTTGTCTAGCCCTAATTGAACCTTAGCCCTAGCCTTAACCCTGGTCCTAATGTTAACACTAGTCCTGTTTTTGTTTTTACCAGCATTTTTTTTTATTTGAGACAGCTGTCCCAGCAGGTTTCTATCCCTCCACTCCACAAAATTACAAGAGAGAGAAAGAAAGGTGGTTAGCTGTGGGAGAGCATAGTGCAGCCTGTCATTTCAGGTGCTGCCTTTGCAGAGTAGTCAGGATGAATTTGTCTTCCGCTGCTGCACTCTGCATAGGCGTCTCATAGACTGCATAGGTGTCTCATAGACACCTCTCCATTACTAAGCCATGAACTTGATGTCACTGGACAATACAAAGGTGACATCAACTCCACAAATACGAGCCCCACTTGCCACCACCGCAGGGCAAAGCACCAGAATTGGCTCCTCCCATAGATGCGCCTTTTCTGTTCAACCGCTATTTTTAGGCCAGGGGGGGCAATGTCCATAGTCCCTTACCAGCCTGAGAATACCAGCTCCCATCTGTCAGCTTTAGCTTGGTTGGTTGTCAAAATTGGGGGGGACCCCACGCTGTTTTTTTTAAATTACTTATCTAAATAATTTAAATAATCAAAGGGGGGCCCTCTATTCTTGATAACCAGCCTTGCTGAAGCTGACAGCTCAGGGTTGCAGCCCACAGCTGTGAGTTTTGCCAGGTTGGTTATAGAAAATATGGGGGAACCCACGCCATTATTTAAAATTATTTATTTAGAGCGCAGACGGCAGCTGGAGACATCACGCCACATATTATTCACCAACAATGAGCGAGAGAACTTGCAGAGGGGAATTCTAATGAAAAAGGCAGAAAATAAATATACAAAAAATACAGAAATAGCGTTATTCCTCAAATTCCCATGACAGTTTATTCTAAAAGGTTACCCTCAACAAAATGTATATTCTGAAAGGAACCTGTCATGTCCGGTAATGTTACAACCCTGCAGATGTGGGGCTAATCTGCAGGTTAATAGCATTATGAAGGTGTCTGGCCACTGTACGTAAAGTGAGGCACTGTGGAAGAAAATTTTATGTCCTCTGCATAGATGTAAACATAGTCCGTAGCCGCTTTACGAGCATTCTGGACGAATGGTTCTCCAGCTAGTTCTCAGGGGTGACAATCTTGACATCCTGAGATCTTTATCCATCAGGCAGGAGAATGTCATATTCTCTTTAAAGGGAAGCTGTCACCAAGTTTGGCGAATATGTTATGGCCATCACCTTTCAGCCCTATATGCCATATACAGCATTCTATAATGATATATAAGCCTCCAACCCAACCCTCAAGACAAGAAAATTAACTTATATTATACTCACCTGCAGGGTGGTTCAGTCCAAGGGCTGTTGATGTTTTGTGGATTACGCATCCCTGTATCATTCACACAGTCTCCTCAGCATCACTCTTCTGTTCTGCGTACTTTTGTGCCCTGTTGAGGGCAGAGCAAAGTACTGCAGTTCGCATGCATCAGAAAAGTTCACAGAGCCCTGGCACCTGCGCACTGCAGTACTTTGCTCTGCGCTCAACAGAGCAGAGAAGTACGCAGAACAGAAGAGCGATGTCACGGAAACTGGGTGGATGACGCAGGGACGCGACATCCACATGAAGACAGAAGGAGGACAGCATCGCCAGATGAAGGGAGGCTCCGAACCAAGACTGGGCGACACCCCTTGGCCAGGACCGCCCGCAGGTGAGTATAATAAAAGGACTTTCTTTTTCTTGCAGGTCGAATTTAGGGCAGCATTACAGAATGCTGTATGTCAGGCCTGAAAGGTGGTGGCCATATCTCATATCGGCCAAACCTGGTGACAGGTTCCCTTTAGGGACTGTCTACTCCATCGCACAGAATATTTAGCGAATTTGTTTATTTCCTTCATAAATGCAGAGGTAAGCATTTTTTAAATAGTCCTCATTAAAATATTTTAACATTTAGCTGCTGTAGATTGTCTGCAAGTCCTTTATTTAGCAGAATACTTTTGGAAAAATATTCCAAATCTGTCAAAGCCAAATCTCACAATCTCATGCTTCTGATGTCTCTTTCAGCTTTCCCTCATCCTTTTCTTATTATTACAGATAGCAGCAAGTGGACGATTGCACACAGATCTCAAGAGTGAAGAGGTGTGAAAGTTATTACCAGTCTTGAGGGCAGAAAAAACAAGCTAAAGATATGAAGCAAAGCACACAAAAAGGAAATATGTACATTATTTACACAATATTGATATAGAAATGCAAGGGAAGAGAGCAGCACCCTAGATATACACAGAGCTCACATCCAGCCTATATTACTGGAATAATAATAATAATAATAATAATAATAATAATCTTTATTTATATAGCACCAACATATTCCGCAGCGCTTTACAGTTTAACAGTTTCAAACACAACAGTCATAGGTAACAACTTTAACAATACAATAATTAAAGCAAAATAAGATGACCCTGCTCGTGAGAGCTTACAATCTACAATGAGGTGGGGGAGAAACAAAGTACAAGTGTGTATTTACAATTATGTATTAACATTAACAATGATGGTCCAGCCATCTTGAGGGAGTGGGCGATAGATCGAGATAGTGAATGGGCTACACAAACACTTACACATAAAATTACTTTGATTAGGGATCGTGATAGGCCGCTGTGAACAAGTGTGTTTTGAGGGAGCGCCTAAAACTATGCTAATTGTGGATGGTCCTAATTTCTTGGAGTAGAGCATTCCAGAGGATTGGCACAGCGCGGGAGAAGTTTTGGAGTCAGGAGTGGGAGGTATGGATTAGTGAAGAGGTTAGTCGAAAGTCGTTTCCAGAGCCCAGTGGTCGGTTAGGCCAATAGACAAAAATGAGGGAGGAGATGTAAGGGGGTGCCGCACTGTGCAGAGCTTTGTGGGTGAAAACAAGTACTTTGAATTGGATTCTATAATGAATGGGCAGCCAATGTAACGACTGGTGAAGAGCGGACATGTCTGAATATCGATTAGCTAGATGGATGACCCTGGCTGCTGCATTAAGGATAGACTGGAGAGGGGAAAGTCGAGTAACGACTATTAATAGAGCGTTGCAGTAGTCCAGGCGGGAGTGCATCAAGGCGACAGTGAGGGTTTTTGTTGTTTCCATGGTGAGAAAAGGGCAGACTCTAGAGATGTTCTTTAGTTGTAAGCAGCAAGAGCGGGTAAGAGATTCTATATAGGATGTGAAGGAGAGATTGGTGTCAAACATATCACCCACACAGCGCCCCTGCTGCTGGGGTGTTATTGTGGTGCCACCCACAGAGAGGGAAATGTCATATTTAGGGAGGTTAGTAGATGGCGGGAGCAGAAGTTCAGTTTTGGAGAGGTTGAGTTTCAAATAGAGAGCAGACATGATGTTGGAGACTGCGGACAAAGTGACTGGCGCTCTGTAGTACAGCAGGGGTAAGGTCAGGGGATGACGTGTATAGTTGTGTGTCATCAGCATAAAGATGGTACTGAAAACCAAATCTGATGATGGTCTGTCCAATTGGGGCCGTGTAGAGAGAGGAGAGAAGGGGGCCAAGGACTAAGCCCTGAGGTACCCTGACAGCGAGAGAAAGAGGAGAAAGTGGAGCCAGAGAATAAGACACTGAAGGAGCGGGCAGAAAGATAGGAAGAGAACCAGGAGAGGTCAGTGTCCATAATGCCTAGTGACTGGAGCCTAGAGCGTAGGAGGCGGTGATCAACAGTGTCGAATGCAGAAAGGTCAAGAAGAATGAGCAGAGAGTGGTCACCGTTACATTTTGCTGTAAGAAGGTCATTGGTCACTTTGAGTGCAGTTTCTGTCGAATGTAGGTGGCGGAAGCCGGACTGTGAAGGGTTTAGGAGGGAGTAAATGGAGAGGTAACGGGTAAGGTGGGATTAGACCAAGCGCTCCAAGAGTTTAGAGCTGAAGGGGAGAATTGAGACTGGTCTGTAGTTGTTTGTGCAGAATCGGTCGAGAGCAGGTTTCTTTAATAATGGAGTAACGATAGAGTGTTTGAAGGAGGATGGGAAAATGCCCGAGGAGAGGGAGAGATTAAAGATTGTAGTTAGGTGAGTTGTGACGATTGGAGAGAAAGACTGGAGGAGATGGGAGGGAATGGGGTCAGTAGTGCATGTAGTCGGACAAGAAGAAGAGAGGAGTCTGGAGACTTCTGTGATGGAATCAAATGTTTAGAGTGAGCAAGGGGAAATGCAGGGAGGGATGGGAGTAACAGCACTTGATTGGGAGCGGATTTCCTGATGGATGTTATTTATTTTCTCTATAAAGTGGGAGGCCAGGTCATCAGCACAAATATCTGTGATAGGGGCTTGTGCTTTCAGCCTGAGGAGGGAGTGAAAGGTGTCAAAAAGTTTCTTTGGAGTTGTTGGATAGTGAGGAGATCAGGATGGTGTAGTAGGTCTGTTTTGCGAGGTGAAGGCCAGAGTTATAGGTTCTTAACATAAATTTGAAGTGGATGAAGTCTTCTGGTGTGCGAGTTTTCCTGCATAAGCGATTTGAGCCAGGGCTGTTTTACTCTGTGTTTGGATGTTCTGAGGGTGAGGGGAGCTACTTGGTCCAGAGTGCTTCGAAGAGTGTCATTGTAGTGATGTACAGCCAGATCAGGACAGGAATAAGAGAAGATTGGGAACAGTGATGAGTGTAGGAAGTCTGAAAGTGTGAGGGTTAATGGCTTGTAGATTTCTGAACGTGTGGTAGGTAGGAGTGTGCTGGGGTGGGCGAGGATTTGTGAGTGTGAAGGAGAGAATGTTGTGGTCAGAGAGGGGAAGTGGTGAGTTATCTAGGTAGGAGATTGAACAGACTCGGACAAAGACCAGGTCATGGGTGTTACCATCCTTGTGTGTTTCAGAGCTGGGATGCAGATGTGGAAGTGGGGCTGTTAATGGGAATGTTGAAGTCTGCCAGGATAAGGGTTGGTAGTGATGAGGACATGAAGTGCGGCAGCCCGGCAGAGAAATGGTCAAGGAAGTGGGTGATCCTGGGGGCCGATATATGACCGCTACTCTGAGGGAGAGAGGACGGAAGTGCCTGATGGTGTGGCCCTCAAAAGAAGGGAATGAGAGTGATGGAACTGGGGGGGATGACCTGGAAAGTGCATTGTGGGGACAGGAGTATGCCGACTCCACCACCAGGTCTGTTTGTGGGTCTCGGGCAATGGAAGAATTGTAAGCCACCATGGGAAATGGCAGCAGGGGAGACGTTTTCAGAATCCTGGATTCAGGTTTCCGTGAGGGCCAACAGATTCAGAAAGTAGTTCAGAAAGTAGTTGTGCAGGTGTCTCGCACGGTGAGGGGAAACCAAGTGTAACATAAAGGGAAATGGGGAAGGGGGCCCAGATGCTAAGGAAGGGATTAGAAGACCCCTAGGCTAGATCTAATCTCTCCCTAGAACTCCTACCGAGTCCCTATATTGGTTCCTCACCAATCGCAGAGCTGGAACCTGAGGCCCTGAATCTCCCTGGGGCCTAGTCCTGAATAGGGAACAGGAGGGAGATGCGCTCTAGGCATTCTCCACTAAACTAAAGAGGGTAAGGTGAGACAAACAGGGGAACACAGCTGAATCGCCAGAAACAAATACCAGAATAGGGATTCCAGACACCAAACTGGAGCACTCTGAGAAGGTGCAACACTCTAGCAATTAGAAGTGGAAATGAAGCTATTACCCGCACTGTGTCACAGCTGAGCTGCTAACTAAATAGATCCAAACTTCTCAGGGCAGGAGGAGGTCGACACTGGGTCCTAGAGGCATATGGTTCAGGGAGCAGTTTGTATGGACAGGCACTCAGACCTTCTGAGGCCTGACGCAGGATGATAGCCTGTCACCTCCGAAGCGCTCGTGACAGCAGGAGAGGAAGCTTGTTGCATACAGACCATGGATTCCAGAGGGCACAATTGAAAGAAGGAGATGAGGGCGAGCAAGTAATCAGGGCTGGCATTAGGGGCAGGCAAACCAGGCAGCTGCCTAGGGTCCCCGCTCCCCCAGGGGCACCCAGCTAGCGGCGCATCATGCAGCCGCTGTGGAGCCCCTGTGAGGCAGGGGGCCCCGCCTGCCCCAGCGCCGACTCCCCCCACCATCACATTGAACTATACCGGCGTCATAGACGCCGGTAAAGTTCACAGCAATGATGGAGGAGAGAGCGTCAGCTGACGCTCCCTCTCCCATCATTCCCCGCTCTGCCTCTGACACTGCGGGTGCGCGATGACATCATTGCGCACTCACTGTGTACCAGGCAGAGCAGGAGACAGGAGCTGGGAGCAACGCGGGCACGAGGAGAAGATGAGGAGTGTTTTGTTTTTGTTTTTTTTTAATGTAACAGTGACTGTGGAGCCATTCTCGGGGAGGGGGAGATGAGGTATACCATGGGGCACTGCTGTATACAATGCGGCTGTGCTGTGTACCATCATGGGGCTGTGCTGTGTACCATCATGGGGAAGTGCTGTATAAAATGGGGCTGTGCTGTGTACCATGGGGCTGTGCTGTGTACCATGGGGTTGTGCTGTGTACCATGGGGCAGTGCTGTATACAATGGGGCAGTGCTGTGTACCATCATGGGGCAGTGCTGTATACAATGGGGCTGTGCTGTGTACAATGGGGCTGTGCTGTGTACCATCATGGGGCAGCGTTGTATACAATGGTGCTGTGCTGTGCTCAATGGGACTGTGCTGTATACCATGGGGCTGTGCTGTATACAATGGGGCAGTGCTGTATACCATCATGGGGCAGTGCTGTATACAATGGGGCAGTGCTGTATACAATGGGGCTGTGCACCATCATGGGGCTGTGCTGAGTACCATGGGGCAGTGCTGTATACAATGGTGCTGTGCTGTGTAAAATGGGGCTGTGCTGTATACCATGGGGCAGTGCTGTATACAATGCTGCTGTGCTGTGTACAATGGGACTGTGCTGTATACCATGGGGCTGTGCTGTATACAATGGGGCAGTGCTGCATACCATCATGGGGCAGTGCTGTATACAATGGGGCAGTGCTGTATACAATGGGGCAGTGCTGTGTATCATGGGGCAGTGCTGTATACAATGGGACTGTGCTGTGTACTATCATGGGGCAGTGCGCTGAATACCATCATGGGGCAGTGCTGTGTACCATCATGGGGCAGTACTGTATAACATGGGGCAGTGCTGTATACAATGGTGCTGTGCTGTGTACAATGGGGCTGTGCTGTGTACAATGGGGCAGTGCTGTATGCCATGGGGCAGTGCTGTATACAATGGGGCTGTGCTGTGTACCATCATGGGGCAGTGCTGTATACCATCATGGGGCTGTGCTGTGTACAATGGGGCTGTTCTGCATACAATGGGGCAGTGCTGTATACAATGTGGATGTGCTGTGTACCATCATGGGGCAGTGCTGTGTACAATGTGGCTGTGCTGTATACAATGGGGCAGTGCTGTATGCAATGTTGCTGTGCTGTGTACCATCATGGGGCAGTGCTGTATACCATCATGGGGCAGTGCTGTATACCATCATGGGGCAGTGCTGTATACCATCATGGGGCAGTGCTGTGTACAATGGGGCTGTGCTGTATACAATGGGGCAGTGCTGTATACAATGGGGCAGTGCTGTATACAATGGGGCAGTGCTGTATACAATGGGGCTGTGCTGTGTACCATCATGGGGCAGTGCTGTGTACAATGGGGCTCTGCTGTGCACCATCATGGGGCAGTGCTGTATACCATCATGGGGCTGTGCTGTGTACAATGGGACTGTGCTGTATACCATGGGGCTGTGCTGTATACCATGGGGCTGTGCTGTATACAATGGGGTAGTGCTGCATACCATCATGGGGCAGTGCTGTATACAATGGGGCAGTGCTGTATACAATGGGGCTGTGCTGTGTACCATCATGGGGCAGTGCTGTATACAATGGAGCTGTGGTGTGTACAATGGAGCTGTTCTGTGTACAATGGGGCTGTGCTCTGTATCATGGGGCAGTGCTGTATACAATGGGACTGTGCTGTGTACTATCATGGGGCTGTGCTGTGTACTATCATGGGGCAGTGCTGAATACCATCATGGGGCAGTGCTGTGTACCATCATGGGGCAGTACTGTATAACATGGGGCAGTGCTGTATACAATGGTGCTGTGCTGTGTACAATGGGGCTGTGCACAATGGGGCTGTGCTGTATACCATGGGGCAGTGCTGTATGCCATGGGGCAGTGCTGTATACAATGGGGCTGTGCTGTGTACCATCATGGGGCAGCGCTGTATACCATCATGGGGCTGTGCTGTGTACAATGGGGCTGTGCTGTATACAATGGGGCAGTGCTGTATACAATGCGGATGTGCTGTGTACCATCATGGGGCAGTGCTGTGTACAATGTGGCTGTGCTGTATACAATGGGGCAGTGCTGTATACAATGGTGCTGTGTACAATGGGGTTGTGCTGTGTACCATCATGGGGTAGTGCTGTGTACCATCATAGGGCAGTGCTGTATACCATCATGGGGCAGTGCTGTATACAATGGGGCAGTGCTGTATACAATGGGGCAGTGCTGTATACAATGGGGCTGTGCTGTTTTCAATGGGGCTGTGCTGTATTCAATGGGGCTGTGCTGTGTACAATGGGGCTGTGCTGTGTACCATCATGGGGCAGTGCTGTATACCATCATGGGGCTGTGCTGTGTACAATGGGACTGTGCTGTATACAATGGGGCAGTGCTGTATACACTGGTGCTGTGCTGTGTACAATGGGGCTGTGCTGTGTACCACCATGGGGCTGTGCTGTGTACAATGGGACTGTGCTGTATACAATGGGGCAGTGCTGTATACAATGGTGCTGTGCTGTGTACAATGGGGCTGTGCTGTATTCAATGGGGCTGTGCTGTGTACAATGGGGCTGTGCTGTGTACCATCATGGGGCAGAGCTGTATACCATCATGGGGCTGTGCTGTGTACAATGGGACTGTGCTGTATACAATGGGGCAGTGCTGTATACAATGGTGCTGTGCTGTGTACAATGGGGCTGTGCTGTGTACCATCATGGGGCAGAGCTGTATACCATCATGGGGCAGTGCTGTATACAATGGGGCAGTGCTGTATACAATGGGGCAGTGCTGTATACAATGGGGCTGTGCTGTTTTCAATGGGGCTGTGCTGTATTCAATGGGGCTGTGCTGTGTACAATGGGGCTGTGCTGTGTACCATCATGGGGCAGTGCTGTATACCATCATGGGGCAGTACTGTGTACAATGGGGCTCTGCTGTGCAACATCATGGGGCAGTGCTGTATACCATCATGGGGCTGTGCTGTGTACAATGGGACTGTGCTGTATACAATGGGGCAGTGCTGTATACAATGGTGCTGTGCTGTGTACAATGGGGCTGTGCTGTGTACCATCATGGGGCAGAGCTGTATACCATCATGGGGCTGTGCTGTGTACAATGGGACTGTGCTGTATACAATGGGGCAGTGCTGTATACAATGGTGCTGTGCTGTGTACAATGGGGCTGTGCTGTGTACCATCATGGGGCAGTGCTGTATACCATCATGGGGCTGTGCTGTATACAATAGGGCTGTGCTGTATACAATGGGGCTGTGCTGTGTACAATGGGGCTGTGCTGTGTACAATGGGGCTGTGCTGTATACAATGGGGCAGTGCTGTATACAATGCGGATGTGCTGTGTACCATCATGGGGCAGTGCTGTGTACAATGTGGCTGTGCTGTATACAATGGGGCTGTGCTGTTTTCAATGGGGCTGTGCTGTATTCAATGGGGTTGTGCTGTGTACAATGGGGCTGTGCTGTGTACCATCATGGGGCAGTGCTGTATACCATCATGGGGCAGTACTGTGTACAATGGGGCTCTGCTGTGCACCATCATGGGGCAGTGCTGTATACCATCATGGGGCTGTGCTGTGTACAATGGGACTGTGCTGTATACAATGGGGCAGTGCTGTATACAATGGGGCTGTGCTGTGTACCATCATGGGGCAGTGCTGTATACCAATGGGAGGCTGTGCTGTATACCATGGGGCTGTGTTGTATACCATGGGGCAGTGCTGTATACCGTGGGACTGTGCTGTATACCATGGGGCAGTGCTGTATACCATTTGGTGCTGTATACCATGGGGCTGTGCTGTATACCATGGGGCAGTGCTGTATACCATTTGGTACTGTATACCATGGTGCTGTGCTGTATACCATGAGGCTGTGCTGTATACCATGAGGCTGTGCTGTATACCATGGGGCTGTGCTGTATATCATGTGGGGCTATGCTGTATACCAATGGGGGCTGTGCTGTATACCATGGGCCTGTACTGTATACCATGTGTGGCTGTGCTGTATACCATGGTGCTGTGCTGTATACCATGGCACTGTGCTGTATACCAATGGAGGGCTGTGCTGTATACCATGTGGTGCTGTGCTGTATACCATGTGGGCCTGTGCTGTATACCATGTGGGGCTGTGCTGTATACCATGTGGGGCTGTGCTATATACCATGTGGGGCTGTGCTATATACCATGTGGGGCTGTGTTATATACCATGTGGGGCTGTGTTATATACCATGTGGGGCTGTGTTATATTCTTTGTGGCTGTGCAATATACTATGTGGCTATGTTATGTACCATGGGGGGGTACAATATACATTATATTCTATTGGGGAGGTTGTGTTATATAATATGGGGGGCTACATTATATTCTATGGGGGGGCTGTATTATATTTATTATATTCTATGGGGGTGATCGCATCATACTCTGAGGGGACTACATTACACTATATGAGGAGGTTACATTGTATTCTATGGCGGGCTGCATTATATTCTATGGTAGGCTAGATTATATTGTATGGGGGCTCTATTATACTTTATGAGGGGGCTACATTATATTCTATTGGGGCTGCATTATACTATGAGGAGGGCTATATGGTATTCTATGGAGGGGCTACATTATACTATATAAGGGGCTGCCATATAGTCTATGGAGGGGCTGCATTATACTATATGAGGGGAGCTGCATTATATTCTATGGGGGGGTTACATTATATTCCGTGGGGTGGCTACATTATGCTCTAAGGGGGGCTGCATTATACTGTAATAGGGGGGCTGCATTATTTTCTATGGGGGTTACATTATATTGTATGGCAGGGCTGCATTATACTCTGTGGGGTGGCTGCATTATGCTCTATGGGGTGGCAGCATTATACTGTATTGAGGACTATTAGGAATGCATTATACTATATGAAGAACTATGGGGTGCATTATACTATGGGAAGTGAATTGTACTACATGAATGACTGGCAGTGTATAATACTATATGGAGGACTATGGGGAGTGTATTATACTATATGGAGGACTATGGGGCACATTCTATTATATGGAGGACTATGGGGTGTAAACTAGATGTGCTGCTGATAACATGATACTGTATGGGGACAGATTGATCCATTAGTGATTGTTCTGTCCCCATCAATCTTTCTCAGACGGTGGAAAGAGGTACGGAAACAAGTGTTGAACGACTTCAATATTGTCGATCACACTCATTTAGCGGTCTGAACTCAACGCATGTAAATACAATCGAAATACTTCTGTGTTATGTGCAGTATGTTAGCATTTGGGGCCCCATTTTAAATTTTGCCTAGGGCCCCACTTTGCCTAAAACCGGCCCTGAAAGTAATATTAATTAGTATGTGTTAGGCGTCGGATTTCCGGCGCTGCACAGCGGGAATCCCGAGCCTTGCCTCCGACGGTCTCCTATTCCTCCCCAGCCGCAGAGGAGCTTGCTCAGCAAACTCGTCGGTCCCGGCGCTCTGTCCAGACCAGCTCCGTGGGTTTGCTTGCTGCTGCCACCCCTGGTTCAGCTTTGGCAATGCATGCTGCTCAGCAGCAAGATCCTCCAGGGTCTAAGTCCTCATGTCGGGCCACTGAGCATGCCTGTGGAGTGATCTCCGATTGGAGATCAAAGGTCATGAGCTCAGGTCCTGCTCGTGTTCAGATTGGCCCATCCGAGAAGCAAGGAGGATCACGGACGCCTGCGGCTATAAAAGGTTCGCATGACCGCTCGGCCATGCTCTAAGATAGACTCAAATAGTTTGGTGTGTATGATGATGGATGCATGTATCTGGTGTCTGACTCATTATGAAATCCCTACCCTTTGATACGTCTGTTGTTAGGGTTTAGAGACTGAGTCAGCGCCTGCTAGTGGCTAGCCTGTAGGCCACAGTGCATACCGGCCGTCTGCACACTTGCACACGCCATTTATTTGATCCCTGTTGGTATTGCAGTCGCGGTGCCGGGCGCTAGCGGTCTAGAGGGACTTCAGTCCTGCTGTCTAAGGGCTGAGTTCTGTGACGTTACGCTAGCGCTCACTCTGCCGAGCTCTGTGAGCGAAAACAGGCTACGGCATCTATTATTTGCAGTAGTGCGGCTCTAAGTCATAAGAGTTCGCCTCGGTACACCTTGGGTGAGGTTAACCCCGTGTGTGCCGTTATTTCACCGCCATATCGCGTCCGCCATTACCGAGCAGCAGTTAACACCTCTGCACGGTGGACCCCGGGCTGCGAACGCACCTAAACACCATCTTATTATTTGGTGTGTTCCGCCAGCCCGTAACATTATCTTAGCACCAGGGTCTGGCCGATAATGGCGGATGAACAACGACTGCATATGTACATCCAGCAGCTGGAGGGTAGGTTGGCAGCGCTAGAACGTTCCACCTCAGCTGCGGATGTTACCTCGGTCGCCGTTCAGGCAGCTACAGAGGCTGTCGCTCGTGTCTCCACGGCCAGTCCTGCCCCGACCTTGTCCCGCCTCCCGTTGCTCGAGAAGTTCTCAGGGGATAGTGCTTCGTGTAGGGGTTTCGTGAGTCAGTGCTCCATTCACCTAGAGCTGCTGGCTACACGATTTCCCTCTGAGCGGGCCAAGGTGGGATTTATCATCTCCCTCCTGTCGGGCAGGGCCTTGGAATGGGCCACTCCACTGTGGGAGCGTGGGGATCCCCTGGTACAGAGTGCCACCCACTTCTTGGTCGCTCTGAAACAGGTGTTCCTGGGACCTCAGGTCACACATGATACGGCACTCCAGTTGCTGTCGCTAACCCAGGGTTCGTCTTTGGTCAGCCAGTATGCCATCCTCTTCAGAACTCTGGCCTCTGAGCTGGAGTGGCCAGATAAGGTGCTCATACCCATATTCTGGAGAGGCCTGGCTGATCATGTCAAGGACGCCCTGGCCTCCAGGGAGGTGCCCACCACCCTAGAGGAGGTCATTACAGTCTCCACCCGGATTGACGTTCGCTTCACTGAGCGAGGGTTGGAGCGCTCCAGGTCCCGCCAACGCTATAAGTTGGCTCCAAATTTTGCCAGACCGCTGGAACCCCTCGGCCCACCGCCTGAGCCTCCAGAGGCCATGGAGGTGTCCCGCACAGGGTCCAGGGCCCGGTCCGTGCGGGTACCCCCAGTCTGCTTCCGTTGTCGGCAGACTGGGCACCACGCTAACCAGTGCCCACAGCGGCCGGGAAACGCCCCCGTCTAGTGGTTATCGGAGGGGGCCTACTAGACACAGCTAATTTCTCCTCCAAGCTCCTGTTTAAAGGGGCGTTAGAGTTTGAGTCTTCCACTCTGATGGTGGAGGTTTGCGTGGACTCTGGGGCGGAGGGCAACTTTATGTCATCTGCCTTCGCTCAACAACACGCAGTCCCTCTGGTCTTGCTACCTCAGCCAGTCACCATTAGGGTGGTGAATGGGGCGACACTCCCGTCCCTAATCACCTACCAAACGGCTCCACTGAGACTCTCACTGTCTCCGTCTCATCAGCAGATGCTGTCTCTCCTTGTGATGCCAGAAGGTATCGACCAGGTCCTCCTAGGGGTTCCCTGGTTACGGGCCCACTCTCCCCACATAGACTGGTCCTCGGGGAAAATCCTCGCTTGGAGTAAGTCCTGCGAGGGTAGGTGTCTGAGGGACTGCTTTCAGGTCGCTACTTCTGAGGTTCCTGCAGATCTCTCCTCGCTTCCCAAGCCATATCGGCAGTATGCAGACGTTTTCTCCAAGAAGGCGGCGGAGATCCTTCCGCCGCACCGCCCTTACGACTGTCCTATTGACCTCTTGCCCGGCGCTGAGCCTCTCCGGGGTCGAGTATACCCCCTATCTCTCCCAGAGACAGAGGCCATGTCGCAGTATATCAGGGAGAATCTGGCAAGGGGATTCATTAGGAAGTCGGTGTCCCCGGCGGGAGCGGGATTCTTCTTTGTCCAAAAGAAGAATGGGGAATTACGTCCGTGCATCGATTACAGGGGACTTAACGCCATAACCGTTAAGAACAAGTATCCTCTGCCCCTGATATCGGAACTATTTGATAGGCTACGGGGAGCGAGAGTGTTTACTAAGCTTGATCTGCGGGGAGCCTATAACCTGATTCGCATCCGTGATGGGGACGAATGGAAGACGGCATTTAACACCAGAGATGGGCACTATGAATATCTGGTGATGCCCTTCGGGCTATGTAACGCCCCAGCCGTCTTCCAAGATTTTGTGAACAATATCTTCCGGGATATGCTTGCCACCTCGGTAGTAGTCTATCTGGATGATATTCTTATTTTTTCTCCAGATATTGACTCCCACCGGAGAGATGTTCGCAAAGTTTTTGATCTCCTGCGGGCCAACTCCCTCTATGCCAAATTGGAGAAATGTGTGTTTGAGCAGGAGTCCTTGCCTTTCCTGGGTTACATCATCTCAGCCCAGGGTTTGGCCATGGATCCTGCCAAGCTACAGGCGGTGATGGATTGGCAGGAACCCCATTCTCTCAAAGCGGTGCAGCGCTTTATGGGGTTCACAAATTACTAACGCCAATTCATTCCCCATTTCTCAACTTTGGTTGCACCCGTGGTAGCCCTCACCAAGAAGGGTGCGAACCCCAAACTGTGGTCGGAGACTGTTTCCAAGGCTTTCGCCTCCATTAAGTCCCATTTTGCTAGCGCTCCCATTCTACATCGCCCTGATGTAGATAAGCCATTCATTCTAGAAGTGGATGCCTCCTCCGTTGGTGCTGGGGCGGTCTTTTTCCAGAAGGACTCGCAAGGTCGGAAGCACCCATGCTTCTTCTTCTCCAAGACCTTCACACCGGCGGAGAGGAATTATTCCATCGGGGACAGGGAGTTGCTAGCAATGAAGCTGGCCTTCTCAGAATGGAGACATCTCCTGGAGGGGGCTCGCCATCCTTTCCAGGTGTTCACCGATCACAAAAATTTGGTCTATTTGCAGACGGCTCAGCGGCTGAATTCTCGTCAGGCCAGATGGTCCTTGTTCTTCTCCCGGTTCCATTTCACACTACATTTTCTCTCCGGGGAGAAGAACGTCCGAGCCGATGCTCTTTCTCGCTCTGTGGTGTCATCAGAGGAGGAGGAGGAGCCTCGACTGATAGTCCCATCGGAGAGCCTGAGGACCGTGGCTCCGGTTGCTCTTGAGTCTGTACCTCCAGGCAAGACTTTTGTCGCTGTCCATCTGCGACCGGAGGTCCTCTCGTGGGCTCATTCGTCCAGAGTGGGAGGTCATTTCGGGATCAAACGGACCACTGAACTACTGGCGAGGATGTACTGGTGGCCGCATATGGCCCGTGACGTCAAGGACTATATTCAGGCGTGTGTCTCTTGCGCCCACAATCGGCCCTCTCGGCAGCGGCCCGCTGGGTTACTCTATCCTCTGCCGGTTGTGGACAGGCCCTGGGAGATGGTTGGTATGGACTTTGTGGTGGGTCTGCCCAAGTCCAGTGGCAGCACCGTCATCTGGGTGATCACCGATCATTTCTCCAAGATGGTGCACCTAGTACCACTCTCTCGGCTACCGTCGGCACGAGGCCTAGCAGCATTGTTCATTAAACATGTTTTCCGCCTACACGGCATGCCGGATAAGATTGTCAGCGACCGGGGTCCCCAGTTTGCTTCTCGGTTCTGGAGAGAGCTCTGTTCTCTGCTCAGCATTGAGCTAAATCTCTCTTCGGCCTATCATCCCGAGACGAATGGGTTGGTGGAGAGAGCCAACCAGACCCTGGTGACATATCTGCGACATTTTGTCTCGGCTAGGCAGGATGATTGGGCATCCTTACTGCCGTGGGCGGAGTTCGCCTTGAACAACGCGGTAGCCGATTCCACCGGTCAGACCCCATTTCTCTTAAATTACGGTCAGCATCCGCGCGTCCCCGTGCCCATGCCCGTGTCATCCACCGACTCTAGGGTGGCAGACTGGGCGGTGGAAGCACGTGACATTTGGGACCGCACGCAGGATGCTATCCGGGCCTCCAAGGAGAGAATGAGGTCCTCCGCTGATACCCGCCGGAGCCCTGCTCTGACCTTTGCCCCTGGCGACTTAGTGTGGCTCTCTGCCCGTAACATCAGGCTGCGGGTGGAATCCGCTAAGTTCGCACCACGCTACATCGGTCCTTTCAAGGTCCTCGAGCAGATTAATCCTGTGGTCTACCGTCTAGCCCTTCCACCACACTTGGCTATCTCGGACACGTTTCATGTGTCTCTCCTCAAGCCAGTTCACATGTCCCGGTTTTCTGAGCCAGCTGCCAGAACATCAGATCTGTCGTCTGACGAGTTTGAGGTCAATGCCATCGTGGGATGCAAGGTGATGCGGGGCAAAAAGTTTTACTTGGTGGATTGGAAGGGTCATGGTCCAGAGGCCCGGACCTGGGAGCCGGTGGAGAATATCCACGCTCCTCTTCTCATTGCAGAGTTTGAGCGGAGCGAGGCTCAGAGAGGAGGGGGCCCTAGGAGGGGGAGTAATGTTAGGCGCCGGATTTCCTGCGCTGCACAGCGGGAATCCCGAGCCTTGCCTCCGACGGTCTCCCATTCCTCCCCAGCCGCAGAGGAGCTTGCTCAGCAAACTCGTCGGTCCGGGCGCTCTGTCCAGACCAGCTCCGTGGGTTTGCTTGCTGCTGCCACCCCTGGTTCAGCTTTGGCAATGCATGCTGCTCAGCAGCAAGATCCTCCAGGGACTAAGTCCTCATGTCGGGCCACTGAGCATGCCTGTGGAGTGATCTCCCATTGGAGATCAAAGGTCATGTGCTCAGGTCCTGCTCGTGTTCGGATTGGCCCATCCGAGAAGCAAGGAGGATCACGGACGCCTGCGGCTATAAAAG
The DNA here is from genome assembly GCF_039654945.1 of Dendrobates tinctorius. Lineage (NCBI taxonomy): Eukaryota > Metazoa > Chordata > Amphibia > Anura > Dendrobatidae > Dendrobates > Dendrobates tinctorius. The sequence continues at coordinate 7,557,594 of NW_027361823.1, read as the reverse complement.
GTTCGCATGGCCTCTCGGCCATGCGCTAAGATAGACTCAAATAGTTTGGTGTGTATGATGATGGATGCATGTATCTGGTGTCTGACTCATTATGAAACCCCTACCCTTCGATACGTCTGTTGTTAGGGTTTAGAGACTGAGTCAGTGCCTGCTAGTGGCTAGCCTGTAGGCCACAGTGCATACCGGCCGTCTGCACACCTGCACACGCCATTTATTTGATCCCTGTTGGTATCGCAGTCGTGGTGCCGGGCGCTAGCGGTCTAGAGGGACTTCAGTCCTGCTGTCTAAGGGCTGAGTTCTGTGACGTTACGCTAGCGCTTACTCTGCCGAGCTCTGTGAGCGAAAACAGGCTACGGCATCTATTATTTGCGGTAGTGCGGCTCTAAGTCATAAGAGTTCGCCTCGGTACACCTTGGGTGAGGTTAACCCCGTGTGTGCCGTTATTTCACCGCCATATCGCGTCCGCCATTACCGAGCAGCAGTTAACACCTCTGCACGGTGGACCCCGGGCTGCGAACGCACCTAAACACCATCTTATTATTTGGTGTGTTCCGCCAGCCCGTAACAGTATGGTTTTGATATGAGGTAGTGTAGGGATTGAGGTTGGGGGATGGTGGACCAGGGTTTGGGGGAGATATCCCCTGAGATCAGTTGGAAGATAACGAGCAAGTCGTTTTTGTAACTGTAAGAAACTTTTTTCTGTGATGTGTTTGGGCAAGGTGGGCTGGGATTTTTCAGGAAGGTGAGGAGTGCATGGGAGAGGGAAGTATAGAGGGGCTGGTGTGTATGAGTTGTGATGGAGGGGAATGGGGCGGTGAATGGGGATGGCAAGGGAACACAGGAGGATAGAAATAAAGCACATGGATAAAAGGGAGCGCAAAGTGTGGGTTACCTGACTCCTGCCCTGACTACCTGCCATGGAATAACTGCTATTTGTTAATGCTTAGCTTCTGTGATGCCTTGCTTATGGGATGCGTGCGACCCCACACATGCATGCACCCCTTAGAAGGTTTCTAAATATATAGCCCACACTACAGGGTCAGGACAGATGGATTGTGGGAGCTGGTTAGGGATAATTAGCCCGCTGAAGCCAGCATACCAGGGGGTGGTTAGATGATCAAAGACATTGGGTCTGGCTACATCTATATGCTATAGCACCTTCCACCAGATAACATCTAGACTGACCCCCATCATGGACATACAACAGTGAGTGTTAAGTGCAATGCAACAAATTAATTATACCAATGATTTAGCAGGCACAGTAAGATATTTTGCTAGATGGTAAAGCGACAAAGGAAGGTTGTGGAAATCACAAACAAAAGGCGATCAAAAATCCATATAAGTAAAAAAATATTCTTTATTAATTTATTTATTTATGCAAGACAGGACCAGGGGACAACATGTGCAGAAAATTCCAAAGTGCAACCGTGCAAACAGAGAGACGTTTTGACCCTTTTATCATAGATATATATTAGTAGATAGTCTAACTACATGAGGCCACATACTACCCCACACAGCATAAAGGTAACGCTAATTACCCACATCATATAATATCTATAATTCCTGACCAGAGATGGGAGAGGATTCTAAATAAAAGAATTTATATATTGTTCCAAGTGGCAGGTATTAATTTCAATATATCCCCTTCAACACCCAGTTTATTAGGGAAGTAGCCCATTCTGTAGAGAGGCAAAGTACCCGCAAGTCATATAGGCATAGCTCATGAATGATATTACCTTGTGCATGGAGATACACTGCCAAAAGTACCAATACCTGGTTTAAAAACAACAGTATCGCTGTACTTGATTAGCCAGCAAGCTCACCTGACATTAACCCCATAGAGAATCTATGGGGTGTTGTCAAGAGGAAGATGAGAGACACCAAACCCAACAATGCAGACGAGCTGAATGCTGCTATCAAAGCAATCTGGGCTTCCATAACACCTCAGCAGTGCCACAGACTGATCGCCTCCATGCCACACCTCATTGAAGCAGTAATTGATGCAAAAGGAGCCCCGACCAAGTATTGAGTGCATTTACTGAACATACATTTCATTAGGCCAACATTTCGGAGTTTACAATATTTTTTCAAGCTGTTGTTATAAATATTCTAATTTACTGAGTAATGATTTTTTGTAAGCCATAGTCATCAACATTAATGGAAATAAACACTTGAAATAGATCACTCTGTTTCTAATGACACTATATAATATATGAGCTTCACTTTTTGTATTGAAGAACTGAAATAAATTAACTTTTTGATGATATTCTAATTTTGTGAGATCCACCTGTATGTACAATATTGATGCTGTATTGATACATGAAAGCAAGTGAAGAGAGCAGCACCCTGGACCCACACAGAGCTCACATCCAGCCTATATTACTGAAAGAAACACTCCCACAAAAAAAATTGAAGTTTGAATCAGGCTACAAACTGCATATCGGTGGGTCTAATTATCAATGGAGGAATGAAGATTGTATACTGAAATTTAGTTCAATTTTATTAACCAAAGGTAACTATTGACATATATAAAAATAATTTTTCCGGGTCAAAGTTGTCCATATCTTTTAAGCAGCAAGAAATCTAGAAATCAGTTCTAAATGGATTTGTATGATCGATGAAGTACCGCATACCTTTAGTTCTGAAATTTTTGATGGTCCAAACCCAAAGATTGAAGAGATGTACTCCATAAAAACGGAAGAGAAAAATTTCCTTCATACTTACATTTTAGGAAACACCTGACTTTATTTTCCAGAGTGCCATTCCAATACTGCTGCCCAACCAGAAATATCCAATGCAAAAAAAGACACATCTAATGATAAAAAAATCTTCAATCTTTATTCCAAATACATTTGGAATCATTACAGGACCAGTAGAAGCGCAGGAAGGTGCAAAACGATCTTCAACCCTCATATGTGCAACTTCCCTCTCTGTAGCCAGTTTTAATATGTTTTTCTGAATAAAAACATTGGGTTTTACAGGACTGGTGAGTGCTACTATTTTTTCTTCTCATATACATAATGTATGCTGCTGTGAGCTTGAGCGCATGGACAGATGTCCCAACATTTTCCTTTAGAATTTGCTGGTATCATTCAGAATTCCTTGTCCCATCAAAGATGTCAAGTCACCCTGTCCTAAATGCAGCACAGAAGACCCAAATCATGACAGTACCACCAATTTGTTTGACAAATTATATATGGGTTTTATGCTATAATGCTGAGTCTTTTTTTCTCTAAGCATAATGCTTCTTATTTAAACAAAAAAGCTTTATTTTTGTCTCTTCCACCATAATACATTGTTCCAATAGCCTTCTGACTTATCCATTTGAACTTTTGCAAACTGCAGATGGACAGCAATGTTCTTTTTGAACAAAAGTTACTTTCACCTTGAAATCCTGCCATGCACACCTCCTGATGGTGAATTCATAAACATTAATATTAACTAATGTTAGAGAGGCCTTTAGTTGCTTAGACGTTACCTTGGGTTCACTTGTAACCTTGCAGACTATTATACGCTTTGCTCTTGGACTGATCTTTTTTGGCCGACCACTTATGGGGAGGGTGATAATGGTCTAGAATTTCCTCCATAACCTGTCTGACTGTGGATTGGTGGAATCCAAAATCTTTAGAGATGGTTTTATAACCTTTTCCAGTCTGGTGAGCATCAACAACTCTTCTTCTGAGGTCCTCAACAATTTACTTTTGTTTGTGCTGTGATATACGATCAAACTGATAGATCTCTGTTTTTGAAATAGAACAGGTCACACACTCCCCCCTGATTGTCATCCTATTGATTGAATACACCAGACTATAATTCCATCTTCAATTTAATGATAATCTTATAGGCTCACATACTTTTGTTAATTGTAAACATGCGATATTGGATAATTTTCCTCAATAAAATAAAATTTACAAAGTCAAATATTTTGACTCATTGCTTTGATTTTCTTCTATTTATCTACTTTTAGAACTTGTGTGAAAACCTGTTGTAGCTTTTGGTCAAATTTATACAAAAATATGAAATTATCTGAAGAGTTCACAAACAGTGTAAACATAGAGAGAAATTAGGAGCCCAGAGGAAGAAGATTCTAAACTGAAAAACATATAGTGGAAATTTCTTTACAGCATTGAAGCTTCTAAACCCTGGTATAGTAGTACCTACAGCACCTAAGCAGATAATATGCTGTCAACACTGAAAGGTTGTTGTTACGGCTGGTTTAAGACGGCCGCATTACCGAGACTTCCTTCAGGTTTACTCAACTAAACTTAGATCACCATAATTACTGCAGAATTCTATATTGACCTAAGTTCTGAGGAGGTTGGAGTATTACAGCCAAAACGCGCGGTCTAAAATGCATTACTCTACGAGTGACTTAGTTTTCCATCATTGCAGGTAATTTAAAAGCATTACATTTCCTCTTACTTTGTAATACACATTATGTCAAAATATTACTATTTTTCATACCTTAGATATCTCTTCTTCACCAAATGTGTTGGGCACACTTTATCAAAATGGCTGCTGATGGAGGCGCTTGTGACGAGACCTCACACATGAGGACGTGGGTTTCCAAATCCAGGAGTATGACGGACAGGTTTGGTCACATCCTCCTCCATCAAATGCTACTTTGAACACTGCAATCTGTAAGGAAGGCTTCCCTAACCAGCAGGTGGCGCTTTCCAAGTAGAGATTCTTTAATATCTAGGCTGTATTCACATGTTGCGCTTTGTTGCCACAAGCTTCGAAAAAATGTATTGTCTTGTTGCTGTTTTCCCAAAAAACTTTACGGCTTTAACGAGTCAGTGGCAAAAAAAGTGTAACACGCAATGTGTCAATGCAGTCCTAAGTGAACTGTGCATCATCAGATGGTTTTTCTGATGGCATGCTGCTCAAGTCATATGAGCGCTGCAGCCAATGACAGGCTGCAGCGGTTTTACTGCTGGTGGAACAGTGACATCTCATCTTCCTGTGCAGCTCAGACCATGGATCCAGGTGGGTGCAGGTAGGTTCATATCAGTTAGGCTGGAGTCACACACAACGTAGAAAAATACGGGCTGTATTTTACGGCGGTAATACGCATAAATAGTCCCTAAATAGTGCTCCGTATGTCATCCGTAGTCAGGGTGTGGTCGCGTATTTTTCTCATGTAAGCATCCGTATGTAATCCGTATGGCATCCGTATACCGTTTTTTTATCGCAGGCCGGCAAAACGGACATATAATGGAGCCCAATGACAGGTTTTCAAATCCAAATGAAAGAATAGATCTAGACACATAGAATATATATATATATATATATATATATATATATATACATACACACATGTCATTGAGCCGGGGACTCCTGCTGACATCACTGAGGCTGCGGGGAGTCCCCGGCTGATCTGTGAATGAACTAATGACTGTGGGAAAAAAGTCAGAAACTTTCCCACGGTAATTAGATCATCTACAGGCAGCCATTGAGGCTGCGCAGAGCTGAATCAATTCATTTTGTAGTAGATTACAGTGGGGCTGGTCGCATTAGCACCGGTCCTCATTGTAAACTATTTAACCCCTTCTGATGGATTGCAGTGTGGGATATGACTGAACAGCGGAGAGGTAAGGATATTGGTGATTTTTTTATGTTATTTTTGTTGCAGGTCATGGTTTTATTTTGGATTACCAGACTAATAAAAATTTGTCAAAAACTTGGTGTCTTTATTTCATTAAAAGACTTTTTAATTAATGTCTGTGTGTGGTTTTTAACCCTTTCTTAGTATAGGGTTAATAATGGATCGGTGTCTTATTGACACCTCTCCATTATTAATCGGCTTAATGTCACCTTGCAATCGAATGATGACATTAACCCTTTGTTACATTAACCCATTCGCCACCGCTACAGGGCAATGGGAATAGAGAGGATAAGTGCCAAAATTGACACATCTTATAGATACGCCATTTATAGGGCTTCTGGGGGCACATTTTTGTTTTGTAGCCGAGGGGGGCCAAAAACAATGGTCCCTCTCATGGCTATAAAAATCTGCCCTCACTCATCTGCTTAACCTCTCTGGTTGACAAATTACAGCGGGAGCCCACGCATTTTTTACAACGAATTAACCCCTTAAATTAACACCTACACCTCCCAAATTTTGCACACAAACCCTCATCTAATTATTAGTCAGGGACATATAAAAAAAACATGAAATGAAATGGTTTACTGTATGCAATCATGTGTCATTTCATGTCTGCTATTCTGCTATGAAGAACTCTATGAAATATAAATATATAAATATATACGTATCTCAATGACATGTATGTATATATATGTATGTATTCTATGTGTATATATCTATTCTTTCGTTTCTTTATTAAACCTGTCAGTGTGATTTTACTGTATAGCGCACTGAATTGCTGGCTTTTCTAAAAGACACCGGGTGCGTATTTCTCGCAAGTCACACGTGTGATCCGTGTGTGGGGAAGGTGACTTGATGGACAGACGTGACTGGCAGTAGGAGGGGACGATTTGTACACCAGAGACGAAGATTGACGGGATAGAAGGGTGACAGCTAGGAAAGGCAGGATAGGAGGGTGTAGTACTGAAAAGTGACTACAAGATGGCAGGGGAGAGTAGTGTAGGACTATACATGCGCATAGTCATGGGGGGCGGGGAGATAGGGACCCAGGAGGGGAATTCACGGTGAGAGAGGGGATAAGTAGGAGTGGCTAGGGTTCCAGAGTGTTCAGTCCCGGGAGGAGCTTAGTGGAAGAAGACAGAGGACAGAACGGAGAAAGCTCGGCCAGGGGACGGACAGAGAGGACAGTCAGGGGGGTGGCCCTGATGCGACGTACCACAGGACAGGCGAGGTGACGTACCGCAGGACAAGTGAGGCCCTGGGAGTACCGACTGGACGGCGACCTCGGGCAGGTGAAGCGCTGGCGGTAGATGCGTGTAGGACGGCCCCAGTGAAAGATCCACGAGGGACGCCAACACGACTAAAAGACAGGTGAAAAGGTACCCGGGCCTGGAAACGGAGAATTGTACAGGCGGCTGCGGTACGTGGCAGTGGTCGTCAGGAGGACGACGAAATAAACCTGGAACTGTTACACCTGAATACTGTCTCCGTCTCGTCTGTGCCTCGTCTGGTAAGCAGTGGTCCACCTCCCAAGCCCGGCCCCTACCACACGTGTGTTATGCGTTTTTTTTGCGCACTGATAGACTTGCATTGGCGTACTACGGCCGTAGTACGCTGACAATCGCAGCATGCTGCGATTGGCACGGACCGTAAAATATACGCAAGAAAAATACAGCTGATGGGAGCTGCCCCATAGAGAATTATTGGTCCATGTGCAATGCGCTTTTTTAACGCCTCTCACTCGTCCATATTCCTCTCCAGTGTGACGCCGGCCTTAGTTGTTATTTTTTACAACTCCAAGCTCTGGGGGAATTATGTTGTGCTGCTTTCAGACAACTTGAGAAGTACGAGATCTGCAGTGTTACACAGCTACATGTTTTGTCCTCTCTCTGATCGCAGTCTGTATAAATGTACAGTATTTACGTTGATGTTCCATAAGTATGAATAGTCCTATTTTCCGAGGAGTCACCTACCCAATGGGAACAGACTGACTTGGCCTTATATAAATCTGCATACAAAAGGACTGTTCTATGAAAACTAAGCTGTGCTTTTACACAAACTTGTGAAAAGCATGGTATTACACTCATGCCCCCACAACAAGTTAAAAATGCTTTTGTTGCACATATCAATCTAAGATGTCCAGACCCTGTCCCACTCTTATGGTCTGTGACTTGTCATCAATTCTCTTTGAGTGATTCTTTTTCTTCAGCATTCTGCCAGTACAGTAGGAGCTGCAACTATCTTTTTTTTCTAATCACAGACAGCCATTGTCCATTGGTTTGTCTGCTCTTAACTTAAAGAAGAACCGCGTTGGTTGGAGACCACCAGAGACCCCATCTGCCTGTATGTCCTTATCCATACTTTTTTCTGTTCGATTTTAAGAATTTACAATAAATGATGTATTTTTAACTGAAGTCCAGCGCTGGAGATTCCATCCTTTATTTAACTTAAAGAAGAGCTCACAATATTTATTTTTATTAGCTAAACATGTATTAATGTACCGTATTTTTCGCTTTATAAGACGCACCTGATTATAAGACGCACCCCCAAATGTGGTGAAGGAATAGAGAATTTTTTAATAAATGGGGTCCGTCTTATAATGCCAGTGTCCGTCTAACAAATCATATAGGGTATATGTCCCTCATAGCCCCCCCACCCTAAAATTAGCCCCCTTAATCTGGATATGGCCACCTTATATTGAATATAGCCCCCTTGTGCTGGCACACGGGCCCCCTGTGGCTGGCACACATCACCCTGTGGCTGGCACACTGGCCCCTGTGGCTGGCACACATCACCCTGTGGCTGGCACACTGGCCCCCTGTGGCTGGCACACATCACCCTGTGGCTGGCACACTGGCCCCCCTGTGGCTGGCACACTGGCCCCCCTGTGGCTGGCACACATCACCCTGTGGCTGGCACACTGGCCCCCCTGTGGCTGGCACACATCACCCTGTGGCTGGCACACTGGCCCCCCTGTGGCTGGCACACTGGCCCCCCTGTGGCTGGCACACATCACCCTGTGGCTGGCACACGGCCCCCAGTGGCTGGCACACATCACCCTGTGGCTGGCACACTGGCCACCCTGTGGCTGGCACACTGGCCCCCCTGTGGCTGGCACACATCACCCTGTGGCTGGCACACTGGCCCCCCTGTGGCTGGCACACATCACCCTGTGGCTGGCACACTGGCCCCCCTGTGGCTGGCACACTGGCCCCCCTGTGGCTGGCACACATCACCCTGTGGCTGGCACACGGCCCCCAGTGGCTGGCACACATCACCCTGTGGCTGGCACACTGGCCACCCTGTGGCTGGCACACTGGCCCCCCTGTGGCTGGCACACATCACCCTGTGGCTGGCACACTGGCCCCTGTGGCTGGCACACATCACCCTGTGGCTGGCACACTGGCCCCTGTGGCTGGCACACATCACCCTGTGGCTGGCACACATCACCCTGTGGCTGGCACACTGGCCACCCTGTGGCTGGCACACATCACCCTGTGGCTGGCACACTGGCCCCCCTGTGGCTGGCACACTGGCCCCCCTGTGGCTGGCACACATCACCCTGTGGCTGGCACACTGGCCCCTGTGGCTGGCACACATCACCCTGTGGCTGGCACACATCACCCTGTGGCTGGCACACTGGCCCCCCTGTGGCTGGCACACATCACCCTGTGTTAGATATCGCCTCCATGCTGCTGCTTTTAGTAAAATAAACTCTTTCCTTACCTTCTCAGCGCTGTCCCTCCTCGTGTCTCCCTCAGTGTGGTTGAGCTCCTCCTCCACTTCCTGGTTCTCAGAGCCGGTCATGTGATCAGCACAGCAGAGTGCTGATGACAGCAGCAGCAGAGACACCGGGAGATCAGCGCTGGAGGAGGTAAGGAAAGAGTTTTTTATTTTACTATGGGCAGCAGCATGGGGGCGATATCTAACACAGGGGATCATGTGCGATCAAAGGAGGGCGCAGGCAGCTATAATATGCGCCGCTCCCCCAGCCAGTCACCGTGGTGCGGTTTCAGCACCATGGTGATGGACAGCGGCAGTGCATATTATATGAGCGGGAGCAGGAGATCAAAGGCTCCCTTCGGCAGCTTTTACCAGCTCACAGCACCGCTCCAAAGCTGCCCCCACCTCCCCTGGACCGTGCAGTACATATATATATATACACCCCCTCCCCCGTATATTCGGATTATAAGACGCACCCCCTACTTTCCCCCAAAATTTGGGGGAACAAAAGTGCGTCTTATAAAGCGAAAAATACGGGTATATGTAATGTGGTCTATAAGTGCACTAATATAGTCCCAGGTGTCCAGCAGTGCTTCAGTTCTCTTCTCATTCACTTGACTTTTAGGCTATGTGCCCACATCAGCATTTTTAAATGCTCAGGAAACAGGTCTCCTTCCCAGAAAACGCGTGTTTTTTGCCGCGATTTTTGCAAGTTTTCTGCTCAAAAACCACGCTTTTTTATGCGTTTTTTCCGCGCGTCTTTTGGACTATAGGAAATAGCCAAAAATGCGGGCCTAAGCGGAAATTAATGAACATGCTGCGTTTTTTTACCGCTAAGCGTTTCCTTAGCGGTAAAAAACGCATCCATTGGCACAAAAAGGCCAAAATGCATTAAAATGAATGGGATGCTTCTTTTAAGCGTTTTTGATGTGGTTTGACCCCGAAAAACGCATCAAAAATGCTTAAAAAACGCAACGTGGGCACACAGCCTTAATCCAACGCACCAGATATGGGTAAACCAAAAGTTGCATTTAGACCACATTCACACATTCAGTGTTTGGTCAGTATTTTCCATCAGTATTTGTAAGCCCAAACCAGGAGTTGTTGAAAAATCCTGAAGTGGTGACGTGTTTCTATTATACTTTTCCTCTGACTGTTTCACTCCAGATTTTGACTTACAAATACTGCTGGAAAATACTGACCAAATACTGACTGTGTGAACGTGTCACTGTGGTGATAGTGTAAGGGTCGGCCAGGGCGGTAGTCGTGGCTGAGGTAAATGGCTCAGGCATGCCCTGGTCTTCCCTCACATACACATGACAGTTCTCTGTCAGCATACCGTAGCTCCATCCTTCTCACCTTCAGGACCTTCTCCAGGTGGCTGCTCATTTTTTCCAACTCTTTTGGCAAAAACAAAGACACAGTCCAATTCCAACTTTTAAAAAGAAACTTTACTCTTTTGTATTCTCAGTCCGTTCTCTTCAGTTACAGCATCAGGTAACACACAATTTGCCTTCTTCACTTTCCTTAATTTCTCACTGTTCACCTACCAGAACATTCCCGGGTCGTCCCGTTCCGGTCAGCACAGCACATCACAGCATCCTCCCTATCTTTGGGAGTTCCCCTGTCTGTTTTGCCCCAGACAAAAGGGCATCTGCCCACGTAACAAGCTGCCTCATGATGAGCGAACTGTGCTGCCGAACTGCTGCCAACTGTCTCACTACCATCTGCAGTGTAGTGCTCTGTACTGCAATATTCTGCACTGCTGTCAGGCCCTGAATGACTGGGCTCATTTCCTTAAATGTTACGGGGCTAACTGCCCTGTCAGGGCTACCTAGCCCAACTGACAAAAATGCACCCCGGCTTAACCACAGTTAGCCCCTCCTACATTTAGCTACTTACATTCTGGACATAACTTTACCCCCATCCAGAGGACCAAGAAGGGTACTACACTTTCCCTGCCATAAAGTAAAATAACAATATACATTTGTAAAACCATACATTAATATACACAGGACAGTCTTGTTAACCCCTTACAATAACTCTGGAACGTTTCAATAAAGTCCAGTGATTTTGAGATTGTTTTTTCGGTAAATGTAGGTTGATATGTTTTGTGTTTACTTATAAAAAATATCAGAAATATTTATTTGTTAGCTTTTTAGGAGATTTAAAAATGTAGCAGTAATTTTTCATTTTTTCATGGAAATTTACAAAATAATTTTTTTTAGGGACCTTATCCAGGTTTGAAGCAACTTTAGGGGTCCTATATATTTGAAACCCCCCAAACGTGATACCATTTTAAAAACAGCACCTCCTGACATACTGAAAACTGCTGTCAGGTAGTTTATTAACCCTTCAGGTGCATTTCAGGAATTAATAAAAGTGGCATGACAGGAATGAAAAAGTTGATTTTTACCACCTAAATGTCGTTGACTTTTGAACAGGTCAGTGTAGCCAGCAGACTCTAAGGCCACTATTTGACAGTGAATTGCCATGGCAAACATCAGGACCACACAATCATGATCTCAGGGTGCCCATGGGGATAAAGAGGAAGGCCCCACACTCTGTTAACCATTTATATGATGTAGTCTCTATTGACAGTAGCATCTAAGGGGTTAAACAGATATGGATGGTGACAACACTGATCGTGGCTGATACAGCAAGATGTCAGCTATAGTGGACAGCCGACAGCTGCTGGATTGTCACCTGTATGGGGATGCTATTCTCTTATATCTCAGCTCAGTTAAAAGACGTATTGACTGTCATTGTTAAATAGTTGGCATAAAGCATCTTAGATTAAGATAGATCATGAAATACGTCAAGTAACATGTAATCCAGAAGCAGAATACCAAGTTCATATTAAATATGTCATCAATGTCCGATCATTGCGGTTATGACCCTTCCTGATCACAAAAATAATAGGGAAGCAGTAACAGTAAATGGATTCGCTCTATTCCCCTGTCTGCAATACTGCACCTTCTTCAGTGATTGCATGGTCAGCAAATTAAATTCCATGCTGGTCCATGTAGCCTCCATAAGAACCTGAGCTTTCAGAAGCTGAATGGACACAAATGGTTCTTTCATCCAGCCATTAGACAACAACCTAGTGATATGCAATCTGTTTCCAAGGGAAAAAGGCCATTTATTATTTAGTAATAAGCTTGTTTCAAACCAGTGGGGCTTGAACACAGATTATGCGTTAAAGGGAACATGTCACCAGAAAAAAAAACGCTATTAACCTGCAGATATAGGGTTAAGGGGCAGGTTAATAATGTTATTATGATGGCCGGCGCCCACACCTAGGAGAAAATGAACTTTGATCTCCACGGTAGCGATCTTGTTTCAGTCACTGGGCGGTGTCGGAGCCGATTCAGTGAGTGACGGCTGTAACTGCACCCCGGGCTTGACTGACATCCGGCAGTAATGCAGAGCGAGTGTCAGTCAGGGTCAAGGGCGTAGTTACAGCCACTGCTCTGTATACTTAGAGCAGTGACTTAGCCCGTTCCGGCGCTGCCCCCGTGACTTAAACCATACCCCTGACCCTGACCGACAACTGACCCCAATGCAGAGACAGTGTCAGTCAGGACCGCGTGGGCGCGGTTTCAGTTTCGGGGCGGCCCCGATGCTGGTTCAGTTACCGTTCTGAGAATGGTGGCTGTAACTGCACCCCCAACATTAAGGCCGGCTGTCAGTCAGTTCCGGGGGCGGCACCTGATGCTGGTTCAGTTATCGTTCTGAGAATATCGAGTGGCGCCTGTAACTGCGGCCCCCAACATTAAGGCGGGCTGTCAATCAGTGCTGGGGTGTGATTACAGCCGCCGCTATGTATTTTCTCCCCGGAGTGTTTGGGTAAGTGCGGATGCTGGGCAGGTTAATAACACTATTAACCTGTAGATTAACCCCATATCAGCAGATTAATAGCATTTTTTTCTAGTGACAGGTTCCCTTTAAATTACTTCTATAGTATGATGTAAATGTGGCTTAAATAGCAAAACCCATGTAATACTCTAAATATACCACATTGGATGGTTACAGCCAGCAAGAGCAACTGTGATCTACTAAGACAGGAAGCAAGGTAGCGAAATTCTGCAATGCTGAATTCTCCTCTTAAAAAGGACCCAGGGTTTGATATGGTTTAACCTTTTCACAGCCAATTTTGACATTAAGGACACAATGAATTCTTTTGATTTTGCCTCCCTGCATCCTACACCCAATTTTTGTTTTATTTTTTTAAACAGTAGGTATATACGTTTTTGTTTCTGAGGACAAATCATAGAATGGTAGAGTTGGAAGGAACCTCCTGGCCCATCTGGTCCAACCCCCTTCTCAAAGCAGGATTCGCTAAATCATCCCAGACAGACATCTGTCCAGCCTCTAGACAGATGCATTGATGAGTAGTGATATTTGCAATTCATATAATTTACTAGTATTTAACTTTTATTGTATATTTTAGGAAGCAAAATATGAGAGTTCAGCTTGAGGCTAGTTTCACACTAGCCTTTATTCCACGCAGCGCACGGCACCGCTAAGCCCCTCCCCCTGCCAGCTCCCTGCCCGCCCCATCCAGTCATCGCCGCCTACTATCGCACATGGAAGCTTACGATCTGCACACCCTATCTTTAGCATAGGGTGCGCAGATCGTGCGCTGGCTGTGCGCTAGTAGGATTTTGGCGTGCGCTGCGCACTTTTGAAGGTGTGCCCGTGTGCGCCGAACGCAGCATGTTGCAGCTCGGCGCACCTTCAAAAGTGCGCAGCGCACGCCAAAATCCTACTAGCGCACAGCCAGCGCACGATCTGCGCACCCTATGCTAAAGATAGGGTGCGCAGATCGCAAGCGTCCATGTGCGATAGTAGGCGGCGATGACCGGATGGAGCGGGCAGGGAGCCAGCAGGGGGTGGGGCTTAGCGGTGCCGTGCGCTGCGTGGAATAAACGCTAGTGTGAAACTAGCCTAAAGAACATGTTTCATGTCAGTGTACAGGTAAGGAAAATTGCAATAATACAAAAATAATACTTTATTTCCTTTTTCACATTTCTGTGATATAAACTAGTTTTTTTTATCTTTTATTTATGTGATTTATTTTTCTTTTTGCATGTTTTAACTTTTAATTTTACTTACTTTTTACTTTTAACTATACATTGGAATAACATTACATTGCAAGCTATTCTAATCAGCAAATTATCAAATGTAAAGCTGGCGATACTCATGAGATAGCTGCTATTTCCCCGTACCCTGTTACAAACATGTACGATCGGATCAGCTGAGCATGTATATTTGTTTTAACGAAACAAGGAAAAAAGTCGATGCCATGGCAGTAACCTGTCCCACAAGTACAACGGATCCTTCACCAATGAGTATTCTAAATTTTGAGAACTGTAGGCAGAAAGTATGGCTTACTGGTTAGCACTAGTGATGAGCGAATGTGGTCTGATAAGGTGTTACCAGAGCATGCTCGGGTGCTAACCGAGTATCTTCAGCGTGCTCGAAAAATATGTTCAAGTCCCTGCAGCTGTTCGACAGACGCAACACATGCAGGGATTGTCTGTTTGTTATGCAATCCCTGCATGTTCACTCATCACTAGTTATCACTATTGCTTTGTAATACTGGGGTCTTAGGATCAAATCTCACCAAAGACAGCAACTGAAATGTGTTTGTATGTTCTCCCCATGTTTGCGTGGGTTTCCTCTGGGTTCTCTGGTTTCCTCCCACACTCCAAAGACATATGGAGAGGGAAATTAGATTGTGAGCCCCAATGGGGACAGTGATGATGTCTGTAAAACACTGTGGAAATAATTGCCACTTTTAGGCTATGTGCACACATTCAGGGTAAAAAATGAAGGTAAAACACAAAAGAATTGATCAGGCCTAATTTTGCGTAAATGTCCACACCTATTTTTTTCTTTTTTTCTTCATTGTCCCATTTTTGGAACCATAACTATTTTTTTTAAAATAGCAATATTAGAACACAAATGGGTATTATACCACAAAATTTAAAGGCCACATGGCCCTTAAAAAAATCAAGGGCAACAGGTATACTCCAAGACATGAATGCAAACGAGAAAAGGAGTACAAATAACCTGTTTAAAATTAACACAAAAGTCTTTTATTAAGTTATATCATAACATCATAACTAAATAATTAAGAGAAAATTGCATGGACAAAGGAATTCCAAAAATGAACAATACATGGTCCTAGGCAAGCACAAATTATATATGGACCGGGAAGTTAACCTCATATGAACACTATGCCGTAACACTGTATTTTATGGTAGTCCCGCAGCAGCAGGCTCGGTCTGGCTTGGCGGGGTACCGGGTAAATGCCCAGTGGACCCCGAGGGTCACTGGGGCCCTTTAAAAATGCTGCCCCTTTAAATGAGGTGGCCCATTAAGAGCGCGTCCCATGATTTGCAGCCGAGACGCGCGTGCACATACCATAGCACGGCGCCGCGCGTACCCCGCTCTTTGGCGGTGGCACAGGAGTCCCGGCTGCAGGGCACCCTGTGCCACACTCCGGGCCCGCGGCTTCTCCCATCTACACACGTGTTATGCGCGGGCCGTGTACTGCCCCACCAGTGCCTCCGCCGCTCTCACCACCGCCCGTACAGCTGCTCCTCTCATGGACAGGCCTGGGAGAGTCTCCAGAAAGCTGCAGCCACTGCTCCCTCCTGTACACACAGCAGAGGAGCCGCCAGGCATCGGTGCGGGGATAGATCGACATTGTGAGTGCAGGCGATCTCAGGCTGGCAATGAAGCGCCATTCTATCAGTATACAGTGTGGCAGAGGTCAGTAGTGAGGTCAGTAGAGGTCAGTAGTGACCATGCGCCATATACCTCAGCAGGTTTCTTGGGGCCCCACGGTGGTACGGAGAGGAGCCGTGTGTGTACGACATGTACGGAGAGGAGCCGTGTGTGTACGAGGTGTATGGAGCGGAGCCGTGTGTGTATGAGGTGTACGGAGCGGAGCCGTGTGTGTACGAGGTGTACGGAGCGGAGCCGCGTGTGTACGAGGTGTACGGAGCGGAGCCGCATGTGTATGAGGTGGACAGAGAGGAGCCGCATGTGTATGGAGAGGAGCCGCGTGTGTACGAGGTGAACAGAGAGGAGCCACGTGTGTACGGAGCGGAGCTGCGTGTGTACGAGGTGTATGGAGCAGAGCCGCGTGTGTACGATATGTACGGAGCAGAGCCACGTGTGTACGGAGCAGAGCTGTGCATGTACGGAGTGAAGCCGCACGTGTGCGAGGTGTATGGAGCGGAACTGCGCATGTACAAGGTGTACGGAGCGGAGATGTGCGTGTATTTTGGCATGGAGGGGCCCCATTTGAAGGTTTGTACCGGGGCCTATAACTTTGTAGTTACACCACTGCATGTGGGGCTGTGCTGTATACCATGGTGCTGTGCTGTATACCATGTGTGGCTGTACTGTATACCATGGGCCTGTGCTGCATACCATAAGGGGCTGTGCTGTATACCAATGGGGGGCTATGCTGTATACCCTGTGGTGCTGTGCTGTATACTATGTGGGGCTGTGCTATATACCATGGCGCTGTGCTATATACCATGTGGGGCTGTGCTATATACCATGTGGGGCTGTGTTATATACCATGTGGGGCTGTGTTATATACTTTGTGCTATATACTATGTGGCAGTGTTATATACCACGGGGGGTACATTATACATTATATTCTATGGGGGAGGCTGTGTTATGTAATATGGGGGGCTACATTATATTCTATGGGGAGGTTGGCTGTATTATATTCTATTCGTGGCTACATTATATTCTATGGGGGGGGCTGTATTATCTTTATTATATTCTATGGGTGGTGATCGCATCTTACTCTATGATGGGGCTACATTATACTATATGAGGAAGCTACTTTGTATTCTATGGGAGGCTGCATTATATTTTATGGGGGGGCTAGATTATATTGTATGGGGGTTTTATTATACTTTATGAGGGGGCTACATTATATTCTATTGGGGTTGCATTATACTATATGAAGAGGGCTACATTGTATTCTATGGAGGGGCTACATTATACTATATAAAGGGCTGACATATATTCTATGGAGGGACTGCATTATACTATATGAGCGGGGCTGCATTATATTGTATGGGGGTTACACTATAGTCTGTGGGGTGGCTACATTATGCTCTAAAGGGTGCCTGCATTATACTATAAGAGGGGGGCTGCATTGTATTCTATGGGGGTTACATTATATTGTATGGCGGCGCTGCATTATACTCTGTGGGTGGCTGCATTATGCGCTATGGAGTGGCTGCATTATACTATATGTGGGCTGCATTATACTGTATCGAGGACTATGGGGAATACATTATACTATATGAAGAACTATGGGATGCATTATACTATGGGAAGTGAATTGTACTACATGGACGACTGTGGTGTATTATACTATATGGAACACTATGAGGAGTGTATTATACTATATGGAGGACTGAGCAGTGAATTATAATATATGGAGGTGTATATTATATTATATGGAGGACTGAGTGTATTTTAATATATGGAGGGCTATGAGGAGTGTATTATATTCTATGGAGGACTATGGGGAGTGTATTATACTATATGGAGGACTGAGGAGTGTATTATAATATATGGAGAACTATGGGGCACATTATATTATATGGAGGACTATGGGGTGTAAACTTTAGATGTGGTGCTGATAATATGATACTGTACGGGGACAGATTGATCCATTAGTGATTGTTCTGTCCCCATCATTCTTTCTCAGACGGTGGAAAGAGGCCTGGAAACAAGTGTTGAATGACTTCAATATTGTCGATTGCACTCATTTAGCGTCCTGAACTCAGCGCATGTAAATGCCATCGAAATACTTCTGTGTGATGTGCAATATGTTAGCATTTGGGGCCCCATTTTTGCCTCCTATATAAGATACACACACCACACTCTTATGTGGCCTAATATGTCATATCAGGCCTGTATACCGACCATACAGAGCGCACTATCATCCTCCTATATGCCGGACATAGGCAGAGAGTGCGGTTTGTACAGTATCTAAGAGGGTGACAGTCTGTATGTCTCATAGGAGGCCGACACTTTGTATGTCTTATAGGAGGCCTAATAGGAGGCCGACAGCCTGTATGTCATATACGAAGCCAATATGCCGAACATACCGTAATATCAGCATCCTATATACTGTACATACCACACTCTCAACCTCTTATAGAAAGTATCTGTTATAGGAGGCTGAGAGTGCAGTTTGTACGATATATAGGAGGCTGAGAGTGTGGTCTGTACGATATATAGGAGGCTGAGAGTGTGATCTGTACAGTATATGGGAGGCTGAGAGTGCGGTCTGTACGATATATAGGAGGCTGAGAGTGTGATCTGTACAATATATGGGAGGCTGAGATTGTGGTCTGTACAATATATAGGAGGCTGAGAGTGTGATCTGTACAGTATATGGGAGGCTGAGAGTGTGGTCTGTACGATACATAGGAGGCTGAGAGTGTGATCTGTACAATAAATAGGAGGCTGAGAGTGCGGTCTGTACGATACATAGGAGGCTGAGAGTGTGATCTGTACAATAAATAGGAGGCTGAGAGTGCGGTCTGTACGATATATAGAAGGCTGAGAGTGTGATCTGTACAATATACGGGAGGCTGAGAGTGAGGTCTGCACGATATACAGTTGTGGCCAAAAGTATTGACACCCTGCAATTTTGTCAGATAATACTCAGTTTCTTCCTGAAAATTATTGCAAACACAAATTCTTTGTTGTTATTATCTTCATTTAATTTGTCTTAAATCAAAAAACACAAAAAGAATTGTCCTAAAGCCAAATTGGATATAATTCCACACCAAACATAAAAAAAAGGGTGGACAAAAGTATTGGCACTGTTTGAAAAATCATGTGATGCTTCTCTAATTTGTGTAACTTACCTGTGGCACCTAACAGGTGTTGGCAATAACTAAATCACACTTGCAGCCAGTTGACATGGATTAAAGTTGACTCAACCTCTGTCCTGTGTCCTTGTGTGTACCACATTGAGCATGGAGAAAAGAAAGAAGCCCAAAGAACTGTCTGAGGACTTGAGAAACCAAATTGTGAGGAAGCATGAGAAATCTCAAGGCTACAAGTCCATCTCCAAAGACCTGAATGTTCCTGTGTCTACCGTGCGCAGTGTCATCAAGAAGTTTAAAGCCCATGGCACTGTGGCTAACCTCCCTAGATGTGGACGGAAAAGAAAAATTGACAAGCGATTTCAACGCAAGATTGTGCGGATGTTGGATAAAGAACCTCGACTAACATCCAAACAAGTTCAAGCTGCCCTGCAGTCCGAAGGTACAACAGTGTCAAACCGTACTATCTGCCAGCGTCTGAATGAAAAGGATAAAAAGGGACTGTATGGTAGGAGACCC
Source organism: Dendrobates tinctorius (assembly GCF_039654945.1). Classification (NCBI taxonomy): domain Eukaryota; kingdom Metazoa; phylum Chordata; class Amphibia; order Anura; family Dendrobatidae; genus Dendrobates; species Dendrobates tinctorius. The sequence goes on along the minus strand of NW_027361823.1, from coordinate 7,537,857 downwards.
AGGAAGACCCCGCTTCTTACCCAGAGACATAAAAAAGCCAGGCTGACGTTAGCCAAAACTTACCTGAAAAAGCCTAAATCGTTTTGGAAGAATGTTCTCTGGTCAGATGAGACAAAAGTAGAGCTTTTTGGGCAAAGGCATCAACACAGAGTTTACAGGAGAAAAAAAGAGGCATGCAAAGAAAAAAACACGGTCCCTACAGTCTAACATGGCGGAGGTTCCCTGATGTTTTGGGGTTGCTTTGCTGCCTCTGGCACTGGACTGCTTGACCTTGTGCATGGCATTATGAAGTCTGAAGACTACCAACAAATTTTGCAGCATAATGTAGGGCCCAGTATGAGAAACCTGGGTCTCCCTCAGAGGTCATGGGTCTTCCAGCAGGACAATGACCCAAAACACACTTCAAAAAGCACTAGAAAATGGTTTGAGAGAAAGCACTGGAGACTTCTAAGGTGGCCAGCAATGAGTCCAAACCTGAATCCCATAGAACACCTGTGGAGAGATCTAAAAATGGCAGTTTGGAGAAGGCACCCTTCAAATATCAGGGACCTGGAGCAGTTTGCCAAAGAAGAATGGTCTAAAATTCCAGCAGAGCATTGTAAGAAACTCATTGATGGTTACAGGAAGCGGTTGGTCGCAGTTATTTTGGCTAAAGGTTGTGCAACCAAGTCTTTGGCTGAGGGTGCCAATACTTTTGTCTGGCCCATTTTTGGAGTTTTGTGTGAAATGATCAATGTTTTGCTTTTTGCTTCATTCTCTTTTGTGTTTTTTCATTTAAGACAAATTAAATGAAGATAATAATACCAAAGAATTTGTGATTGCAATCATTTTCAGGAAGAAACTGAGTATTAGCTGACAAAATTGCAGGGGTGTCAATACTTTTGGCCACAACTGTATAGGAGGCTGAGAGTATGATCTGTACAGTATATGGGAGGCTGAGAGTGTGATCTGTACAATATATAGGAGGCTGAAAGTGCGGTCTGTACGATATATAGGAGGCTGAGAGTGTGATATGTACAATATATAGGAGGTTGAGAGCATGATCTGTACAGTATATGGGAGGCTGAGAGTGTGATCTGTACAATATATAGGAGGCTGAGAGTGCGGTCTGTACGATATATAGGAGGCTGAGAGTGTGATTTGTACAATATATAGGAGGTTGAGAGCGTTCTATTTTGCACACTGTACAGCTTGCTAAAAGGCACACGTTTTAGTGGGAGAGGCCAAAAAATGAACACGTAATAAAACTGTTTATGGTAGCCACAGGGTGGGCCCCCTAGAGTCAATTCCCCTGGTGGGCCCTAGGCACCCCAGTCCGACCCTGCGCAGCAGTATGGCCAATATATTTTTAAACAGCAGACAAAAAGGCAGCAACACTTACCTGCCCAGATCTAGGAACAAATGCACTACAGAGTGCAGCCAGCCCTTAAAGCAAGATGTTAGCAACACAGGTGCAAAATACCAGATTAACAGCCACTCTCCACCTAACCATTCCTGGAGGGGGTGACTTCCCAGTATACAATTGCACAATAAAGGCCCGCATAGGGTGCTGTTCACACAAGGACTCAAGGTCTCCAGAAATTCATTTTTAGGCTTTCGCACGTGCGTTAGGAGGCGCAGTGCACGGCCGCCGTGCAGCTCCACCCCCTGCCGCGCCCCCTCCGGTCAGCTCCTCCTATGGGCACATGACGCTACATGTGATCTGCGTACCCTATCATTAGCATTGGGTACGCAGGCCATGCGCTGGTATGCTTTGCCGGCGCATACGCCCTTTTTACAGTGTGCTGAGTGCACCAAAATGCAACACAGTGTGTTTGGAGACCTTGAGTCTTCTTTAGTAGCTTTGCTATTTAGTATGGCCAATATAGTAAGAACAACTCCAGTGTAAACACTTCACATAGAAAAACTGCTGCTATTACTGCAATTGTACTGTAAACCCCATCATCAAATAAACAAATATCACAGAGCCATATAAAGAGATCTTACCCATATAAGTCTTTGTGTGCCAACAGACCGCGCAGCCCCAATGCGTGTTTCGCGTGGGCTTCCACAGGAGTGTTTACACTGAAGTTGTCCTTACTATATTGGCAATACTGTTGTGGGACTACCATAACATACAGTGTTACGGCATAGTGTCCATAGGAGGTTAACTTCCCGGTCCATATACAATTTGTGTTTGACTTGTATTGTTCATGGCCTTCATTTTTGGAATTCCTTTGTCCAAGTAATTTTCTCTTAATTATTTAATTATGATGTTATGACATAAGTTAATGAAAGAGTTTTGTGTTAATTTTTAATTTTAAATGGGTTATTTGTACTCCTTTTTATCGTTGTTAGCAACTATTTTTTTTGTAGATATAGCTGTATGAAAAGTTGCTTTTTTCCCCATTGTTTAAAAGAATAAAATCTTTGGACTTGAAAAGCTGTTTTTTTGTGAGATGCAACTGTATTTGGGGTTCATATTACCTAATATCTAACTTTTATTAACTCTATTTGGGAAGAAATTGGAAAAAAAATCACCAGTTCTGTTTGGTTTTTTTAGAACATTTCAAATTTTACGTTCTTCATTTGCTGCACAATCATGATCATGGCGATACCAAACTTATACAATCTTTATTTCATTACGTATATACACTCACTGGCCACTTTATTAGGTACACCTGTCCAACTGTGTGTTAAGACTTAATTTCTAATCAGCCAATCACATGGCGGCAACTCAGTGCATTTAGGCATGTAGACATGGTCAAGACAATCTCCTGCAGTTCAAACCGAGCATCAGTATGGGGAAGAAAGGTGATTTGAGTGCCTTTGAACGTGGCATGATTGTTGGTGCCAGAAGGGCTGGTCTGAGTATTTCAGAAACTGCTGATCTACTGGGCTTTTCACGCACAACCATCTCTAGGGTTTACAGAGAATGGTCCGAAAAAGAAAAAAAATCCAGTGAGCGGCAGTTCTGTGGCCGGAAATGCCTTGTTGATGCCAGAGGTCAGAGGAGAATGGGCAGACTGGTTCGAGCTGATAGAAAGGCAACAGTGACTCAAATTGCCACCCGTTACAACCAAGGTAGGCAGAAGAGCATCTCTGAACGCACAGTGCGTCGAACTTTGAGGCAGATGGGCTACAGCAGCAGAAGACCACACTGGGTACCACTCCTCTCAGCTAAGAACAGGCATCTGATGGCTACTTTCAGCAGGATAATGCGCCATGTCATAAAGCTCGAATCATCTCAGATTGGTTTCTTGAACATGACAATGAGTTCACTGTACTCAAATGGCCTCCTCAGTCACCAGATCTCAATCCAATAGAGCATCTTTGGGATGTGGTGGAACGGGAGATTCGCATCAGGGATGTGCAGCCGACAAATCTGCGCCAACTGTGTGATGCCATCATGTCAATATGGTCCAAAATCTCTGAGGAATGCTTCCAGCACCTTGTTGAATCTCTGCCACGAAGAATTGAGGCAGTTCTGAAGGCAAAAGGGGGTCCAACCCGTTACTAGCATGGTGTACCTAATAAAGTGGCCAGTGAGTGTACAATAAACAATACTTTATATTTGTGTCGCCATATTCTGTGAGTCTTAAGGATAACAGTTTTCTGTAACGGAGCTATATGAAGGCTTATTTTATATTTCCTGCCTCCCACTTTCCTCCTTGCCAGGGTTTGGTACGCTCTTGAATAATTGAAAGCTCGAGCTTGAGGCTTAGTAGAGATGCTGGCCCAAACAGTGTGCTCTTCGTTGCTGTAAGCAAAGGTGGCTTTAAATTTGTAGCATTGGAGGAACACAGGGGCACTATATTTCATAGAGTTCTACAAGGCAGAATAGCTGCTAAATCAATTGTCGGCTTCTGCAAAATCATTACAAAACCCCTCATGAAATGACACATGGTTTACATATAGTAAACCATTTCATTTCGTTTTTTATATGTCTTTAACTAATAATTAGATTAGAGTATGTGTGTAAAATTTGGGACATGTAGGTGTTATATTAAGGGGTTAATTCGTTGAAAACAATTGCATGCGCTCCCGTGGTAATTTCTCCACCAGAAAGGGAAAGCCAGTGAGCATGCTGCGATTTTCTCCACCCGATTAAAACGGGCGAGAAAAAATCGGATGATGGGAGCTGCCCCATAGATTAACATTGGGACGAGTGCAATGCGATTTTTTATCACATTGTACTCGTCCGTTTTTCTCACTAGTGTGACTCCGGCATTGGAAGTGTCCTCACATCACCATCAGAGACGGGCACAATCCCCTGTATCAGTAAGAAATGCAAGAAGAAATCACCAACAGATAAAGTTCCCATACCCAACACAAATCAGGACTATAAGATCATGGACTTTTTTTCAAGTACATCCTCCAATGTGGTGCACACGATATAATGTAGGGACATACATTGAGGAAAGTTTCTGAACTTTTTCCCACGCTGTCAGTTCACCTCCGGTCAGCCAGGGACTCCGTGCAGCCTCAGTGATATCAGCAGTAGTCAGTGAGGCTGTGCGGAGTCCCCAGCTGATCTGAGGTGATCTCAGGAGCGTGGGAAAAAGTTTAGAAACTTTCCCATGCTTATTAGTTCAACCCAAGTCAGCCGGGGCACCTGCGCAGACATGATTTAATTCACTCTGCAGTGGTTTACAGCGGGGCCGGTAGCATTAGCACCGGTCCCTGTTGTAAACTAGTTAACCTCTTGTGATGGATTGCAGCGGGGGACCTGACTGAACGGCGGAGAGATATGGATATTGTTGGTTTTTACTTTTTTTTTTTTACAGGGCAAGGGATTGGATAAGCAGAATAATAAATTTGGTCAAAAACTTTGTGTGATTATTTCATTAAAAGACTTTTTAATTAACGTGTGTGTCTTTTATAACCCTTTACTACTATAGGATTAATAATGCATAGGTGTCTTATTGACACCTCTCCATTATTAACCCGGCTTAATGTCAACTTTCAATAGCAAGGTAACATTAACCCATTATTATTAACCTATGAGCCACCACTAAAGGCAATGGCTAAGTGCCAGAAAAGGCACATCTTATAGATGCGCCTTTTCTGGGGTGGCTGGGGCAGATTTTTTTAGCCGGGGGGGGGCAAAAACAATGGTCCCTCTCTAGGCTATTAATATCTGCCCTCACTCATTGGCTTTCCCTCTCTGGCGGAGAAATTACCGCGGGAGCCCACGCAATTTTTTTCAACAAATTTACACAGCACTTAGTTACCCCCTGTGTACCCTGGATACCAGCGGAAGACCAACGATCAAAATATGGCCCAGGATATTCCTGCACGATCAGCGATACCTGGCAGGGGGCGGTCGCTGATGCGTGCCACACACAGCGAGATCGCTGTTGCGTCAGAAAATCAGTGACTAGAGATGAGCGACTTTGCCTTTTTTCGGGTCGAGTCGGGTTTCGTGAAACCCGACTTTCGCAAAAGTCGGGTCGAACGAAATCGGCCGATTATCGTGAAAAGTCGAAGGCCGACTGAAACACGAAACCCAATGCAAGTCAATGGGGAAGCAAAGTCGGCAGGGAGTGGAGGACAGGAAACACACCTACAGTGCCCTTTTGAAGTCGGCAGGGTGTGGAGGACAGGAAACACACCTACAGTGCCCTTTTGAATGCCAAAAACATAAATTCTTATTACTGAAGCATTTCAACCTTAATTTACTTCATAATACTAGTTACGCACTGAAAAATGGGGGTTATTTGGCTAAATTTGTGGGGGTTAGGGCTGGCTCCAGGTTTTCTTGTGCCCTGGGCCAAAGAGCGCCCCTTCACTTTTTAAATCTCATGACTGATATAAATTTTAAATTCTCCAATAGCTCCAAAAACGGACAGTATATTACTCCATACAGTATTATGGCCACCGCATAGTGCGCTATACAGAGTAATGAGGCCCGTATATTTCTCCATACAGAATCATTGGTCCCATATAATGTTTGAAACAGTATATGATGAGCTCCACATAATGCTACAGTATATGTTGGTCCCCATGGATGAAGCTGCACTGTCTGATGGGCCCAAATAATGCTCCATATATAATGGGCCCCATTTCTAATGCTCTAGTGTATAATGGGCCCTGTAAATGCTGCTCCAGTGTCTGATGTCCACCTTTGGAATGCTCCATTGTATGGTGGGCCCCATATATCATTCTCCAGAGTATAGTGCTCCCCAAAAATTGCTGTCCCAACATTGAAAACAATTAAATAAGTCTCCTCAAATAAGTCTCCTTGCTAGGGAATCCCTGTACTACTCTGGGCGTACAGACGTGATGTCATTGCGCTCTCTGATCAGAATATCACTGTCAGGAAACGCGGAAGACGTCATGGCAGTGGAGCAGGGAGAGGTAAGTAATTCAACTTTGCAAGTGCTGTGATCCTGAGCAAGCAGGGGGGGGCCACTCGTTGGCGACGGCACTGGCACAGGGCCCCTCATAGTACGGCGGTGTGTCTGACGGCGGGTGGGCCGAACCTGCACTTTCATCTGCACCTTCCTCTTTGTCACCGTGTAAGGTGGTACAGTATATTGGAAGGGTAACCTGAGTTTCATCAGGGTCAGATTCTGGCTGTGTAGAGTGCGAGGGGAATGTAGTGGTCTGGGTCAATGTACCAGCAGAATCATCTAGCAGTGGCTGGGCATCAGTGCACTTGTGGTGCCCCCAGGAGTACGGTCGCCACAGTGGCATTACCTTCCTCCTAGGGAGTGTGATGTCATGCTTGGGAGCAACGAAGGATCTCTCTAGCAGTTAAACCAACACACAACACATTTCCCACTCCAGGCCAGCAGGGAGACCTCTGAACCTGACTGCTCAGGAGCTGCTCTCTGTGGTCAGGAGGTAAGTTAGGGCAGTCTGTGAAGGGAAGGGGAAGTGAATCATAGAATCATAGAATCATAGAATCGTAGAGTTGGAAGGGACCTCCTGGGCCATCTGGTCCAACCCCCTGCTCAAAGCAGGATTCGCTAAATCATCCCAGTCAGATGTCTGTCCAGCCTCTGTTTGAAGACTTCCATTGAAGGAGAACTCACCACTTCTCGTGGCAGCCTGTTCCACTCATTGATCACTCTAACTGTCAAAAAGTTTTTTCTAATATCTAATCTGTGTCTCCTCCCATTCAGTTTCATCCCATTGCTTCTAGTCTTTCCTTGTGCAAATGAGAATAAAGTTGATCCTTCTACAATGTGACAGCCCTTTAGATATTTGTAGACAGCTATTAAGTCTCCTCTCAGTCTTCTCTTTTGCAAACTAAACATTCCCAAATCCTGCAACCTTTCCTCATAAGACAGGGTTTGCAGACCGGTCACCATTCTGGTCGCTCTTTTCTGAACTTGCTCCAGTTTGTTGATGTCTTTTTTAAAATGTGGTGCCCAAAACTGGACACAATATTCCAGATGAGGTCTGACCAAAGAGGAGTAGAGGGAAATAATGACTTCACGTGATCTAGACTGTATGCTTCTGTTAATACATCCTAGAATTGCATTTGCCTTTTTTGCTGCTGCATCACACTGTTGACTCATATTCAGTCTGTGATCTATTAGTATACCCAAGTCTTTTTCACATGTGCTGTCACTTAGCCCTATTCCTCCCATTCTATATATGTTTTTTCCATTTTTATTGCCCAGATGTAGTACTTTGCATTTCTCCCTGTTAAAAACCATTCTGTTAGTTGCTGCCCACTTCTCCAGTTTATTTAAATCTTTTTGAATCCTCTCTCTCTTCTCTAGTATTAGCTATCCCTCCTAGCTTTGTGTCATCAGCAAATTTAATCAGTTTACCCTCAATTCCTTCATCTAAATCGTTGATAAAGATGTTGAACAATACAGGGCCCAGGACAGAGCCCTGTGGTACCCCACTTGAGACATTCTTCCAACTGGATGTGCAGCCATTTACGACCACTCTTTGGGTCCGATCACTAAGCCAGTTATGAATCCACCTAACAGTTGCCTTGTCCATTCCATACTTAATCATTTTTTCAATAAGGATTGTATGAGAGACTTTGTCAAATGCTTTGCTGAAGTCAAGATATACTATATCTACAGCATTTCCTTGATCCACCCAATCAGTGATACCGTCATAGAAGGAAATTAAGTTAGTCTGACATGACTTATTAGTTACAAACCCATGCTGACTCTGTTTAATCACTTCATTCTTATCCAGGTATTGACATACATGTTGTTTAATAATTTGTTCAAAGATCTTTCCTGGTATAGAAGTCAGACTCACCGGCCTATAGTTACCTGGGTCCACCTTCTTCCCCTTTTTGAAGATAGGAACAACATTTGCTCTTCTCCAGTCTTCTGGCACTTCTCCTGTTCTCCAAGAATTTTCAAAGATTATAGAGAGGGGTTCAAAAATTTCTTCTGCTATCTCCTTCAGTACTCTGGGGTGTAATTCATCTGGACCTGGAGACTTGAATTCATTTAGGCTAGCTAAGTGTTTCCTCACTATCTTTCTGTTTATAGATATCCTGGATTCTTCTATTCCCTTAATAGGACAGTGAATAACAGTTGATGTTACATTTCCTTTCTGAGAGAAAACAGATGCAAAATAGGAATTTAAAAGTTCAGCCTTCTCAACATCCTGTCTTACCATTTCATCATTTTCATCCTGTAAAAATCCTATAGCATCTTTGACTTTTCTTTTACTTTTGACATATCCCCAAAATCCTTTATTATTGCTTTTGACATCTCTTGCAAGCCTCAATTCATTTTCAGCTTTAGTTAATCTGATTTGTGCCCTGCAGGTTCTGCAGACAGCATTATATTCTTCTTTAGATATGCCTCCCTCTTTCCATTTTATAAACATTTTTTTCTTCCTTTTTAGCATGTGCTTAAGTTCTGTGTTCATCCATCCTGGTTTCCTTAACTGCTTCCTATTCTTCCCTCTTTTCGGAATTGTTAACAACTGTGCTTTGAGAATTTCATTTTTCAAGATTTCCCATCCTTCCTGGACATTTTTGTCTTTAAGGATATCCAGCCATTGGATCCCTCCAATTCTCTTTCTGAATCCCTTAAAATCTGCCTTTCTGAAATCTAACCTTGATGTCTGAGTCTTCACAGGTCTTCCGCCTCTAGTTATCCAAAATTCTAAAATAGCATGGTCGCTACCTCCTAGGGTCCCAGCCACTTTTACCTCCTCAACCATTTCCTCCCTGTTTATAAGGATTAGATCCAAGGTAGCAGTTCCCCTTGTTTTCTCCCTTACCTTTTGGAAGATAAAGTTGTCAGCAAGAGAGGATAAGAATTTCCTTGACCTGTTAGTTTTGCCTGAGAGAGATTCCCAACAAATGTCTGGATAGTTGAAATCTCCCATGACAACTATGTCATATTTTTTGGAGAACTTGGCCATTTGATGCATAAAGAGTTCATCCATAGCTTCAGCTTGCACAGGCGGCCTGTAGTAAATGCCTACAATGGTGTCCTTTCCATTGTTCTGTCCTTGTATTCTTACCCAAACAGTTTCCACAGAACTCCCAGTCTCTGAAGCTTCAATCTCTGTGCAGATATACGCGTTTCTAACATACAATGCGACACCCCCTCCTCGTTTATCAAGTCTGTTTCTTGCAAATAAGTTGTATCCTTCTAGTCTTGTATTCCAATCATGTGTATTGTCCCACCAAGTTTCAGTGATTCCAATGACATCATATTTCTTTTCCTGTGTTAGTAGTTCCAATTCTCCTTGTTTGTTGCCCATGCTTTGTGCATTAGTATAGAAACATTTTAGTTTGTGATTGGTTTCTCTTTCTCCAATATTTTTATTAATTAGATTCTTTCGTCTTTGTTCTTCCTTTCCACTTCTAATAGCAGAGTTCTCAATAGCATTTGTCAGGTGTATGGCTTTTTCTGGTCTTTTGCTTCCCTTCCCATGTTGTTCTAGTTTAAAGCTCTCCTTACAAGTGTAGCAAGGCGACTTCCAAATACATGTTTTCCAGTCTTCGTAAGGTGCACCCCATCTCTAGCAAGTAGTCCATCGTATAAGTAGTTCACTCCGTGATCCAGAAATCCAAATCGTTGCTGACGGCACCATCGACGTAGCCAGTTATTCACCTGCAGAATCTTATTCCACCTCCTTGGTCCATGGCCATCCACTGGGAGGATGGAAGAGAAGACCACCTGCGCTCCCAGTTCTTTCACTTTCTTGCCTAAGTCTTCAAAGTCTCTGCAGATGGTTTCCAGGTCGTTTCTTGCGGTGTCATTTGTCCCCACATGTAGTAGCAGGAATGGGTAGTCATCTGTAGGTCTGAAGAGTCCTGATATCCTGTCAGACACATCTTTAATTTTTGCACCTGGAAGACAACACATTTCTCTTGAAGTTATATCCGGTCTGCAGATAGCGGCCTCAGTTCCTCTCAACAGGGAATCCCCCATGACCACCACTCTCCGTTTCTTCTTCACAACATTTTTCTTTCTCCATCCAGGAGGACTCTGAAGGCGTACAAGGTTGCTGCTTGTTGGCAAAGTCTTATCCTGATGTATTTCTTCATTGTTTTCCTGCGTGAGAGCCTGGTACTGGTTTCTGAGCAGTATGGGTGCTGACTGCCTCCTGATCCTCCTGCTTCTCTGGGTCACATGTCTCCATTCCTCTGTTTCTTCAGGTGCACTTCGAATTTCTTCTCTTTCTGTAACATGAAGAGATAATTCTGCTCTGTCCAAGAACTCTTCACCTTCCTTAATGATCTTCAACGTAGCTAACCTCTCTTCGAGATTTTGCAACTTTTCCTCCAACAGGGACACAAGCTTGCATTTGTGGCATGTGAAGTTTGGCTTTTCCACTGGTAAGTCTGTGAACATGTAGCAAGAAATGCAGCTCACCAAATGGCTCCTGGCCTCTTCCATCTTGAGATTTCTTAAAAACGATGAAGGATGAGCCCAAATTTTCCGATTTCCTCTTTTCAGCTGCAACGGCCAAAACCCAGTGATCGTTGAGCTCGCGGAGACTCTTCACTTATCCCAGAAGGCACTGGGAATATGCAAATGATCTCCTCAAGACTCTTCCCCTGGTTTTCCGATTTCCTCTTTTCAGCTGCAACGGCCAAAACCCAGTGATCGTTGAGCTCGCGGAGACTCTTCACTTATCCCAGAAGGCACTGGGAATATGCAAATGATCTCCTCAAGACTCTTCCCCTGGTTTTCCGATTTCCTCTTTTCAGCTGCAACGGCCAAAACCCAGTGATCGTTGAGCTCGCGGAGACTCTTCACTTATCCCAGAAGGCACTGGGAATATGCAAATGATCTCCTCAAGACTCTTCCCCTGGTTTTCCGATTTCCTCTTTTCAGCTGCAACGGCCAAAACCCAGTGATCGTTGAGCTCGCGGAGACTCTTCACTTATCCCAGAAGGCACTGGGAATATGCAAATGATCTCCTCAAGACTCTTCCCCTGGTTTTCCGATTTCCTCTTTTCAGCTGCAACGCCCAAAACCCAGTGATCGTTGAGCTCGCGGAGACTCTTCACTTATCCCAGAAGGCACTGGGAATATGCAAATGATCTCCTCAAGACTCTTCCCCTGGTTTTCCGATTTCCTCTTTTCAGCTGCAACGGCCAAAACCCAGTGATCGTTGAGCTCGCGGAGACTCTTCACTTATCCCAGAAGGCACTGGGAATATGCAAATGATCTCCTCAAGACTCTTCCCCTGGTTTTTGTGTGTGGACATGAGAAGGGGAGCTGGAGGATGAGCTGAGTTAAGGCTCACTCCTAGCTTGAGCGCATGGTCCGGATTCCGGTCTCCGAGTTTGTAGGGACACTGACGTTCCTGCAGCCGAAACCGGAGGAAGTAGCAGTTGTAAATGCTCTGTACACAACTAAGGCTCGGAGGCCCCAGCAGCGATGTGTGGGAGCCAGAAGGAAAAGGCTACGGCTGCCTGCCATACGAGAACGTTCCAAAAGAGAGTCAACAGGGGGAACTTCATTGAACTCAGCACTGCGAGTACCTCAGATAAGCGTTAGAACGGAGGCCACACTACCTATCTGCAGAGAGAGAATTACAAATTGGCTTCCAAGCTGACCAACTCCTTCTCCATCTGTACTCTGGGTCCTGGACGGCACTTACCAAGTACAGGTAAAGGAACTGCACGACTGTGTCTGTCATCTTTCAAAAAGAGAAAAAGAAGCCAGCTCACCTGAAGGCATGTGTAGTGGATAGCCCGGACCAGGCCCGGATTGGCAATATAACCAACCGGGCATTTTCCCGCTGGGCCGCTGTCATGTGGGCCGCGATCATCTGGCCGCTTGCCAGCGGCTGCGGCCACTGTTGCTCCTGCCGCCGGCCCTCTGCGGGCACGGCAGTGATAGTTTCAAGTTCCTCCCTCACTGCAGGGAGATAAGCCGCCACGCCCCCCCCACGCACCCCATCCTCGCCGTAGCATGAGACCTCCTCCCCCCCGCAGCCACTCACAGCGTCGCACTTGCTTGCCTGCTCGCTCTGTTCGCAGGACCTGTGATGAGGTCACAGGAGGGGAGGAGTCAGGGGGGTCACATGATCAGGAGCCTTTGTCCAGACCCCCGACATGTCACCCCTGACTCCGCCCCTCCTGTGACCTCATCACAGGTCCTGTGCGCTCATCCTTGCCTCTACCGTCTGCAAGACTCTGCTTTGCTGTTGTCATGGTGCTGGTTGAGGTATGTGTGGGGTCAGGATTTACAGTGTGGATGTAGCAGAGCCGTGTGTGTACGAGGTGTACGGAGCGGAGCCGTGTGTGTACGAGGTGTACGGAGCGGAGCCGTGTGTGTACGAGGTGTACGGAGCGGAGCCGTGTGTGTACGAGGTGTACGGAGCGGAGCCGTGTGTACGAGGTGTACGGAGCGGAGCCGTGTGTGTACGAGGTGTACGGAGCGGAGCCGTGTGTGTACGAGGTGTACGGAGCGGAGCCGTGTGTGTACGAGGTGTACGGAGCGGAGCCGTGTGTGTACGAGGTGTACGGAGCGGAGCCGTGTGTGTATGAGGTGTACGGAGCGGAGCCGTTTGTACGAGGTGTACGGAGAGGAGCCGTGTGTGTACGAGGTGTACGGAGCGGAGCCGTGTGTATGAGGTGTACGGAGCGGAGCCACACGTGTACGGAGCGGAGCCGCGAGTGTACGAGGTGTACGGAGCGGAGCCGCATGTGTACGAGGTGTACGGAGTGGAGCCGTGTGTGTATGGAGTGGAGCCATATGTGTACGAGGTGTACGGAGCGGAGCCATGTGTATGAGGTGTACGGAGAGGAGCCGTGTGTGTACGAGGTGTACGGAGAGGAGCCGTGTGTGTACGAGGTGTACGGAGAGGAGCCGTGTGTGTATGAGGTGTACGGAGAGGAGCCGTGTGTGTATGAGGTGTACGGAGCGGAGCCGTGTGTGTATGAGGTGTACGGAGCGGAGCCACGCGTGTACGGAGCGGAGCCGTGTGTCCGAGATGTACGGAGAGGAGCCACGCGTGTACGGAGCGGAGCCGTGTGTACGAGGTGTACGGAGCGGAGCCGCGCGTGTACGAGGTGTACGGAGTGGAGCCGTGTGTGTATGGAGTGGAGCCATATGTGTACGAGGTGTACGGAGCGGAGCCGTGTGTACGAGGTGTACGGAGAGGAGCCGTGTGTGTACGAGGTGTACGGAGAGGAGCCGTGTGTGTATGAGGTGTACGGAGAGGAGCCGTGTGTGTATGAGGTGTACGGAGAGGAGCCGTGTGTGTATGAGGTGTACGGAGCGGAGCCGTGTGTGTATGAGGTGTACGGAGCGGAGCCACGCTTGTACGGAGCGGAGCCGTGTGTCCGAGATGTACGGAGAGGAGCCACGCGTGTACGGAGCGGAGCCGTGTGTACGAGGTGTACGGAGCGGAGCCGCGCGTGTACGAGGTGTACGGAGTGGAGCCGTGTGTGTATGGAGTGGAGCCATATGTGTACGAGGTGTACGGAGCGGAGCCGTGTGTACGAGGTGTACGGAGAGGAGCCGTGTGTGTACGAGGTGTACGGAGAGGAGCCGTGTGTGTATGAGGTGTACGGAGCGGAGCCGTGTGTACGAGGTGTACGGAGAGGAGCCGTGTGTGTACGAGGTGTACGGAGAGGAGCCGTGTGTGTACGAGGTGTACGGAGCGGAGCCGTGTGTATGAGGTGTACGGAGCGGAGCCACGCGTGTACGGAGCGGAGCCGTGTGTCCGAGATGTACGGAGAGGAGCCACGCGTGTACGAGGTGTACGGAGTGGAGCCATGTGTGTATGGAGTGGAGCCATATGTGTACGGGATGTACGGAGCGGAGCCAAGTGTGTACAAAGCATACAAAGCGGGCTTTTCCCACGGACACAGGAGTACACGGTGGAGCCCCAAGGAGCATTTTAAAACACACACATGACGTTCCACCTGAAGTGATGTGCTGAAAGCTGACCGGAAATGAGATAATTTCTTGAGGAGATTGTGACGGAACCAGGAATGCTTCAGATCCATCACTGTGTCCTCCTCCGACAGCGCAGACAGCAGGATCGCCTTGGAATCGGGGATGCCGGCCATGTGAGCGGATCATGATATGTCCTGCATCGGGAGGCTCAGGTGGGCACTACAATGGGAGCCGGGCTGCTATAGTATCTTTGTAGAATCTTTCTCTCTTTTTCTTTCTTTCTCTGTTCTTTCATTCTCTGTTCTGTCTTTCCCTCATTTTCTTTCTCTCTGTTCTTTCATTCTCTCTCTAATCTTTCTTTTTTCTCTCTCTGTTCTTTCTTCCCCTCTTTCTTTCTTTTTCTTTCCTCTCTTTCTCTCTGTTCTTTCTTTCTTTTCTTTACTTCTTTCTTTCTCTCTCTGTTCTTTCTCTGTCTCTCTCTGTTCTTTCTTTCTTTCCCCTCTTTCTTTCTCTCTCTGTTCTTTCTTTGTCTCTCACTGTTCTTTCTTTCTTTCACCTTTCTTTCTCGCTCTCTGTTTTCTTTTTTCTCTCTCTCTCTGTTTTCTCTCTTCCTTAGTGCCAGTCAGTGTGCCCATAATGCCAGCCACTGTGCCCTCAGTACCAGTCAGTGTGATCAGCAGTGCTAAATGGGTGCGATTAGGTGTGGACATGGGTGTGACTAGTTGTGAAATGGGTGTGGCTGGGCGTGGCCAAAATTTGCAGCGGCGCGCTGTGCGCGCGCCGCAGTCTTTGTCCATCTTTCCCTTCTTCAAAAGTTGGGAGGTATGATAGGGGCAGCTATGACCAGGGGGGTCTGGTTGCCCAATAGAGAGCAGTTCTGCCAGGAATTCTGTAATCATGCATACAAAAGGGGATAGAGATTTGGGAGGAGTACTGTACCTAAAAGCAATAAATAGGACTGAGCTGAAATACTGGGCACAGCTGTGACTACATGTTATATAGTCGTGTTAATCTCCTCTCACTTCTTGTAAACTACAAGTGTACAAAGATATTATATAGTCACCATGTGACTAGTGGGCCTGTGTAACTTTAAATGCCAGGGCTGAATTTTAGTCCCAGTCCGGCCCTGGCCCGGACCACGTGCAGTCTTCACGCAGTAACCAAAAAAGGACCAGCTTGGCAAATTCAAGTCCAATTTATTGTTAAAAACAAGTCCAAAACAGAGCAAAAAATAGTGTGTTCACATGAGTAACAAGTAGTAGATTACGTGTTTCGAACAATAGCTTGTTCTTTCTCAAAACTGAGACACGGGTCTGCTACATCCTGCACTGCACACCATCTACCAACTCTTTCATCTGCCCTGCCACTACGGCCCTACCTGTGCAGGGCTTCTACATCTTAGCTGCACCACAACATCAGTCCCAGAGAAGCGACACTACAGCGCTGGTCAATCTAATCATAAACCACAGGTGGCGTCACGTATCAGTCACCTATAAATGTAATTCACCCCTCTGCATGGACGCCCAGGGCCACGGAACGGGTCACCACCACCGTGACACATCGCTGTGAGACACCGTCCCGGTACCGATTAACCCCACTGCCCTGGCTGGCCACCCACACTACATGTCAGATTCATCTTGGACTGGGGAATTCACGATTTGACTTGATAACCCAGGTATGGTATGATAGAAAGAGCTACATGGACTAATGTGAAGTGTGGCCTGCTGCATCATTCACTTTGGGTGGGGGTGCAGGACACAAGGAAAGGGGTTCTTCCTGACCAGGAGCCAGCACTTGACAACTCAGTGCTTGCATTTTTTGAAACTTCAGAAGAGGAGGGCATATTTGCTGGAGTCTGTTTCGGCAATGTAAGCCAAAACCAGTTCCTCATGCTCCGGCTTTAAAAGCGGTTAACCTACTCCCAGAAAAGGTAGCCTTCCAGGCGTTCTGGAGCCAGACCATGATGCAGGCTCAATACCTCCTGCCTTAGCTGCTATTGTGCTTTTGCCACTACCAGTAGATGCACCACCACCATCAGCACCAGCTGGCCCCCCCATGCCCACGTCCATGGCTTCTTCCACCAAACTTCAAAATTTAGCACAAAATAGACACAAAATAACATCAGATATATGGCACTGTATCAGAAGCGTACAGCTCTATTCAGTCAAAGGATAATTGTCAATCTCCATATATATTCCATCAGTCACACAGAGACGCTCACAGGCTCAGTATGGATTAGACAAGAATATAAAAAGTAGACAAAGTGTACAGTATCATCAGATAGCAGGTATATATAGCATAGTTTAAATATTAACAATGTACGTCTATATATCAGGAGTAGTGTTGAGCCACCACGCTAGTGTTTTGGTTCGTCGCACAGGAGACAAGTTCGTCGAATGTTCGTCGAACCACATTGAAAACAATGGCAGGCAAACACAAACACATACAAACACATAGAAAACAATTACAAAACACCTCAAAAGGTGTCCCAAAGCCGAAAAAATGCTCAGAAGACAAAAATTAACATATGGAAAAGGGCAACTACATTTAGAAAAGAGGTGGAGGAGTAAAAGGAGGAGGTAGAGGAGACACAGATATAGGCTTGTCATGCCCTTATGAAGTCAAGAAAAGCTGGAATAAAAATGCAAAATACAAACCAAAAAAAAAATTTCTGAAATCGAACACGACGGACTTCCCACCAATAAATTATGCCAACTGGCGATCGGGCGGCGTTATTCCCATGAACCTCCAAACAGCGTCCATGAAGGCAAAGTGTTTGCTTTCCGGGGGCAGTATGATTGCAAAGCTGAACCTTAAAGGAATGTCCAAAAGGGCACCACCAGGAGTGGAGCCTGCGGCTTAATTGGACTCCACCCGGGAAACCACAACCATGCCACCTCAAGAAAAGATGCACACATTGAAAGTTTTGTCGATTCTGTGTGTGTGTGTGGTATGCCCGTTTGTAGTTGTGCTAGCGATTTGTCAGTTTTATTCCGTTAACGAACGAGACTCCGGCATGCCCCCGCGGTACGCGTCAAGATTACTAGAGGGATACGCGAGGCTCTGGCACGCGAGATCAAGCAATAACAGGTCTATAATGGCCTTACATGTCCAGGGCTGCATGCGTGCTACACTGAAAGGACCAGCTTTTGTCGCTTACAGGTGCAGATAACCCGCTGAACACCGTTAGTGATGGGGATCTGTGATTCCAATTATTCCCCGCGAACGATGATTTCCCAGTAAGTGCAGGTCAACCGCAATTCCTGAATTAGGCCTAACCGGCATTCCTGAAAAAATGCAAAAAATTACGTGTCCAAACCACAGGTGCTGTAGCTTGCTTAACAGCTCGGCAGCCATTCTCGGGCCCAGTATGGATTCGACAAGATTCTAGAAAGTTGATAAAGGGTACAGTTTTACCGGATAACACGTATATATGTAGCATAGTTTACACATTAAAAGCCTATGTCTATATATCAGGAGGCAGGCTCAGACGGTCTCAGGCCCAGTATGGATTAGCCGTGATTGGACAAAGGTGAGAAAGGGTACCGTATCACTGGATAACAGGTATGTATACCATAGTTTACACATTAAAAACCTATGTCTATAGATCAGGAGGCAGGCGCAGACGGTCTCAGGCCCAGTATGGATTAGACGTGATTGGACAAAGGTGAGAAAGGGTATCATATCACTGGATAACAGGTATGTATAGCATAGTTTACACATTAAAAATATATGTCTATAGATCAGGAGGCAGACTCAGACTTTCTCAGGTCCAGTATGGATTTGACCAGATTGTACAAAGTTGAGAAAGGGTACATTATCACTGGATAGCAGGTATATATAGCATAGTTTAAACATTTAAAATCTCCGTGTTCTCAGTATGGATTAGACAACAATCTAAAAAGTCGAAAAAAGGAAATATATTTGAAGCGTATACAGTATACACTTTTGGTGGTATTTTTTAATCTTCATATATATTTCTGTCTCAGTAAGAAAGTCCAGGCTCTCCGCAATGGGAAATGAGATGCATACAATTACTGACAAAGTCTAGTGATTGCAGAAATCTAGGAATTCACGGGAAAAACTTCTGTCACAATTCTCAGAGGCGATGCTGACCCTCAATTAATTAGTGTGTGGAGACAGCAAAAACCTTTCTTTGTGAAGAAAGTGTTGCTGTATCGCAGTACTATTTATCCCATCGCCGTTACTCATATCCATCCAATTTTGATCACAGGAAGAGATGTAAACATGGTGCTCACTGCCTATCATGATCTGTCACTTAACTTTGGAGTTCAAAACACAGAAGCCACAGGCCGTAGGCGATTCAATTGGATTGGCATGAGAGGGCACATTTAAAAATGTGCGCTGGAATGTCCCATGTCTGTGGGTAGGAAAACTGTGAAAGCTGGTGAGAAACCACCACTGCATCTCACTGTGAGTCGACGTCCATAAGAAATGGAAGCCATTGATCATCTGAAGCTAGAGAATGGCCAGCGGGACAGGGCATAGCTATGTCTAAACCATCATCTCCTATCAGTTCACCAAATTTGCAGTGGCAGTCCCAGTGAAGGATTTGACAGCCCAGACTACACAGCGGAGGAGTAGGGAGAGGTAAACATTGCAAATGCTGGGGCCCTGCCCAAGCAAGGGGGGCCCACTCGTGGGCATCGGTACTGGCACTGGGCCCCTCATAGTACGGCGGTGTGTCTGACGGCGGGTGTGCACCCCCACCATCAGAGACACTTGATTGCACTATGAGTATGAGGGACCCTGTGCCAGTGCCCGAGCCCAAGAGTCGACCCACACACCTGTCCAGGGCAACGGCACTCGCACGGTTGCGTGCGCTAGGTGGTGACCCCAGCCATGGGGAGAGGAGGCAGCCCAGTTAGGGAGGTTTACAAAATGGCATATGTTAATGTGGGACATTCACCTGCTGCTAAAGGCGAAATTGGTCAAGTCCCAGGAAGAGGAGGACCAAAGATAGCCATTTTTCTGGCAACCTATGTGTCATCAGGGTAAGGTGTGACAAAATCCTTGGAAACCCATGCATGGTTCATTTTAATGAAGGTTAGATCATCCACATTTTGGGTCGAGAGACGGGTCCTTTTTTCTGTCAGGATTGATCCAGCAGCACTGAAGACTCTTTCCGATAGCACACTTGCAGCTGGGCAAGCGAGCTCCTGTAAGGCATATTGTGCCAATTCAGGCCAGGTGTCCAGTTTAGCGGCCCAATAGTCAAATGGGAATGACCTGTGAGGGAGAACATCTATATGGGCCGAGAAGTAGTTTGTAACCATAGTTGACAAGTGCTGTCTCCTGTCACTTTCAATCGATGCAGTATTACCAGTTGTGTGAGCGGGACTTGAAAAATCAGTCCACAACATGGTCATGAAACCCCTGTGACCAACGCCACTTCTGATGTGTGCACCACCAACACCTCTTCCAAGCTGCCCCCGGCCCCTACGGCTCGTGTGAGAACCATCACCGCTGCTGTGTGCTGGGAATGCCTCAACCAACCGGTTTACCAGAGTTGCTTGTTTGTTAGCCAATATTAGGTCTAGGTTCTCCTGTGGCATGATGTTTTGGAATTTGCCTTTATAGCGTGGATCCAGGATGCTGGCCAACCAGTAGTCGTAATCGTTCATCATTTTGGCAATGCGGGGGTCCCTTTTTAGGATCTGCAAGGCATAATCTGACATGTGGGCCAATGTTCCTGGTGTCAATGATGCACTGCGAGTGCTGGGTGGAGGAGCACTTTCTGGCAAATCCACATCTCTCCAGTCACGTACAAACCCTGTACCAGACCTTGCCATGCCAACATTTTCTCTTGCCCCACGAGAAGCATCCTCCTCCCCTAAATAATCATCCCCATCATCATCCTCCTCCTCTTCCTCTTCTTCCTCCACCTCGTCCAGGAGAGTTCCCGGAGCAGACAATGGCTGACTGTCATCAAGGCTTCCCTCCTCCTCTTCCTCATCATCCTCGGCTGCAGACGCATGCTCCTTAATGTGCGTCAAAGTTTACATGAGCAGACGCATAAGTGGGATGCTCATGCTTATGATGGCGTCGTCTGCGCTTACCAGCCGAGTGTATTCCTCAAAACACTGAAAGACTTTACAGAGGTCTTTCAGCTTCGACCACTGCACACCTGTCAACTCCATGTCTGCCCTCAAAGTGCCTGCCCGCGTATCCTCCCACAAATGCATTACGGCCTGCCTCTGTTCGCACAGCCGCTCAACCATGTGCAGGGTGGAGTTCCACCTTGTTGCAACGTCGATAATTAGGCGGTGATTGGGAAGGTGGAGCAATCGCTGCAGCTTCTGCATACGACTGGAGTGTACCGGCGAAAGGCGGATGTGCGACCACAGTCTTCGGACCTTCTGGAGCAGGCCTGTTAACTACGGATAATTATTGAGGAAGCACTGCACCACCAGGTTCAAGGTGTGAGCCAAGCAAGGTATCTGTCTGAGTTTTGAAAGGGCTATGGCTGCCACAAAATTCCGGTCGTTATCACTAACTACCTTGCCTGCCTCAAGATGTAGGCTGCCCAGCCATGACTCAGTTTGTCGCTGAAAGTAGTCGGCCAGTACCTCCGCGGTGTGTCTGTCGCCCAAACACATCATCTTCAACACAGCCTGCTGACGCTTTCCACTAGCTGATCGATAGGGGGACACCTCGTGTGCAACACTGGCAGCTGCGGATGGAGTGCTCGTGCGACTGCATTCTGTAGACGAGCTTTCGCTTCTGGAGGAGGAGGAGGGTCGAACGCCTACAGCCAACTGTTTCCTATACCGTGGGCTAGGCAGCACTGTCCCACCACCGCTGTCCCCTGTGGACCCTGCATCCACCCCATTAACCCAGTGCGCAGTGATGGACACGTAACGGCTCTGGCCATGCCTACTGCACCATGCATCAGTTGTGAGGTGCACCTTTCCACTCACTGATTGCTTGAGTGCATGTACAATGCGGCCTTTCACGTGAAGGTGGAGGGCTGGGATGGCTTTGCGAGGTAGGTCATAGCGTGGTACTGCATAGCCCATGAGTTCGCGGAAAGCTGAGCTTTCAACCAACCGATAGGGCATCATCTCTAATGAGATTAGTTTGGCAATGTGGGCGTTCAAGCCCAATGTACACAGATGAGAGGATGAGTACTTTCTTGTCCTACTTATAGTCTCTGGTAGGGTGAGCTGGACTTGAGAGCTGCATATGGTCGAACTAGCGGTGGAGTTGGTGTTCTTTCTGATGGCCTAGATTCAGTCTTTCGTTGCAATAACAGTGTGATTCCCTGACTGATTTGCCCTTGCGACGACAACTCAACATTTGCTGCTGGTGGTGTGCTAACCGGTGGGCTTAAAGTGGGGGAAACAATGTAGTGTTGCTGACTACCTTCTTTGGGACCAGTTGCACATGTGGTACGTGAGTTTTGGTAGTCCGTCCACTCTTGCAAGTGCATGTTGGTTAAATGTCTTAGCATGCAACTGGTATTCAAATTTCTCAGATTTTTCCCTCGGCTAAAGGGCTTTGCGCACTTCTTACATATAACCTTTGCCTGATCATTAGGATTTTGTTGAAAAAAGTGCCACACTGCACTCTTCCTACTATGGAAGACATTTTGAGGCCTTGCACGCTGTGCTATTTGGACCGTCTGGCCAAGCTGTCCTGCAACTCTTTTGGTTTTTGTAACCTGCTTTTGGACTGCTTCGGGCCTGCCAGATAACAGCTGTTGTGATGTCGATGCCCGCTGAGGATGCTCCTCCTCCTCTTCTGAGCTATTGGCAGCGGCACCCTCTTCCCCCAATGGATGCCAATCTGGGTCAACAACTGGGTCATCCATCACCTCCTCTTCAATGTCATATGCACCTTCCTCTTTGTCACCGTGTATGGTGGTATAGTATGCGGGAAGGGGCACCTAAGTTTCATCAGGGTCAGATTCTGCCTCAGTACACTGCGAGGACAGTGTAGTGCTCTGAGTGAATGTACCAGCAGAATCATCTATCAGTGGCTGTGCATCAGTGCACTCCATGTCAGATTCATCTTGGCCAGGGTAATTCACGATTTGACTTGATAACCCAGGCATGGTATGTGAAAACAGCTCCATGGAGTAATCTGTAGTGTGGCCTGCCGCATCCTTCAATTTTGGTTGGGGTGAAGGACACAAGGAAAGGTGTGGTTCATGACCATGAGCCTCCAATGACGACTCAGTGCTTTTATTTTTTTAAAACTTCAGAAGAGGAAGCGATGGAGCTGGAGGCTGAGTCAGCAATGTAAGCCAAAACTTGTTCTTGAAGCTCCAGCTTTAAAAGCGGTTTACCTACTCCCAGAAAAGGGAGCCTTCGAGGCCTTGTGGAGCCAGGCGATGACGCAGGCTCAACACCTCCTGCATTAGGTGCTATTTTGCTTTTGCCACTTCCAGCAGATCCACCACCAACACCAACATCATCATTACCAGCTGCCAACCCCCGCCCACTTCCACGGACTCTTCCACCACACTTCCTCATTTTTGGGGAAAATGTACCCAAAAACCACCAACTATATGGTACTGTAAAACAAGGTACAAGGTGTATATAGGAGTGGGGAGAATTGGAATCTCTCTAGACTTCAGGACACAGTTGGATTTTGTCAGGCCCTGTTTATATTACACTGCAATGTGACAGGCAGATTCTGGATGGTGTAAGAAAGGTGTATAGAGGACTGTGGAAAATTGGAATCTCTCTAGACTTCAGGACACAGTTGGATTCTGTCAGGCCCTGTTTATATTACACCGCAATGTGACAGGCAGATTCTGGATGGTGTAAGAAAGGTGTATAGAGGACTGGGGAGAATTGGAATCTCTCTAGACTTCAGGACACAGTTGAATTCTGTCAGACCCTGTTTATATTACACCGCAATTTGACAGGCAGATTCTGGATGGTGTAAGAAAGGTGTATAGAGGACTGGGGAGAATTGGAATCTCTCTAGACTTCAGGACACAGTTGTATTCTGTCAGGCCCTGTTTATATTACACCGCAATGTGACAGGCAGATTCTGGATGGTGTAAGAAAGGTGTATAGAGGACTGTAGAGAATTGGAATCTCTCTAGACTTCAGGACACAGTTGGATTCTGTCAGGCCCTGTTTATATTACACCGCAATGTGACAGGCAGATTCTGGATGGTGTAAGAAAGGTGTATAGAGGACTGTGGAGAATTGGAATCTCTCTGGACTTCAGGACACAGTTGGATTCTGTCAGGCCCTGTTTATATTACACCGCAATGTGACAGGCAGATTCTGGATGGTGTAAGAAAGGTGTATAGAGGACTGGGGAGAATTGGAATCTCTCTAGAATTCAGGACACAGTTGTATTCTGTCAGGCCCTGTTTATATTACACCGCAATGTGACAGGCAGATTCTGGATGGTGTAAGAAAGGTGTATAGAGGACTGTGGAGAATTGGAATCTCTCTAGACTTCAGGACACAGTTGGATTCTGTCAGGCCCTGTTTATATTACACCGCAATGTGACAGGCAGAAATTGCCTAGTGTATGACAAACTACAAGGTGTATATAGAATTGGGCAGAATTGTAATCTCCCTAGAGTGTCGGTCTGTAAGAACGGACAAACTCCTCGGCTTTTCCTTACAGAGTCACACACTTAGATAGCTTCAATTTGGCCGTGATAACAGCCGTTACACGGTACTGAGGGAGGAGCGTGCACGTACACCGCTGTACGGTGTATGTAAAATTGTCAAGCTCCGTGTTTTTGTAAACGGACTGACACACGCTGTCTCTCTCTAGTTTTGAATGTAATCAAACAGCAAATATACTAAACTGTTTGAAAAACGGACAAAACTATAAGGTGGAGGCCTGTAAGAACGGACAAACTCCTCGACTTTTCCTTACAGAGTCACACACGTAGATAGCTTCAATTTGGCTGTGATAACAGCCGTTACACGGTACTGAGAGAGGAGCGTGCACGTACACCTCTGTACGGTGTATGTAAAATTGTCAAGCTCCGTGTTTTTGTATACAGACTGACACACGCTGTCTCTCTCTAGTTTTGAATGTAATCAAACAGCAAATATAAAGTCGCCGACCTCGTGGCCGACCTCACGCTAAGGTCGGGTTTTGTTTCATGAAACCCGACTTTGGCGAAAGTCGGCGACTTTTGAATTTTTTCGACCCGTTTCGCTCAACTCTATCAGTGACGCATCAGCGATCTCACTAGCGATCTCGCTTAGTGTGAAGTACCCCTAATAGAACACTTCCACCTCATCTGCATGTATAACAAAAACCTTAATTTGTTTTCCTTGGCCTATCTCTAGCAAGCATCACCTCATATCCTTGTGTAATTCCTATTTACATGTTGCCATCTCTTGTCAGTAATTCACTTGTAATAAAGCCTGATGAAGGGGCCTTTTGAGCCCTGAAAGCTTGTAAATATAATTTCTCTGGTTAGCCAATAAAGGTATCACTCCTTGAATTCTTTTCTCATTATTTTTTTTTTGCAGGACATAAGTATTTACATCTGCTGAAAAAAACCCTTTAATATACATAGCCAAGGGCAACATTAGATGCAGACCTTGTTTGCAGGGTCGTGTTCAGCAATTATTTCCATTTAATATCGGTAACCTAGTTCTGCAGGCAGCTGCCCCTCTGAATTTGCTGATGTTCCTCAGCCGCCGTCCTGCTTGTGTGACCGTGTTCTGGCTATATTGCGGTCACGCTGGCACTTGTCCATAAAGCATCCCTTCTGGTATTTTATTTAATCCTAATACTGGCAGAAAGACCAATAACCCAATGAAAGGTGCTGCATGGCAGGAATATTTGGCAGTTGCTTCGTTACTAAATTTTCTACAAAGCAATCATTAATTATTAATCTTCATGAGCGTTGTTGATTGTGATAATATTATGGCTGTAACACTAAATAATAGCAGCGTAGATGAATGGCACTGAGTATGGGAAATGCTGAAATGGATTGACTCCATCTTATATGAATGCTGACAGATGGCACGGCCGCCACAGCTTACATCACTGAATGAGATCCTCACATTAGCCTGAAGCTTTTTACGTTATGGCTTTGCTCCATATGAGACCCCTAATATACTTCTCCGGGGTAGCACTTTATTTAGTGCAACATCGTGCTTTTATTCTGTAAATTAATTCTAGAAATTTACTAAAGACACAGGTCCTGATTCATTATTGCATTTTCACCTGTTTTTTGTCTATTTTTTGTTGTTTTAACTTCTTATTAATTTGCATCAAATTCTTCTTTCAGTTTGCACCTTTTTTAAGTCTATTTTGATATGTTTTTCATTGTTTTTTTAAGTTCACCAACCGGGCCTGGATTTTGTCCACCAGATGTTTGCAGTGGATTCATCCATGGGCAATTCTTAAAACAGTTGCTAATTTTTTTGTACACCCCCACCAGGAGTGATTTAATATGTACACCTGAAATGTTTGCTGCAAAAAGAGTAGAGACAAAAATAAAGAGTATTTACTATTTTGCACAAAAAAAGAAATGTGACTTAAAAAAAGCAAATTATGAATTGAGCCCATAGTGTTCTAATGCAGTAATGTATATGACAGATGACTTTCACACGTGCTACCATTAAAGCACCTCTCCAGTGTTTGTTTTTTAGTGCTGGAGTGACACTTTAAATGTATGGAAAACGATGAAGGCAGCAGCAGGTGAGTATAAGACAAGGGGTAGGGGACTTAGATGTAAATCACCACTCCAGTGGTGCAATAAAGAAAAACTGCTGGAGTGGGGCTTTAACAATATCTCCTTTACAAAACATACACTGCATATAAATGTTACAAAACATTTATATTCTGAACCTTGGCCATGTCATATAAATGACCATTGAAGGAATTGGTTCCAGCTCACTTTGGCCCTAATTTTCTTTTCGCTTGCCTTATTAGTAACTAACAAAAATTGGGCAGCTCTGCCATCCAAGAGCTAATTGTCAGTGGTTTGGATGCTAGAATCCATGGTAGTTAAAGGGAACCTGGCTGTCAGCAGGATTGTGCACAGTAACCTACAGACAGGGTCAGGTCGGCGCCGTTATACTAATTAAAATTATACGTTGGTTGATGAAATCCGTCTTGTGACTGTTTCTTAATCTTTATTTTCAGTTTTGTGTTAATGATATGCTTGTGTCCTAAGGCGGGGTTCTTGTATGTGGTGCTCTGATTAGCTATTCATAATGCAGCCTACTGACAGGTCACTGATCCCCCACTGACCTGGACCCTAGTTTGCATAATAATACCTAACATACTGAATAAAAAAAACGCTTCTGCAGGTAGGTGCGGTGCCGGCCGTGACACCTGCACTGCAGCATAATTATATGGATACCGTGCACCTAATCCATTTTGCAGATTTACTTGAGCGAGGAAAAAGTTATTTTGAAAATGGCGCCTGGAGCATCTACGCAGTTGAAGCTATCGGTTTGTATACAGATCCAATAGCTACTGTTGCACAGGTGCCAGCGGCGCCATCTTGCTGGAGAAGAAAAAAAAAGTCATCCACCAAGATGGCGTTGCCCGCGCATGCGCAATAGCAGCTGTCAGTGATCTCTGTGACCTGCCTCCGGAAGCGTTTTTATTTTTAATTCAGTAAGTGATGGTATTAATTATGCAAACTAGTGGGCAGGTCAGTGGGGGATCAGTGACCTGTCAGCAGTCTGCGTTATGAATATCTAATCAGAACACCACATACCCCAGCCCCGCCTTAGGGCACGAGAATCTCATTAACACAAAACTGAAAATAAAGATTAAGAAACAGCCACAAGATGGATTTCATCAACCAAGGTATCATTGTAATCAGTATAACGGCGCAAACCTGACATTGTGTGTAGGTTACTGTGCACAATCCTGCTGACAGGTTCCCTTTAAAGAAGCCCTGTCGCCAAATTAAAAGGGAGGATGCTGTGATGCTGACCGGGATGGGACGACCCGGGAATGTCCTGGAAGGTGAACAGTGAGAAACTAGGGAAAGTGAAGAAGGCAAAATGTTTGTTGCCTGATGTCAATGCTGTAACTGAAGAGAATGGACTGAGAATATAAAAGAGTAAAGCTTCTTGTTTAAAATTGGAATTGGACTGTGTCTTCGTTTTTGCCAAAAGAGTTGGAAAAAATGCGCAGCCACCTGGAGAAGGCCCTGAAGGTGAGAAGAATGGAGCAACAGGTATGCTGACAGAGAACTGTCTTGTCTGTGAGGGAAGACCAGGGCGTGCCTGAGCCATTTACCACAGCCACGACTACCGCCCTGGCAGACCCTTACATATACAAAGACAGGGACCAGGGAGCCATGCATACAAGGAAAGAGATGAGGGGACAATGCATACCCGGCTTATACTCGAGTCAATAAGTTTACCCAGTATTTAGTGGCAAAATTTAGTACCTCGGCTTATACTTGGGTCGGCTTATACTCGAGCATATACGGTATGTTCTTTTAGTTAGTGTTATGGCACATGGGGGCAGTGCTCACAGGGTAATTAAGAGTAGACTAAAGACAACTCCTCAGAGAATCCTTTGAACCACCGATGCCTCGTAAAGATCATAAAAATTTGCACCAAATAAAAAAGTCCAATTCTCTGAAACTGTATGGCAGGTTTAAAAAAAAACAAACAAACAAAAAAACAGAAAACACTGGGAAGCCACGGGAACAAAAAAAGCAAAAACTGTCAACTTTTGACCTGGGGACAGGTCTTCTTTAATTTCTCTCACCTGCTATGGTGGATTCTTAAAGTCCTTGATCTGGATGAGCAGTTGTGAACAGCCCAGACTGGTGAAGCAAGATGGACAGATTTGAGCAATGGATGCTTTAATGGATGGCCACGGGAGTGGTAGTCCAAAGAGAAGTCAGAGACTCAGTGAAGGGAGACATGAGAAGCTGAGTAGAGATGTAGCAAACTTGAGAGATGTCGCAAAGATCCAGAGATACTGCAGAGTTGAGTATATAAATAAACTCAGTTGTAGCAATGTAGCATAACCCAGTAGCAAAGCAAAACTGAGTATGTCAAGAGACTCGGTTGTAGCAATGTAGAAGAGTTCAGCAGCACAGTTGAGCTGGGTATGTCAGCAGACAACATTAAAGAAGATTGGCAAGAAAAAGCAGTAACATAAAAGGTAGAAGCTAGAAGGCTAACTACCTGAATTCTTGGGTTCCATGTCTGAGCTGGTCTATAAGACTAGGGAATGTGACCTCATAGGTGTGTGCACTGGGTATCATGCTAACCTGATGAGCAGGAATGCTGGGGAGTCGGCACTGGAGCTGGACAGGTGAGTAACAGTAGCCAGCCACCTTCTGAACTTCATAGCCATGTAATACTAATTTTACAGAGAACTCACTCCTGTCCATACTTGGCTTTGTCACTCAACAATAATGCATTGCAGAGTGCCCTCCATGAAGCAGCACCTGCTACGCGCCGAAAGATCCAACACAGACAACGGCAACCCTGGCACAAAATGCAAACATGTTTTCTTCAGCGTTGTTCAAGATGCGCTGAGTGTCAGTGGAGAAAATCGATTTTAGCAGAGGATTTCATCCACTAAAATTGTATGCTCAAAACTTATAACTCTGCCCTTCATCTGGCCAAACAATACTACTTTACCACCCTCATCATTTCACTAGCTAACAATCCAAAATGTCTTTTTGAAACCTTACACTCCCTCTTGAGCCCTAAAGCACACGCCCCCATTAACAACCTCAGCGGTGAGAATCTGGCTACTCATTTCCTAGAAAAAATCAACCACATCCATCAGGACATTTCTGCCCAATCTCCTCATTGGTTGGATCTCCTTCCCTGTAGAACTTAATGCTCACTTGCGATCTTTGAGCCTGGTACAGAAGAAAAGTTACCCGGCTCCTCACTTCTTCTCAGCCTACAACCTGCAACAGTGACCCTATTCCCTCACATCTCCTGCAGTCTCTCTCACTGGTTGTCACCACTCACCTAACTAAAATAGTTCTGTCTAATTCACTGTCTCTCAGATCACTCTTTTCTTGACCCTTTACAACTTGGTTTCCACGCTTTGCACTCTACTGGAACTGCCCTTACTAAAGTCTCTAACAATCTATATTATTATTATTATTATTTATATAGCACCATTAATTCCATGGTGCTGTACGTGAGAAGGGGGTTACATGCAAAGTTATAGACTTCGTTAACAGTAAACAAATTTACAATGACAGACTGATACAGAGGGGAGAGGACCCTGTCCTTGCGGACTTACATTCTATGGGATAGTGGGGAAGAGACAGAAGGTTGGGGGTGCAGCAGCTCTGGTGGTTTTGTGGCGGTCGTGAGGCAGCAGAATGGTTATTGCAGGCTGTAAGCTTTCCTGAAAAGATGGGTTTTCAGGTTCAGTTTGAAGGATCCGAGGGTGGTGGATAGTCGGACGTGTTGATGCATGGAATTCCAGAGGATAGGTGATATTCGGGAGAAATCTTGGAGGCGGTTGTATGAGGAATGAATAAGTGTGGAGGAGAGTAGGAGGTGTTGGAAGGATCGAAGATTACGTGAGGAAAGATAATGGGAGATTAGTTCAGAGATATAGGGAGGGGACAGGTTGTGGATGGCTTTCTAGGTCAGTGTTAGTAGTTTGAACTGGATTTGTTGGTGAATTGGGAGCCAGCGGAGGGATTTGCAGAGGGGAGAGACAGGGGAGTAGCGAGGAGAGAAGTGGATTAGTCTGTCAGCAGAGTTGAGGACAGACTGGAGTGGTGCAAGAGAGTTGGCAGGGAGGCCACAGAGGAGGGTGTTGCAGTATTCAAGGCGGGAGATAATGAGGGCATGTACAAGAGTTTTAGTAGATTGAGAGCTGAGGAAGGGACGGATTCTGTAAATATTTTTGAGTTGGAGGCGGCAGGAGATGGCGAGAGTTTGAACGTGTGGTTTGAAGGACAGGGCAGAGTCGAGAGTTACTCCGAGGCAGCGGATTTCAGGTGCCGGAGAGAGCGTGATGCCGTTTACCATAATAGATAGATCGAGTAGGGAAGGTACATGAGATGGAGGAAAGATAATGAGTTCAGTTTTGTTTACATTGAGTTTTAGGAAGCGAGAGGTGAAAAAGGAGGATATGGCTGATAGACACGCCGGGATTCTGGACAGCAGAGTGGTGACATCTGGGTCAGAGAGGTAGATCTGAGTGTCATCCGCATACAGGTGGTACTGGAAGCCATGGGACTTTATGAGTTGTCCTAGGCCAAGAGTATAGATGGAAAAAAGTAGGGGCCCCAGGACAGAGCCTTGGGGGACTCCAACAGAGAGAGGGCAGGATGAGGAGGTAGTGTGGGAGTGAGAAAAGCTGAATGTGCGGTCAGAAAGGTATGAGGCAGTCCAGGACAGGGCAAGGTCTTTGATGGCAAGGGAAGAAAGAGTCTGTAGCAGTAGGCAGTGGTCAACTGTGTCGAAGGCAGAGGACAGGTCGAGTAGGAGGAGGATGGAGAACTGTCTGCTAGCTTTGGCTGTGAGTAAGTCATTAGTAATTTTGGTCAGGGCAGTTTCAGTGGAGTGGTGGGGGTAGAAGCCAGATTGGAGGATATCAAGGAGGGAGTTAGATGAGAGGTGAGAGGAAAGTTGAGTATGGACATGCTGTTCAAGGAGTTTGGAGTATTAACTCCACAGTATTAACAGCTAAAGCCAATAGTCACTTCTCCCTGCTGATTCTCCTGGATCTCTCTGCTGCATTCGACACTGTGGATCACCAGTTCCTCCTCACTATGCTCCGCTCTATCGAACTCAAGGTTTCCGTTCTCTCCTGGTTCTCCTCCAACCACTCTGACCGCTCCTTCACTGAATCTTTTGCCAGCTCTTACTCCTCTTCTTGTCCCCTTACCATCAGGGTTCCTCACAGCTCAGTCCTAGGCTCCCTCCTTTCTCTCTATATACAGCCCCTATTAGACAATCAATCAGTAGATTTGGGTTCCAGTATCATCTCTACGCTGAGGACACCCAATTATACCCTTCTTCCCCTGACATTACACCACCCAAATACAAAATACCAAGGATTGTTTGCTGTCTCTAACTTCATGTCCTCCCTCTTTCTGAAACTGATGCCTCCACCTTGTGCCAGTCATTACACTGGTTGCCCATTCGCTACAAAACACAATATAAATTCATATCTCTCACCCACAAATCCCTCTACAGTTCTGCACCGTCCTTTATCTCTTCCTTCATCTATATTACCCTACAAGTACACTCCGTTCTCCGTTCTGAAACTGATCTAAGACTAACATCCTCCATAATCCAAACCTCGCATCCTCTGTATCCAAGGCTTTTCCTGTGCTGCGCCAGTTATCTGGAATGCACTTACCCCGGATGATCCAACTAATACTTAGCCCCACGTTTTTTAAGTATGCTTTAAAAACACATCTCTTAGAACAAAACCTATCACCTCAACTCACTAACTCTCCCCTGTTCCCTCTTTCTAAATATTATTCAGAATCTGCTCATTCCTATTCATCTGTCTCCACATCCTCCATGCCTATGATAAATGCACTTGATAATTGCACTGAAACACGCTGGCTGATGACCGGATCATGCAGCTTTATAGGAAAATCCCTATTTATTATAACTGGTGGATCTGAAATAACCTGCACTTTTCACCCATTGCTTCCCCCACTATTTCTTTGTAGATTGTAAGCTTGCAAGCAGGGCCCTCACTCCTAATGTAACTGTTTATCCTTATATTGAATTTATTGTCTGTATATGTCACCACTTACCGGTAATTGTAAAGTGCTGTGGAATATGTTGGCGCTATATAAATAAAATTATTATTATTATTATTATCATTATATTAGGGAACCTATACCCTTAATAATAAAGGGATTCCTTGGGACCCACCTAAGATATCCATATGCTCTTGTTTGCTTCAAGGAATAGAAGGGAGCGAGAAGAGTGAAGGTTTACTATAGGCCACCTGGTCAGACTGAACATATGGATGAAATCTTTCACATCAGATATCTTTGTTCTCAAAAAAGTATGACATAGCGATCATGGGAGATATTAAATATTCAGATATTTCTTGGGAATCTCTCTGAGGCAAAAATAATGGATCCAGAAAATTCTTATATTCTCTTGCTGACAACTTTATCTTTCAAAAGGTAAAAGAGAGGAGAAGAGGTTCTGCAATATTAGACCTTATCCTTATCAACAGGGAGAAAATGGTTGAGGAAGTAAAGGTGATGGAAAATTAAGGAGGCAGCAATCATGCTTTACTCAAATTTTAGATTACCAGAGAAAATAATAATAATAAGGAAGACCAGAGAGGACGCAGACTTTAGGCTATGTGCACACGCTGCGGATTCACCTGCGGATTGGCCTCTGCGGATACGCAGGTAAAACCACAGGTAAATTGACCTGCGGTTTTACCGTCGGATTGGCCACCGGTTTTCCGCTGCAGTTTGACACCTGGACAGTGGAATAGGTGGCAAACCACAGCAGAATCTGCAGAAAGAATTGACATGTCAATTCTTTCTGCGGATTAAAAACCGCAGCTTTTCCGCAGTGTAAAAACCGCAACATGTGCACTGCGGATTGTAAATCCCATAGACTCAGTGTCAGACTGAAGAACATGGGGCCCACCAGAGGATTTGATCCTGAAGGCCCATCTTTCTACCCCACTCAAGGGGCCAATAACAGCTGCAATGTTTGCACTATGAACGCTCCTGAAGAGGAAGTCAGGGCCCACCGGAGGATTCTCCGGTTCTCTGGTGGGCCAGTCCAACCCTGCATAGACTTACATTGTGCTGTACACTGTCTGCAGAACTGCTGCGGATCCGCAGAGGCCAAATCCGCTGCGGATCCACAGCAGAATCCGCAGCGTGTGCACATGTGGGGAGGAGAACTCCCGTAGAGTGTCTGTGCCGGAACCAGGGGGGCCGCCATCTGGGTTCCTGAAGGAACGGTACCGGGGGGGCAATGAAGGAGAGGGCACGACTGGAGGTGACAGGGCAACAGGGGTCGGGGCGAGGATAAAAAAGGAGCATGGAGCGCGCTGAGAGTTCAGATGGCAGAGAGGCTGACAGGAGACAGGAAGCCGTGGAGGAGAGAGAGCCGACTTAACTGACGTTGTTCCACGGGGAGACCGTCGGGGGTCTGTGGAGGGTAAGCGACGAACTCACCGACAAGAGATTTGTGCTTTACTCGAACCTGGGCCTGCCCCCGACCCACGGTCAGCCACAGCCGTTACCGCTGTTCCTCGCTCTGGTGCGGCAGGTCCACAACCCAGAGCCGCCGCTGAGATTTCACATCAGCGTCGGCTTTCCCACTGCCTCCCTGCCTAAGCCTGCGGCCTCTTCATCTGCCATCTTGTCACAGTCGGCAGTTGAGGCCTACTTCCCGTCAGCAAAGGAACCCTTAGCGTAGGCCTGCCAACGGTCACTTCTGAAAACTGCGACACAACCCCTCTTCAGCGCGGGAGCCTGATAAGACTTTCTGCAAGGCCTACCCCGCTGTGTTTATATGGAGTCATCTCCACAAAGGACTACTTCAGGGCCTGTTGCGCCCCCAGCTGCAGGATTACTTCAGGGCCCATTGCGCACTCAACTTCAGGATTACCCCAGGGCCTGTTGCGCCCCAACGGCAAAGAACCTTCAGGGCCTGTGTGCCCCAAGCTTCAGGAATAGTCCAGGGCGTGTTGCGCCCCAACAGCAAAGATCCTTTAGGGCCTGTTGTGCTCCAACTCCTCCTGGGTGCTGAGACGCCCAGGGGTCACGGCCGTCTTCAGCAGCTGAACTTATCGGCAGCGGCGTCAAAGCAGCCACATCCGCAACGCCAAAGTAGATGCACCAGCGACACCGAAGAGCGTCCGGAAGGATAAGTTGACTTTAGGATATAAGGACCCATAGTCGGCCATCGCGAGGCCCATAATAGCCGGCTTTGCCAGGTTAGTTGCATTCTTGATAAGAAAAGTATTGTTATTGTTGTTGAGTCCCTGCATGGACAATTGTTGTTATCCCTTTTTGGTTGCTCAGCATAGCCCTAGCGGCTTCAGTTCATAAACGTACTTTCCAAAACCACACTCAGTCTCGTGTCTCGTCACTGCATCCTGAGAACCTGCTGGTACCTACACACATACCCTTAAGGTTGGACTTTAGAAATGCAGATTTTAACCCCTTAATGTCCATTGAGGTGCACAGTCCGTCATGGGCGGTTTTAACTTACTGCACCAGGACGGACTGTGCACGTCATGGCTTTGAATTGCTACTGCGTCTAAACACGCATGACAGTTCAGTGCCGACAGCTGTCTATGACAGCTGACAGGCATGGCAAGGGGTGCAGGGACCCTTGCAGTCGGTCCCTGCACCTCAAGCACTGTGTCTGGTCAGTCAATCTGACTGACCAAACACAGCAGCAATTGGGCAGGAGAGGCTGAAATTTCAGCCTCTCCTGCCCGATCTCAGTGCAGGAGCTCAGCGCTGCAGTGGCTGAGCTTCTGCACTGACAGCCAGGAGCGGCGCCCCTGCTGTCCCTGGCTGTCAACGTTAACCCCCTCACTGCTGCGATCGAGCGCGATCGCAGCATTCAGGGGGGAAGGCAGAGGGTATGGGGCTCCCTCTGCTTCAGGTTGGCGTCCCCGCGATGTAATCGCGGGGCCCGACCTGTGCCATTATGACCCAGGGGTGTCATGACAACCTCCGGGTCATTCACCTACGGAAAGCTGCAGAGACCATGCTCACAGCTGATGTAAAGTAGACATGTGGGAAATGTTATTTATAAACTATTTTTGTGACATATCTCTCTGATTTAAGGGCATAAAAATTAAAACTTTGAAAATTGCAAAATGTTAAAAATTTCACCATACTTCAGTTTTTTTCATAAATAAACGCAAGTCATATCAAAGAAATTTTACCACTAACATGAAGTACAATATGTCACAAAAAAACATTCTCAGAATCAGCAGGACCCGTTGAAGTGTTCCAGAGTTATAAGCACATAAAGTGACAGTGGTCTGATTTAAAAATTAAGGCCTGGTCTTTAACCTACAAAATGGCTTGGTCGTTAATGGGTTAATGGACTCAGAAAGAGGGCAGGAAAGGTCCAATGGCTGGATATTCTAAAGGACAGAAATGTCCAAGAAAGATGGTAGATTTTGCTAAATGAAATTCTTACTGCACAATCGGTAAATATCCCAAAAAGAAGGAAGAAGTGGATGCATTTAAAGAGACCAGGATGGATGAACTCAGACCGTAAACACATGTTATAAAGGAAAAAAATAATGTATAGCAAATGGAAAGAGGGGGACATATATAAAAAATATAATCGTGTCTGCAGGGAATGCAGGGCAAGTGTTAAAAGAGCTAAAGCCAGTAATGAAGTAAGACTTGCATGGGAGACCAAAACCAATAAAATGGATTTGGGGGTATGTCAAAAGCAAAAGAAAAGTCAAAGATGCTATAGGATTTTTACAGGATGAAAAGGGTGACGTGGTCAAAAATGATGTTGAGAAGGCCGAAATTTTAAATTATTATTTTGCATCTCTTTTCTCTAAGAAAGCAATTGCAACATTAACTGATCTTCATATTGCCATCAAAGGAATACAAGAATCCACACTATCTATAAACAGAGAGGTGGTGAGGGAACACTTTGCTAATTTAAATAAATTTAAATCTCCTGGTCCAGATTAATTACATCCTAGGGTACTGAAAGAGTTAGCGGAGGAAATTACAGAACCATTAGCCAGAATTTTTGAAATTTCCTGCAGAACAGGAGAAGTCCCAGAAGATTGGAGAACTGCAAATATTGTCCCTATCTTCAAAAAAGGAAAGAAGTTGGAGCCAAGAAATTACAGGCCAGTGATCCTTACTTTTATACCAGGAAAAATATTTGAACAAATTAAACAGCGTATATGTAAGTTCTTAGATAAGAAAACATTAAATAAGCAGAGTCAGCATGGGTTTGTAGCAAATAAGTCATGCCAGACTAATCTAATTTCCTTCTATGATTGAATCACTGACTGGTGGATCAGGGAAATGAGGTAGATATAGTATATCTCAACTTCAGCAAAGCATTTCATAAAGTATATCATTCTATCCTTATTGAAAAAATGATCAAGTATGGGATTGACAAGGCTACTGTTAGGTGGATTTATAACTGATTCAGTGATCGTACTGAAAGAGTGGTAGTAAATGGTTGCACATCCAATTGTAACAGTGTTTCAAGTGGGGTACCACAAGGCTCTGACGTGGCCCCAGTGTTGTTCAACATTTTTATAAATGATCTAGATAAGGGAACTGAAGGCAAAACTAGTCAAATTTGCAGATGCAAAGCTAGAAGGGATAGCTAACATAGGGGAGTCAAAGGAAGGATTCAGAAGGATCTAGATAAGCTTGATCAATTTACAGAATAAGAGGAATAGAACTAAGCAACAGCACATGCGAAAAAGATGGGTATACTAATAGATCACAGGCTGCACATGAGTCCACAGTGTGATGCAGCAGCAAAAAAAAGGCAAACACGATATAGAGATGTATTAAAAGAAGGAAGCATAGAGTCTAGATCACATGAAGTAATTATCCCCCTCTACTCCTCCTTGGTCAGGTCTCATCTGGAATACTGTGTCCAGTTCTGGGCACCACATTTAAAAAAACATTGAAAAACTGGAGCAAGTTCAACGAATAGCTACCACGATGGTGAGCAGACTGCAAAGAATGTCCTACGAGGAACGGTTAAAAGATCTGGGAATGTTTAGCTTACAAAAAAGAAGACGAAGAGGAGACTTAATAGCTGTCTACAAATATCTGAAGGGATGCCACAATGTAGAAGGATCATCTTCATTTTCATTTACACATTGAAACATGCGAAGCAATGAAATGAAACTAAAAGGGAGAAGAAACGGATTAGATATTAGCAAAAAAACTTTTTGACAGTGAGGGTGATCAATGAGTGGAACCGGTTGCCACGAGAGGTGGTGAGTTCCCCTTCAATGGAAGTCTTCAAACAGAGGCTTGACAGACATCTGTCTGAGATGGTTTAGTGACTTCTGCATTGAGCAGGGGGTTGGACACAATGACCCTGGAGGTCCCTTACAACTGTTAAAATTCTATGATTCTACTAGATTATGGCCCGATGCTATCGCATCGGGAGGATGCGATAGCATCACACCTCTTGCCATGTTAACCCTCAACACACACACTCCTCTCACCTTTCACCATCTCCACTCACTCTTTCACTCCACATACGACCCCTTCTCTCACTCCGTCTCTCATACTCACGCCGTCATCGCCGCTGCTCCACGATCCTCGACATCTTCTTCCGCCGGCGCCATCCTGGATCCAGACGTTTTCCACGCCAGCGACATGTTCTTGCGGCGACGCCATCTTGACTATCGCGGGATTTCGCCGATCCAAAATGGCGTCGCCGCAAGAACATGTCGCCGGCGTGGAGGACGTCTGGATCCAGGATGGCGCCGGCGGAAGAAGATGTCGGGGATCGTGGATCAGCGGCGATGACGGCGTGAGTATGAGAGATGGAGTGAGAGAAAGGGTCGTATGTGGAGTGAAAGAGTGAGTGGAGATGGTGAGAGGAGTGTGTGTGTTGAGGGTTAACATGAAAAGAGGTGTGCGGTGACGTCACCGGTTACAACTGGACGGAAGTTGTTACAACCGGAAGCTGCTTAGGGCATTTATTATTATAGATGATTCTAAGAGGAGGAAATACTAGGTCCTGTTGGTGTAGAATACTGGAGAACTTGTGGCGGTATCCCTATTATTTGTATATATACTATGTGACATACTGTATGTACATCCCAAAATAAAGGAAAGTGTTCAATCTTACATTTACACTTTTGTGATACAATTGTATTCATAGTCACTTGTTACAGAGGCAAGTCACACAAATCTAGATGGATGGCTTACTTCACAGACCAAGGCATTTACACACAGCGATTTGTGCATCTTGAATTGACATTTTTAAATTACTGGAGATCCTCAATTTTATTTTCAAAACTTGTCACTTCCTGCAAACACAAGCTGAAATGGTGATGAATGAAATGAGTTGAGCTTTACATTTTTTTTGACGTGCATATTCTGAACATTTTTTTTAATGTAGTCTAAGCTTAGATTAAGTGAACATATTATATGGCTACAAAACTATTTGTGATTCAGTTTCACGTTAGTTACCTGATGCAAACTCAAAAATCAAATTAAAAGTATAACCAAAAGAGACCATAACTGTAAAATATCCAAATTTCTGAAAAAAAAATGAAAATATCCATAAAATGTGGATCCACTAATGGAAACAAACGTGCAAACTATGAGGCTCCATTTGAAGCAAGTAAATCTTAATGACAGATGAGTCATATAAGGTTGGATCCCATTTATCAGTAAGTGTCATTGAGCAAGGGAGTTTCCAAAGCAACATGAGACAACTAACACATGCTAAATAGTTGGTGTCTGGATTGCAGGTGCATTAGTCACACAATCTGCAATGAGTCAATAGATGGCGAACAAGGACAAAGGGGACTGACAGGGTTGAACGCCAGACGTCAATTGAAAGGAGTTTAAAGAGAGTCCAAGCCATTTCTGATCACATGAACACAGCCTATATTAAACTCATCCTAAAGGGCGATAAACCCACTGATAACCCGGCCAACTTTCACCCTATCTCTTTGATCAACCAGGATTTAAAAATTGTGGCAAAAATTATGGCAGACAGACTGGCAGGGATTCTTCCTAAACTATTGGGACCTGAACAAGCGGGATCTGTGAGGGGGAAATCAGCGGTAGGAAACATAAGACGTTCAATGATGGTGCTGGAGGCAGTGAGGCTGGGAGACCATCGGGGAGGAGCTCCAGCCATGGTCATGCTAGATGCAGAAAAAGCGTTTGATAGTGTGGGGTGGCCATGGCTGGAGCAGGTGCTGGATAAGTTTGATGTGCAGGGAGGATTCAGAAACCTCCTGTCCTCGATATATACTAATCCCAAAGCCAGAGTTCATACAACGGGGTTTTTGTCAGACATATCATCATTAGGGAAAGGTATGAGACAGGGCTGCCCCCCTTTCGCCGCTATTGTTTAATCTAGCCATTGAGTCGCTTGCCAGGTTTATCAATGCGGGCCCAAGCTTCCAAGGGATTAAAGTGGGCGAAGGAGAGATAAAATCTAGTTTCTTTGCGGACGATATTATTCTTTATATGGCAGACCCAAGTAGAGACCTTCCTGCCTTAATGAGGGAGTTGGACACCTTCGGAGAGATATCGGAGTTTAGACTTAATAAAACTAAGTGTGAGGCTATGTTTCTTACTCATAGGCCTCAAGGAATTGACCAATTAGAACGGGGACAGGCTTCCATACATGGCATACCAATAGCAAGAAAGGCGATAAAATATTTGGGGATCTTTTTGGGGAAAGACTCAAGAGATATCTATAGACTTAACTATGCCCCCATTATAAATAAAATAATACAGGAACTAAAAAGGTGGAAAGACCTGCCACTGTCGCTCTTGGGAAGGAACTATCTGATCAAGATGATCACCTTTTCCCATCTACTGTATCCCCTGCAAACATTGCCCCTCCTTTTAAGACATGTAGATATAAACAAGCTCAACAAAGCCTTTTCTGACTTTCTATGGAGAGAAAGAAAAAGTAGAATCAGCAAAAGTATATTGAAGCTAACGAGGGATGAGGGGGGATAGCACTGCCCAACATCAGAGGGTACAATCTGGCCTGCATTGCCAGACACATTCTTGACTGGCAAAGACGCACTAGCAAACACTCAGACTACACATTGGAGTCGGACTGGTGTAAGCCCTGGGACCTCACAGCGATCTTGCACTCCTCAAGCACGACATTAGACCCGAAGGTGAGAAACTCAGTGATCTTTCAGGACACTAGGGCGGCTTGGAAGGCCATAAGATGCAAACTAGGCATGTCATGGAGGATATCTAAATATTTGACACCATGGGGACACCCCGACTTTAGTCAGTGAAAAGATAATGCTCTGTTTCAAATCTGGAGGGAAAAAGGAGTTAGAACTATGGGGGACCTGATGCAGATTCAAGAAAACAGATGGATGACGGCAGACGAGATTTTTCTCAGGTGGGGACTTGACCCTTCTCATATCTTGCA
Organism: Dendrobates tinctorius; assembly: GCF_039654945.1. Taxonomy (NCBI): domain Eukaryota; kingdom Metazoa; phylum Chordata; class Amphibia; order Anura; family Dendrobatidae; genus Dendrobates; species Dendrobates tinctorius. The sequence continues at coordinate 7,497,518 of NW_027361823.1, read as the reverse complement.
ATATGCTCAGCTGCGACACCATTTATTCTCCAAATTATGAGACATACATAAAGAGTGTTATTCTTCGGAACTCAACAATCTTCTTTCAAGACACACATCTGAAGTGAATATCTCAACTATTTACCGGACCATGGGGGGAACCCTACTGCATTCGGGTCCACAAGAGCTGTTCAAGGGTTGGGAAACTAGACTGCAGGAAACAGGGTTAGGAGAATTGATTCTGTCTGGGTGGAATGAGTTGCGTAAGCATGTAAGTAATGAAAGATGGAGGGATACTCACTTCCGAATGATACATAGAGCCATACTAGGCTTCAATTTACCGGTCACACAAACTCACAAGGAGAGGCGGCAGGCATGCCCAAAATGCGACACCCCCAAGACAGACATGTTCCATTGTATATGGGAATGTGGTCTCGTACACACTCAGTGGGAGGAAATTAAAAATTGGGCAGGAGGCCTGATGAACATACACTTCCCACTAGACAAAATGCTATGGATTTTTCATAAGAGCACTGATTTAAGGCTGACCAAGTCAAACACTCAGCTATTTCACACAGTTGCAATCCTGTACAAAACACTTATTTGAAGTCAATGGTTGGATGGGAGTATACTGGGTCTCCAGCAGCTGCTGGTGGAACTAAAGAGGGTGATGACTCTAGAGAAAATAGAAGCAGAAAGCGACAAAGACAGTAAGATGACAATATTTTTCTCAAAATGGAAGGATTTTATTTTGCAACAGTTTTCCAGCGAGAACATCATTGCTCTGGTCTCACCCTTCCGGAACACATCCTGGTACAACCTAGAAGACTGGCAGGGAACGTTGGGTGGCTTGAGATTAGGGGTAGACCCACGGTCATGAAACAGGGGGCAGAAAAGTAGAGGGAGAACCAGGTCGAGAGGTGTAAAGTTCATTTATGATTATGAAAGCATCACATGAGTAAATTGGAGGGTAGGGGGGAAGAGGGGGGTTACACTGTTGTGTTATTTGACAATTTCTACCAGCAATTCTGAATTGTTCATATTAAACGGGTATTTGTAAAGGCACTTTTGAGATGTAGTACTTATGTTTGACTTTTGTACTTATATGTGTCTTTCTTTGAAAACTCAATAAAAAGGATTTAAAAAAAAAAAAGAAAGGAGTGTAAAGAAGAAGCAGTAAAATACCACAAAGTGACCTCACAAAAAAATACTAAATGCTACATAGTGTGAGGAAATAAGAATCCTAGAATGTTAGAGTTGGAAGGGACCTCGAGGGTCATCGTGTACAACCGTCTGCTTAATGCAGGATTCACTAAACCATCTCAGGCAGATGTCTGTCCAGCCTCTGAAGACTTCCATTGCTGCTAAATATTTGACTAAGGCTAGTTTCACACTTGCTTTTTTTGCAGCGCGTTTTTCCCGCAAAAAAACGCATTGAAAAAACGCATACAAAAGCATACAACTGCTGCGTTTTTTTCAAGCATTTTTATGAGCATGCATGAAAAAAACGCAGCGTTTTTATGCGTTTGTATGCGTTTTTACCGCGTTTGTGTTTTTTTCCAACATTAGGTGGCCCCTCACACTAACCCAAACCATGACTTTACTAACCCTAAACCTGACCCTAACCCTAACCCTAACCCTGACCCTAACCCTTAACCAAATCATACTTAACCCTAACCCAAACCCTAAACCCTAACTAACCCTAACCCTAACCCTAACCCTGACCCTAACCCTAACCCTAACCCTGACCCTAACCCTAACCCTGACCATAACCCTAACCCTGACCCTAACCCTAACCCTAACCCTGACCCTAACCCTTAACCAAACCATACTTAACCCTAATCCTGACCCTAACCCTGACCCTAACCCTTAACCAAACCATACTTAACCCTAACCCTGACCCTAACCCTAACCCTGACCCTAACCCTAACCCTGACCCTAACCCTTAACCAAACCATACTTAACCCTAATCCTGACCCTAACCCTGACCCTAACCCTTAACAAAACCATACTTAACCCTAACCCTGACCCTAACCCTAACCCTGACCCTAACCCTAACCCTGACCCTAACCCTAACCCTAACCCTAACCCTGACCCTAACCCTTAACCAAACCATACTTAACCCTAATCCTGACCCTAACCCTGACCCTAACCCTTAACCAAACCATACTTAACCCTAACCCTGACCCAAACCCCAACCCTAACCCTGACCCTAACCCTAACCCTAAACCCCCTTAACTAACCCTAACTCTAACCCAAACCCCTAAATTCCATGGTTAAAAAAAAAAACGCATATGCAAAAAAACGCATACATGAGCATGCCAGTGCGCACATATGCGCATCCATAGGCTATAATGGCCATTTTTAGCGCAAAACGTGCGCATATGTGCGCATGCGCTTTTTTGCAGGGCCAAAAAATGCAACATGCTGCGTCTGGAAAATACAAACGCACACCCCAAAAAAACGCAGCGCATGAAAATCGCATACATGCGCTTACAAGCGTGCAGGTATGCGCACCCATGTTAAATATAGGGGAAAAAACGCATGCGCACATATGCGTTTTTTTCCAGCGCTAAAAAACGCAAATGTGAAACCAGCCTAAGACTCAATGGCAGCAAATTTACTAGTATTTAAAGGGAACCTGTCATGTGGAAAGATGTTATTAACCTGCAGATATGGGGTTAATCTGCAGGTTAATAGCATTCTGAAACTGCCCGGCATCAACACCTATACCCCCGATGCTGGGAGGAAATTAACTTTATTCTTCTCGGCAGCGTCTGGATTTCAGTCATGGAGGAGGCACCAGTGTGGGTTCAGTCAACGTTCTGTGTATAGAGTGTAACTGTCAGGGTCCTGTCAGCGCCGGCGTGCAGCCTCCGCTGAGCAGGGACTCACCCATACTGTAGGGGGGCCTGGGGTCAGGTACGGCCGGAAAGTACAGACAAACAGGACCTGGGGACGCTGAAGTTTAGTAAGCAGTGAAGGACCTACGGTCATGTGACTGCAAGGGGCGGGGCTTAGCGTTCTGCTGCCAGAGATCGGCAGGACACAGCTACAGGAATGCTCAGAGTCAGGCAAAACGGAGGTCATACGCAGAGATAGCAGTAAAGTACCAGGGATGAGACAGGACGGATAGTCGGGGCCAAGCAGGGGTCAAAACCAAACAGACATAGAAGGTACCAAGCAGAATCCAACAAGCAATATCCAGAGAACAGACCGAGTCGTACACAAAGTATCAGGCAACTAGGGCATGCCCAACACCAACCCTGCAGGTAGATTGTCCAGAACCAAACAACTTAGGTTTTCCACATGAGTAGCGCCCACTCTGAGCGCAAATAAATCAGACATGAAAAGAATTCCCTCTTTAGTGAGGGGGGAGGCGTCAATGGCCACCACCTTGATCTGAACCTTGAGCCTAACTGTCCCTATCTTGCAGCGTGTGACCAATTGGGAGTCAATGAGATTAATGGATGATCCGCAGTCCACGAATGCTGTAGAGGGAAAAGAACTACCGTCCACAAACAGTTCCACATGAAGTAAAACTTTAGAAAATGAGGAAAAGGGTACCTGAGGGTATGAGTAGTCTCCCCGCTGACTACCCAGACCTAGTTGTTTCCTGCCGACCGGGTCGAAGACGGGCAATCAGGACACTCCCTTTTCCAATGTCCCGTTTTACCGCAGTAAAAGCATAACTGCTTGTCCTTCCGGCGTTTCCTCTCCGTATCCTTCAGGGAGAGGGCGCCTACGTCTATGAGCTCAAGGGCAGTCTCTTTTCCACTGGGGAACAATGGAGTCTCCACCTGCATCACCCCTCTGGCCCGCAGCCTGCAGTCCATCCGGACGGCCTGGGTCATGGAGTCCTCGAGAGAGTTATGTGGGGGATGTAACGCCAAGGCTTCCTGCAGCCGCTCGGACAAGCCTCTGCGAAAGACACCTCGAAGCGCGGCATCGCCCCAAGAGATCTCTGCAGCCCAGCGACGGAATTCAGTACAAAACCACTCAGCCGAGTGTTTCCCCTGACAGACGCTCATCACCTTGTCCTCTGCCAATCGCACTCGGTCAGGCTCATCATATATGTGCCCGAGGGCCTCAAAGAATGCATTCACAGACACTCTCTCGGGGCAGTGGGAGGAAGGGAGAAAGCCCAAGCTTGTGGGGACCCTCTTAATACGGACATAATGACCCCTACCTTCTGGTTTTCGTCCCCAGAGGAACATGGTCTCAAACTAAAAAAAAGTTTGCAACCCTCCATGAAGATCCTGAACTCCTTTTTGTTCCCAGAAAAGAAGTCAGGCAGTTTAACAGGTGGTCCATCACTCTCCCCAGCCCCCAGAGACCCAGCAGATAAAGCCCCTCGCACAGTCTCAGAAACTTGCTGGTGAGAACGAGCAAGAGCTTGCTGCTCCAGAGATAAACCCTGAAACATCTGACTCAGATTTTTCATCTGGTCAGCCAGAGACTGTATGGAATCCATAATTCTCTTCACAAAAAAAACCAAAAAACTTAATGGTCAGTTATAATGTCAGGGTACTGTCAGCGCCGGCGTGCAGCCTCCGCTGAGCAGGGACTCACCCGTACTGTAGGGGGACTCGGGTCAGGTACGGCCGGAAAGTACAGACAAATAGGACCTGGGGACGCTGAAGTTTAGCAAGCAGTGAAGGACCTACGGTCATGTGACTGCAAGGGGCGGGGCTTAGCATCCTGCTTCCAGAGATCGGCAGGACACAATTACAGGAATGCTCAGAGTCAGGCAAAACGGAGGTCATACACAGAGATAGCAGTAAAGTACCAGGGATGAGACAGGACGGATAGTGGGGGCCAAGCAGGGGTCAAAACCAAACAGACATAGAAGGTACCAAGCAGAATGCAACAAGCAATATCCAGAGAACAGACTGAGTCGTGCACAAAGTATCAGGCAACCAGAACACAGCACAAACACACTCAGGGGTCAACACAGCTCTGCCAAGAGCGAAAGTATAACTAAAGGGGATGGAAGCTTCCTGAGGCTATAAGAAACTTTCCCAGAACCAATGAAAGGCCACTATAATAAGCCCCAGGTGTGCAGGTAAGAGTCTGCACTGAGATCAAAACATTAACCCCAGAAGTGCAGGTCCACCAGCACTGGTATCATGACAGTAACCTCATTCCCGTCAAGGTGAGCTGTTCATGTACCTAGAATAAAGTGTAGGGGATTCCTGCTACCACATATTATGTCACCCTACAACATACAGTAAGTCTGGGAGTAGGACCACTGTGACGCTCATTTGTGAAGGCCCCTTCATGGCGTTGCCCACGTGGTCACATCACTTCTGAACAATGGCACGTAATGATCCATTCAGTACCTCAGATGAAATAAGATGCCACATATCAAGCCTAAGGTGTTAAACCATGTCTACACAAAGCATCAGAAGGAATTTACATGGCATTGGGCTATGAGACAGTCGTCCAGTTACAGGTTGTTATAACTTTATATACTCTGTAATGGAGGTCAGTGACGTGGATCAGAAAAGAGGCCTGAGCTCATAGGTTTTCAGTTCTGTAGTGTTTATCAGAATCAAGCAGGTTTACAGATAAGACACAGCAGGGTAAAAGCAGATGAAGATAATAATGCAGTGAGCAAACGTACAGACCGTGGAGACGTATGAAGTCCAAGTTGCCAGATCCAGAGACCTGGGGAGCAGGCCAGGCCTGCTAGCAGGAAACAGTCCTTGAAGCAGAGGTGGGTGCAGAGCTGATCCTGAAGAAACAAGTCTTTACAATGAGACCAAGATTCACAGGCAGGCGGGGTATCCCAAGGTAACAAAGAGACGAGCTAGGTAGCAGTCCTTCCAGCTTGATAACAAGTCCAAGATCAAGTAATCTCAAGCAATGAGTAATCATACAGAGCATCCTTATATACAGAGCAGACAGGAACAAGAGAGAACACAGGAAATAAGATGGCCCCCGTTGAGGCTCGTGACTCCATCTTGGATGAGGGCAAAAATGAACTAAACTAAGGGCAAAGTAGAAACTGAGCGACAGACATAAGGCAAGGATTTCAGAGAAACGGATATGCAGGCCAAGTCCTTACACAGGTATTCCATTGATCTCAAGCCTGAAAATGGAGGTCTATCCTCTTTACCAATGAGTCCTGATTTTGTCTTGGACACAAATGTATTCGGACAACTGTTCAGCACATTCTACTCTCTCCTCCGCCCACCACTGCCACCTCCAACTCCCCTCATCTCTGCTGAGGACTTTGCCACCTTCTTCAAAACCAAGATTGACCAAACAAGGCAAACCTTTACAGTTCCACCACCCCAACCGCTCCACATACCAGACCTCTGCCCTTCCCTAATAACCTCCCTCACCAACATCACTGAAGGAGAACTTACTCATCTCCTTTCCAAATCACGCCTCATCACCTGTGCACTTGACCCCATCCCTTCCCACCTGCTCCCCAACCTCACTAACATGATCATTCCAGCCCTAACCCATCTCTTCAACCTATCCCTAACCTCTGGTACCTTCCCCTCTGCCTTCAAACATGCCACCATAACACCCATCCTCAAAAAACTAACCTTGACCCAACTGCTCTGCCCAGCTATCGCCCCATATCACTGCTCCAGTTTGCTTCCAAACTCCTTGAACAGCATGTCCATGCTCAACTTTCCTCCCACCTCTCATCTAACTCCCTCCTCGACATCCTGCAATCTGGCTTCCACCCCCACCACTCCACTGAAACTGCCCTGACCAAAATTACTAATGACTTACTCACAGCCAAAGCTAACAGACAGTTCTCCATCCTCCTCCTTCTTGACCTGTCCTCTGCCTTCGACACAGTTGACCACTGCCTACTGCTACAGATTCTTTCTTCCCTTGGCATAAAAGACCTCGCCCTGTCCTGGATTGCCTCATACCTTTCTGAACGCACATTCAGTGTTTCCCACTCCCACACTACCTCCTCATCCCACCCCCCCTCTGTTGGAGTCCCCCAAGGATCTGTCCTGGGGCCCTTACTTTTTTCCATCTATACTCTTGGCATAGGACAACTCATAAAGTCCCATGGCTTTCAGTACCACCTGTATGTTGATGACACTCAGATCTACCTCTCTGGCCCAGATGTCACCACTCTGCTGTCCAGAATCCCAGAGTGTCTGTCAGCCATATCCTCCTTTTTCACCTCTCGCTTCCTAAACCTCAACGTAGACAAAACTGAACTCATTATCTTTCCTCCATCTCATGTATCTTCCCTACCCGATCTATCTATTAAGGTAAATGGCATCACGCTCTCTCCCACACCTAAAAGCCGCTGCCTTGGAGTAAATCTCGACTCTGCCCTGTCCTTCAAACCACACGTCCAATCTCTTGCCACCTCCTGTCGCCTCCAACTCAAAAATATTTCCAGAATCCGTTCCTTCCTCAGTCCTCAATCTACTAAAACTCTTGTACATGCCCTCATCATCTCCCGCCTTGACTACTGCAACACCCTCCTCTGTGGCCTCCCTGCTAACTCTCTTGCACCACTCCAGTCTGTCCTCAATTCTGCTGCCCGACTAATCCACCTGTCTCCTCACTACTCCCCTGTCTCTCCCCTCTGCAAATCCCTCCATTGGCTCCCAATTCCCCAACGAATCCAGTTCAAACTACTAACACTGACCTACAAAGCCATCCATAACCTGTCCCCTCCCTATATCTCTGAACTAATCTCCCAATAACGTACTCTTCGATCCTCCCAAGACCTCCTACTCTCCTCCACACTTATTCGTTCCTCACACAACCACCTCCAAGATTTCTCCCGAATATCCCCTATCCTCTGTAATGCCATGCCTCAACACGTCCGATTATCCACCACCCTTGGATCCTTCAAACGGAACCTGAAAACCCATCTTTTCAGGAAATCTTACAGACTGCAATAACCATTCTCCCGCCTCACCACCTTCTGAGCTGCCGCCTCATCACCACCGGTGCTGCAGCACCCCCGACCTTCTGTCTCTTCCCCGCTATCCTGTAGAATGTAAGTCCGCAAGGACAGGGTCCTTTCCCCTCTGTACCAGTCTGTCATTGTAAATTTGTTGTGGAAACTTGTTTACTGTTAACGATATCTATAACTTTGTATGTAACCCCCCTTCTCAAGTACAGCACCATGGAATTAATGGCGCTATATAAATAAATAATAATAATATTTAAACACATCTGGGCAACGCCATGAAAAGGACTTCACGAAGGAGCCGTTTTTTGTCTTGGACACAAATGTAGCCGGAGATTTGTTTAAACACATGTGGGCAACACCACAACATCAGCACAACAACATCAAGCTGCATGTTGCTGGTGCTATGGTGAGCAGCCTGTGTTGCCTAAATGTGCTGCCATATTCTGCAGCGTTTCTTAACTTCATGCACATCGGGGACATCATTTGTCGACAATTATAGAGAATTCTAATGATTTTCTTGCCCAAGTGTATGAGGTGTGCAAGAACATTCCTCAGGCTATGATTAATAACCTCATTGATAGCAGCCAAGGTGTGTAAGTGCGGGGATTTCTGCACATGGCGCTCATACTTGATGTTGAATAAATCGAAATGTTTTGAAAATTTTGTTTTTCTTTTTTCATCATTTACATATCACTAACATTTCTATCCACCCAACGATTTACATAATTCCACTACTTTTCCTTCTTGCCATTGCAATTTCAATGTTAAGGAGTTATTAATAAAGTCTCAAAATTAACTATTTCAATGATGATAAAAATCTCCAGGGTTACTGACTACAAGCTATAATTGTCTTGAGGACTGTTGCAGAGGACTGTATGAGTTATACAGTCTCGTCCGAATTGGACAAGAGCTATCTATAGTTTTGATAGCACTTGTTACTATTTTATTGTATGGGGGCTGTGCACATGTCCAATTTTTTTGCTCAGAGTAAGTCCAAGGATAAAATTGCAGCATGCATGATATGCCTCCGAGAATCGTATGACACTCACCCATTTAACTCTATGGGTCTGTGGAAAAAAATTGCAATGCACTAGCATGACATCTGATTGCAGTTCGAGTTTCACAGACTGACAGAATGGAGTAGACAGGGAAACTTTTTTCTTTCCATGTCTGAGAAAATCGTATCACACTCTGATCAAACTCAGAGTATGATTAGCATAGTCGGACAGATTTTCTCGGATGTGTAGAAAATGGTCGTCTGCACCACTCCCAAGTCTGATTCTCTAGTCATACAGTGGGGAAAATATGTATTTGACACAGTGAAGATTTTGCAAGTTTTTCAGCCTACAAAGAATGGAGAGGTCTGTAATGTCTATCATAGTTACAGTTCAACTGTGAGAGACAGAATCTAAAAATAAAATATAGAAAATCACATTGTATGATTTTTATATAATTAAATTGCATTTTATTGCATGAAATAAGTATTTGAACACCTAGTGATCAGCTAGAATTTTGGCTCTCACAGATCTGTTAATTTTTTCTTTAAGAACCCCTCCTACTCTGCACTCATTACCTGTATTTATTGCACCTGTTTAAACTTGTTACCTGTATAAAAGACAACTGTCCACACACTCAATCAATCACATTCCAACCTCTCCACCTCGGCCAAGACCAAAGAGCTGTCTAAGGACACCAGGGACAAAATTGTAGACCTGCACAAGGCTGTGATGGGCTACAGGACAATAGGCAAGCAGCTTGGTGAGAATGCAACAACTGTTGGCATAATTATTAGAAAATAGAAGATACATAAGATGACCGTCAATTTTTTTTATCTGAAGCTCCATACAAGATCTCGCCTCGTGGGGTGAGGATGATTCTGAAAAAGGTGAGTAAGAAGCCCAGAACAACACAGGAGCACATGGCCAATGATCTGAAACGAGCTGGGACATTACAGTTAGTAACACACTACGCCGTCATGGATTAAAATCCTGCAGGGCACGTAAAGTCGCCCTGTTCACACCAGCACATGTTCAGGCACATTTGAAGTTCACCAATCAGAGGAGGCATGGGAGAAGGTCATGTGTTCAGATGAGACCAAAGTAGAACCTTTTGGTATCAACTCCACTCGCCGCATTTGGAGGAAGAAGAAGGCTCAGTGCAACTCCAAGAACACCATCTCAACCGTGAAGCATGGTGGGGGAAACATCATACTTTGGGGGTGCTTTTCTGCAAAGGGCACAGGACGACTTTAGAACACCTAAAACATTTGCTAATAAATGGGTATACTCAGTTGAACCACCATAAAGAAAACCCAAGACCTTTTATAAATTTTCTTGATACGATAGATTAAATATGTGTAGACAAATAATAACGGACAACACCTAGAACAAGGTAGGTTTTGTTAAAAAAAGTACACATCATCTCAGAAAAAGAGGGGGATATCAAAATAGGCCCTCTTAAGAACCAATAAAAGCAATAATTTTAATATACAAATATATAAATAAAATTATACATTTGTATAATAAAATTATTGCTTTTATTGGTACTTAAGGGGGCCTATTTTGATATTCCCCTCTTTTATTGAGATGATTTGCACAGGACAACTTTACCATACTGAAGGGAGGATGGATGGGGTATCGTGACATTTTGACTAATAACCTCCTTCCCTCAGTAAGAAAATTGAAGATGGGTCATGGCTGGGTCGTCCAACATGACATGAAACACAAAGCCAGGGCAACTAAGAAGAGGCTACGTAAGAAACATTTCAAGGTCCTGGAGTGGCCTAGCCAGTCTTCAGACCTGAACCCAATAGAAAATCTTTGGAAAGAGCTTAAACTCAATGCAGCCCGGCGACAACCCCAAAACATGAAAGATCTGGAGAATATCTGTATGGAGCAGGTGACCAAAATCCCTGCTGCAGTGTGTGCAAACTTGGTCAAGAACTAAAGGAAACGTCTGACCCCTCTAATTGCAATCAAAGGTTTCTGCACCAAATATTAAGTTCTGTTGTTCTATTGTATCAAATACTTATTTCATGCAATAAAATGCAAATTAATTATTTAAAAATCATACAATGTGATTATTTTTTTTTAAGATTCTGTCTCTCACAGTTGAATTGTACCTACGATAAAATTTACAGACCTCTCCATTCTTTGTAGGTGGGAAAACGTGCATAATCGGCAGTGTATCAAACACTTATTTTTCCCACTGTATATTATATTATATTTATTATTCTCTTCTTCTGATCTCTTCTGATCATAAACAGACAGCAGGAAAAGGTGACATTTATTTTTTTGCTTTTGTGCAGCATATATTGAACATATCCATAGATCTCCAGTCACCCAATGGAGGTTAAAGAGTCTTTCCTTTTGGTATACAGTGAACCACTAAAAAAAACATTTACTGAATTTAGGGCTGATGTATGCCACTGTATAGTTTTCAGTGGTCTATTCTAAGAGATTTCCCTGATCTGAATGTAAAGGTAGTAGCGTAGCTACCGGGGGGGGCAAATGGTGCGGTGGCCCCCGGCCCTGCGTTCCGAGGGGACCACCCGGAGCTGCACAACACTTAACTCTATCGGCATGAATAAACAGTCGCAGATCTGTGCTGCCCCATAGTATAACACTGGGACGAAACATCATACAGCACTCGGCCATGTTATATGCGTTTGTGAACGAGCCCTATGAAGAATAATTTTCTGTAATCAGGATTGTCGGCATGTTGTATGAGTAACCTTCATTTCAATTACTTCATTATTAGACTGTATGTCCATGCCAACACGTGGGAATAACCTTATTAAAATGTAGACTCCTTGCTCCCCCTGCTGATATTAGTAGAAACAAATGTGAAAAATCTGCACATTCTTCACTAAGTAGATACTAACCTCAAGTCAAAAACTACCAGAAAAGTTACTATGCCTCCCTTTTCTTCTAGTAAAAGGAAACTGTACCACTGGGGCTGGTTGTATAAACTGGTATGGCAGTGTAGGTCCCAGTACGACAGTTGAAGGGGTCGTCCGGTCTAAAGCTAACAGTCTGAAATCACACTGTGTGACTGCAGACTCGTGAATCCTCATATTGCGTATATCCCATCTGCTGGGCACATGATCGCATGTATGCACATCACATACTTGTGTTCACATGCCCCATGCTCCCAGCTCTGGGAATCCTCATAGCGTGAAGTGCGCACGATGTGAGGATTCACAAGTCTACAATCACATAGTTACTACAGACTTGTAGATTAAAGGGAATCTGTCAGCAGGTTTTTGCTATGTATTCTGAGGTCAGAATGAGGTAGGGGTTAAAACACAAAATTCATTGATGTCTCACTTATCAAGCTGTGTGCTGTTGTTTATTTACAGTGAAGTTTTATCACCAGGACATTATCATTGCTAGGACTACCTGACGTGGGCACTGGTCCGATTCTGCCCCCTCCTGTGATAAGCAGCTCGCTGTCTATATACTATGCACATACAGAGCATGGTGTGGGCGGGGGCAACTTTCTCAACTCTGTGTCACAACTTCTAAGAATCTAAGTGATACATTGTTGAATTCAGGGTTTCTTTTCCTACATCATGCTACTCTAATATTTATGGTTCTTTGTATGGTGTTGATTTATCTTGCTCTCAGATGAGGTAGCAAAAACCGGCTGACAAATTCCCTTTAATACCGGACAACCTCTTTAAAAAATGATATCTGTAAATAGTAGTGATCCGTTGTGCTAGTGCCGAAAAATCAAGTTTTAACACCACATGCAAATTAACCTAGAAGTGCATAAGGGCAATACTAGTACATCTTTTGTGCCCCCAATGCACATCCAGTCTACTTGGCATTTGGCTTTAAAACTTGATTTCCTGGCACTGGTACATTGTATTACTACAAAACAGGTATCATTTCTTACTGTTGTACTAAGACCTATATGTAGATAACGCAGAAAGTACGAAAACATCAGCCAATTGTAACCCGTGTGACCCAAAGCACCAGTCAACCTATCCTGCTCCCAAACCAGGTTCACATACATCAAAGAAGCAGAACTTTCATGGTATAAGTTGGATCAACAATGAACTCCTCACTTTTGGAGAATGCTGGTGAATGCATTACTTCTTTTGAGGACATATGCAACCAACTCACAAATTATTAGATGTAAAAAAATCCTGACATGTTTCCTTTAAAGTCAAAAGAGCACTGAAATCCCCAAACTCTACTAGGCAAGTCTGGGACTGTTGGCAACTGTCAGTGGCACATATGTAGGAGTGGTGGAGCTGATGGTCTGCTCCCTGACACTCTGCAGGGTTAAATGCATTTGATGTTTATGTATGTTATAAACACTCACTGGGGCTACAATTAGCTTAGACAGGGTTAACTGTAATGGCTGGCCCAGTTTGGGAGGGGGAACTGAGAGTTAGTGTAAAGGATAGGAAGTAACAGAGTTAGTGAGTGCTCAGCAGCGACAAGTGACAGGCTCAGAAATTGGGCTTCTAGGGAAAGCGTGAGCCCAGAACCTCGGGGCAGTGGATTGTCAGAGAGCGGCTCCGCACGAGTTCCCCTTTGCCAGCTGGGGAACCTCGAATTTGACTTTGGGGACCGGGGGCACACTCCTTCTGCGAAGCTGCAGGAGAAACTGGACTCAAACAGTGAGAAGCTAAATGAGACAGTATCCAGATATACTGCTAGAACAGGAGAAGATCCTTTAGAACTAGAAGAAATAGTAAAAGGGATGTTCTACCTATAAAGATCCCTATACCGATAAACAGGGCTGAAGTTGTATCCGGTACATGGGGGAAACATGACAACCCATTGGGCCTTGTCCTCTATATCTGCCTGTAAATACTGTAATTATTACCATTCACCAAGTAAAAGTTTGGATGTGTTAATGAACCTCATGTCTCCTCGATGAATTACTGCCTTGATTCCAGAAGAGGGATTCTTGGAGTCAGAGGAGGTCTGCAGCCCTAAAGTAAATGTGATGCCCCTCACACACAGCAGCACACCAGGACTGGAACACGAGTTGTCTGTAGGGTGCCAAAGCGTGTGGGAACAGAAGCTCGTCCATGACTACCTCGCTTGGGCATCTTACCCATAGATGTATGTGGCCAGTGGCATGTTGACTCTTATTGATAATGCTGGTGGAACAATAAGGTAGTGTTTACTCTATCGTGACCACATAGGATAGTGTCCACTTTATTATGCGTATCGCTCTGTAAAAGAAAAATTAAAATTGTGCATATTAATAGGAATAAAGCCATCACTTATGTGTATCATAAGTGTTTCTGCAAATTTGTTAGTGCATCAAACCATTTGTATCTATGTGCATGACTTTATTTTTCAATATCTTTCCCAACATGGCAGATTATTTTGTGCCCTATGGGTAGGGTCATTGAGAACTATCACGTCAGTTCACTATGTCCTTTGTTACTTGATATACAGTAAAGCATTTCCAGTACAAATCAATGAATTAAAGGAAATTACCTCAGTTTTGACCTTTCGAAAACGTATAAATGTAACACCTACTCTCAGGAAAAGGTTGTAAAATGCGTACTTTAAAATAGAATAGAAATTAATAGAGAGGCAGCATTTTAATAGACAGGCAGTCTGTAAAGGACAAATGTTTCATTTTCCATCTATATTATGTAGCATACAACATACAATACTTCCATTATAATCTGCCATATATGGCCAATATAAGGTTTGTACCCTTGTCCAGCAGAATCGACTTTACATTATGTGCACATGAATACGTCATGTACCAAGTCAAGAGACCATACCTGAGCCTATGAAAACCTTATATATCACTTATTGCTTGTAAATAATGCTGAAATGTGAATCTACTTGCATAGAAACAATGATGAAATCGAAGGTTTTCTTTTGTAACTATTGACTAAACAGTCCAAAAAAATAATCTTTCAGTAAATTAAGAGGCCCACTAGTGAAAATGTTTAACCTCAATGCTCCTGGGTGGAATACCACAATTTTTCTTTACAGGTCAGGTAGAAAGAGAATCAAAGGCTCCCATACACATTAGATAAAAGTTGACCAAACCCATTAATTTAAAAGGAACTTGTCATGTCCCAAAAGATATTAAACTGTAGATATGGGATTAATCTTCAGGTTAATAGCATTCCAAAGCTGCCCAGTTGCTGCACTGAAAGCCTGACTTTTGGATGGAAATGAACTGTTCCTCCCGGCAGCTTCTGGCTTTCAGTCATAGAGGCGCGACCGTCATGGCTTCAGTCACTGCTCAGTTCATAGTAAGCGGTGACTGTAACCGGCTCCGGCACTGTCTGACACTGGGTTCTGCAGTGCATCAGTGCTGAGCATTCCCTTTTTAGAGCTTTTGTTGGGCAGGTGTTGAAATAGTCAGGTCTGTGTCCTACTCTGCACCCTCCTATTTTGAAGCCCGCTGGCACTTAGTGAGGTGAACTACAAGAGTTAAGGTTATATGTACTATTACTATTTATTTACTTACTGAAGGGTATTTGCTCAATTGTTTTTATCATAGGTTTTGTCTGTTAAAGGGGATACTCAAGACTTTGTCAAAAACAAAAAATGTACCTAAGCACCAGCAGGCAGGTAGTTGCTTCTTACCTGCCTGCTGTGCCTGGCGTCATTCTTCCCCAGCAGAGACCAGTCACAGACCACTCTTACTGGTGATTCAGCTGCCTGTGCTGATGTCATGTCGACAGAACTGTGCAATTTTTTCCACTCTGCTCTGTTGACAGGGTGGAACTTTCTGCGTCACTCTGATTGACAGCCGGATCCCTGCTGCCTAACTGGGAGAGTCGATTGTCAATCTGCATGATATCAGAAGTCACGCCACATGTGGCGTCAGCAGAGGCAGCTGAATTGCTGGCAGGAGCGGTCTGTGACTGCTATGTGCCAGGGACGAAAGACGCCGTGGACAGCAGGCAGGTACTTAGGAACTGCCTGCCTGTTAGTGCTTAGGCTCAATTTTTGCTTTTCACAAAGTGTCAGATATCCCATTTAAATGGTCACTGTGTGAATCTGCACCTACACATTGCACTTATACCAACATGTTTGCAGCTCCATTTTTTTTAATATATGATTTTTATTGAAAGTTTTATTAAGTAATACAATCAACAATTTCAACAAAAACAAATCGCATCCAGTCACTGATATTGTGACAATGTCCACTGAAGGAAGAAAAGAATTAAAATAGAACAACCTGCTTGTGACTCTTTGTTAATAAGCGCATCCTCCTTTTCCACCTCAATATAATCAGAGCTGCCATAATAAAAATAATTTAAGGATTATTTTTGTTGTTAGTAAAAGTGTAGTGAGAAGACACTTTGGAGGGCTCTCCAATTTGTTGGTTACAGTGTTTGAGTCACTCCAATAATGTAGAAGAGCTACTTGGGGAGTCATAAAACAGTCAGGACTCCATAGGGTGTCTGATACAATTTTCCAGAAGAAGGCTGTACTAGGCCAAAACCAGAGACGACGGAGAAGGTCAAATTCCATGAAGTGGCATACGGAGCATAATGGTCTTAGATATATTAAAATCCTTAAAAAGCCCTGTGCATAATCTTAAATTGTGTTCTCTCCCCCAAGATTCATTGATAATGTTTTCCATTTTTTCGGGTTTGCTTTATTTTCTTGTACTTTGTACATACATGGCCTTGGTTCCCCATTTTTTGGGCTGGGCTTTTTGTTTATATAGCTTTCCACAGGTAGGTGTGGAAATAGTCAGGTCCGGGTCCTGCTCTACCCCCATCTATTTTGAGGTCTGCTGGCACATAGTGAGGTGAACTACAAGAGTTAGGCTACTTTCACACTTGCGTTTTTTTGCTGCGCGCTTTTTGCGCACACAAACGCATGAAAAAAACGCATCATGCGATTGTGTGTGTTTTTTTTGCAGGTTTTGGTGCATTTTTTAAAAAAAGCATGCGTTTTTGCGCATACGTGCGCATTACAACGCGCACGTATGCGCACCCATAGACTTTAATGGGTGTTTTGCTGTAAAAAAAAAACACATTGCGTGCGCATGCGTTTTTTGGGGGCAAGTCGGACGCACAAAAAATGCAACAGGATGCATTTTGTGCGCCTGAGCGCACACTGAAAAAAAAAACGCAAGCACATACAAACGCGTACGTGCGCATATGCATGCGCACATGTGCGCACCCATGTTAAAGTATAGGGGAAAAAACGCATGCGTTTTTTTGCGCTAAAAAGCAGCGCAAAAAAACGCAAGTGTGAAACCAGCCTAAGGGACCATACAGTAATGACTTTTCTGCTCAGTAGCCTATGCTATTTACATGTACTATTACTGCTTATTTATTTACTTTATGCAGGGTATTTGGTCACGTATATTTATATGAGGTTTTGTCTGTTAAATGACCACAGTGTGACTGTGCACCTACACATTCCACTTACACCAACATTTTTGCCTGTCTGTTTCTACAGTTTTGCAATATAAATATGTTGTGTCTTGTTGCTATGCTCATTCTTGCCATGCTGCATGACCTGTGACATTCCACAACCTCACCTTTGTAGCAGAGTTTGGCTGTTCCTCACCCAGTTTTAACCCTCCCACTCAGCCGTTTCTGTTTCAGTTAATTACTATTTCAACCTACATATAAAAATTATGATCAGTATCATCTGTTTGGTATAATTGGTTACTCATTCACCTGACTTTAATACTACAAATATCCTAACTAACTGCAAGTGTACCTGAAAGCAATGATGATGTTTCAAAGGCAAAGGGCGGTCATACCAAATATTGATTTGATTTACACTTCATTTTTGATACTGCACTTTGAATTTTTGTTTTCAATTAAACTAGTAAGACTTCCGCTTTTGAAAGCATTCTGTGATGCTGAGTCACTTTTCATGGCCAAGCCATGAGCGTCGGAAGTCAAGGGGTCCAAGGTCAAAAGCCCGGAGGGTACGTAAAAGTCAAAGGGATAAGACAAACAGATAGGCAAGGGCAAGTCAAAAGGGGTAAAGCAAAAGAGTAGCCAAGGGAAAATCCAAGATCAGAATATACAATCTCAGAGCATGGAAGAAGCACACCACTTGAGCAAGGACTGATAGCCAGCCAGCTTAAATAATCAGCCAATCACCCAGAATAGGTGACACCTGGAAGACCCTGCAGGGTCAGCCAGTTTAGGCAGCTAGGCTCTCAATCGCAATAACTACAGCTCACCATTCACCTGCCTCAGATTGGGCAATTGGACTGTCACTCAACAATACTGACTGCTCAGCACGCACCTATTCTATACTGTAGAGCATGTGAGCCATCACTCCCAGCATAGTGGAAACGTGACACATTCTTACTTTACAGCATTTTTTCCATTCCTGCCTAAAACTTATGCACAGTACTGTGTATAATCGAAACTATACAGTATGTTTCAGATTGCATCAGTTCTTATTCATGATTCCTGCAATTTCATCACCAAAAATTCTTTCCTGCAGAACAGAATTATTTAATTGGTGACTGAGAACTTCTTGTTGTTAAAATAGCCATGGAGGAGTAGCAAAGAAGCTACTGGTGACTATTATAAAAACTGGAACATCTTCTATCTGTGCAAAGACTTCCATCTACTCAACATTTGGCCCTACTTTTCTTCAGAGAGATTTTCCTCATCCATGGGCTTCCTGCTCATATAGTTTGTGAATGAGGTGTACAGTTTGTTTGCAAAATCTTCAAAATCTCCTTAAACGTATCCGCTACCATCTTTAAATCTATGATCAAAGGATCAAACAGTTTATGGAACAACATTTTTGGATCTTCAGTAGCTTTAGCAAAGCTGGGTTTGTCAGGAGGCACAAGTGAAAAGAAAACCAATGTCCAGCAGTGTAGTAGTGGCATAGAAGCCAAATTACCTGATTACTCAGGTGGAAAATTGCTACCTGAGCAGGCTTATAACGCCTCCTCACGTGATATCAAAAGAGTGCACTGAGTTAATGTGTTAACCTGACCAGCATGGAACTAGAGGGAGCTGGATATCGGAGAAGGAAGACATAGAGCTCATTACTGGAGCAAGGACAGCTGAGTAACAAAGAAGGGAAAGCTTACATTGTTAAAACATTACCTACCTTTGACCCATTTTATGTGAACAAACGCCCTGTTTTAGGGATTTTTACTAAAGTGTTTTATGCTATGTCAATAAGAAATAAATGCACATTTTGACTGGGGGTCAATTAAAAGTATTTAGCACAGTACTTAGCACAATTGACTTTAATAAACTTTGATAGTGAATACTATTGAAACACGTAATGGTATGGCTTATAAGGGTGTAGGTTATATACCAGGTGGCTGGGTAGGTTATTAGTATAAGGATGGTGCACTGTGCTGCAGCGCTCCTACCCCTGAAGACAGCAATCGCGTTAGGTATATTGTGTTTTGTGCATTATGTCTTGCATCTGTGTATATACAGTATTGTGTCATGTGAATAGTGGTGTAATATACACTGTGTAGTGTTATTATAAGTAACATACAATGTAGGATGTGATAGTGTAAGGTATTATAATATACAGTGTATAAGATAAATAGTATTGGGAAACATAGTGACGGTAGCTTAGGTAGTGGCATTAGGCTAAGATAAAGTTGATGTTTAGCCCACAGTGGGAGGGTTTAGCAATAGGGAGAGCGACTGCTTCCTGTTGGTTAGGCAGATAGGGTTTGGAGAGCAAAGCGAGCAGAGTTGCATAGAAGGATGATCCTAAGTTAGAGGAGACTAAGGCTATGTGCACACGTAGCGGAACTCTTGTGGAAATTACAGCGAGAATTCCGGATTCCATTCCGTGGGAAAATCGCATTTAAATTCCCGCGATTTTCCCACGGAAAAACTAGCGTTTTGTAAGCGTAATTAGCTTGCAGAATGCTAGCGTTTTCCAAGCGATCTGTAGCATCGCTTGGAGAACTGATTGACAGGTTGGTCACACTCGTCAAACATAGTGTTTGACGAGTGTGACCAACTTTTTACTATTGAGGCTGCCTATACAGCATCAGTAGTAAAAGATAGGATGTAAAAAATAATTAAAAAAATAAAAAATATTGTTATTCTTACCTTCCGGCGTCCCGTGCAGCCTTCCCGCCTCTCTCCACGCTCCGGTCCCAGTAATCCTTTGCGCGAATGACCGTGAGACTTCGCGTTCCAGCGACGTCATCGCGAATGACCGCGAGACATCGTGCTTCCGCGACATCATCGCGAATGACCGCGAGACGTCGTGCTCCCGCGAGATCGCGACGTCATCGTGGTCATTCTCGCCAGGGGTGGATTAAGGGTAGCCAGGGCCCGGGGCAGTTCAGACTCTGTGGGCCCCCCTCGTCACATGACGGGGGTCACGAATCGTAGAGCCACACTCTACATAGAGAATAATGGGGCCTCCAGCACCGACCTCCACCCGCAGAGCCGCACTCCACATAGAGAATAATGGAGCCTCCAGCACCGACCTCCACCTGCAGAGCCCCACTCCACATAGAGAATAATGGAGCCTCCAGCACCGACCTCCACCCGCAGAGCCCCACTCCACATAGAGAATAATGGGGCCTCCAGCACCGACCTCCACCCGCAGAGCCGCACTCCACATAGAGAATAATGGGGCCTCCAGCACCTACCTCCACCCGCAGAGCCGCACTCCACATAGAGAATAATGGGGCCTCCAGCACCGACCTCCACATAGAGAATAATGGAGCCTCCAGCACCGACCTCCACCCACAGAGCCGCACTCCACATAGAGAATAATGGGGCCTCCAGCACCGACCTCCACCCGCAGAGCCGCACTCCACAGAGAGAATAATGAGAATAATGGAGCCTCCAGCACCGACCTCCACCCACAGAGCCGCACTCCACATAGAGAATAATGGGGCCTCCAGCACCGACCTCCACCCGCAGAGCCCCACTCCACAGAGAATAATGGAGCCTCCAGCACCGACCTCCACCCGCAGAGCCCCACTCCACATAGAGAATAATGGGGCCTCCAGCACCGACCTCCACCCGCAGAGCCGCACTCCACATAGAGAATAATGGAGCCTCCAGCACCGACCTCCACCCGCAGAGCCACACTCCACATAGAGAATAATGGGGCCTCCAGCACCGACCTCCACCCGCAGAGCCGCACTCCACATAGAGAATAATGGAGCCTCCAGCACCGACCTCCACCCGCAGAGCCGCACTCCACATAGAGAATAATGGAGCCTCCAGCACCGACCTCCACCCGCAGAGCCCCACTCCACATAGAGAATAATGGGGCCTCCAGCACCGACCTCCACCCGCAGAGCCGCACTCCACATAGAGAATAATGGAGCCTCCAGCACCGACCTCCACCCGCAGAGCCGCACTCCACATAGAGAATAATGGAGCCTCCAGCACCGACCTCCACCCGCAGAGCCGCACTCCACATAGAGAATAATGGGGCCTCCAGCACCGACCTCCACCCGCAGAGCCGCACTCCACATAGAGAATAATGGAGCCTCCAGCACCGACCTCCACCCGCAGAGCCGCACTCCACATAGAGAATAATGGGGCCTCCAGCACCGACCTCCACCCGCAGAGCCGCACTCTACATAGAGAATAATGGGGCCTCCAGCACCGACCTCCACCCGCAGAGCCGCACTCCACATAGAGAATAATGGAGCCTCCAGCACCGACCTCCACCCGCAGAGCCGCACTCCACATAGAGAATAATGGAGCCTCCAGCACCGACCTCCACCCGCAGAGCCCCACTCCACATAGAGAATAATGGAGCCTCCAGCACCGACCTCCACCCGCAGAGCCGCACTCCACATAGAGAATAATGGGGCCTCCAGCACCGACCTCCACCCGCAGAGCCGCACTCCACACAGAGAATAATGGAGCCTCCAGCACCTACCTCCACCCGCAGAGCCGCACTCCACATAGAGAATAATGGGGCCTCCAGCACCGACCTCCACCCGCAGAGCCCCACTCCACATAGAGAATAATGGAGCCTCCAGCACCGACCTCCACCCGCAGAGCCGCACTCCACATAGAGAATAATGGGGCCTCCAGCACCGACCTCCACCCGCAGAGCCGCACTCCACACAGAGAATAATGGAGCCTCCAGCACCTACCTCCACCCGCAGAGCCGCACTCCACATAGAGAATAATGGGGCCTCCAGCACCGACCTCCACCCGCAGAGCCCCACTCCACATAGAGAATAATGGAGCCTCCAGCACCGACCTCCACCCGCAGAGCCGCACTCCACATAGAGAATAATGGAGCCTCCAGCACCGACCTCCACCCGCAGAGCCGCACTCCACATACATGGCTGCTCTCAGTGCTCTGTGCTGTGCGCACAGGACCTGTGATGAGGTCACAGGAGGGGAGGAGACAGGGGTCACATGATCGGGGGCCCTGACACCTTACCTCTTGTGATCTCATCACAAACCTTTGCACGCTACCAGCAGCATCAGCGTTCACGCTACTTGTAGATGCTGCTGGTAGCAGAGCACATAATGCCGCCCCCACGGTCACTCACTTTTAGGTGGGGAGAAGATGGAGTGCCATTGCAGCAGCCAGCAGGAATGTGGTGGGGGCCCCCTTAGAAGCTCTTGTGGTGGGGACCCTGGGGCTGAAGCCCTGCGCGGTGGCGGATTATAATGGGGGAATTTACTGGCCTGGGCTGTGGGCCCCTTAACCCCACTGGGCCCGGGGCAACTGCCCAAATTGACCTCATTATAATCCACCACTGATTCTCGCAATGGGACCAGGAGCGTGGAGAGAGGCGGGAAGGCTGCGCGGGACGCCGGAAGGTGAGAGTAACAATATTTTTTATGTTAATTCTATTTTTTGCAGAGATATGGTACCCACAGCCCCGAGGAGAGTATCCTCTCCTCCGGATCGTGGGTACCATCCGCAAATGTTCTGCTTACTTTTCGCATGGTGGGCACAGCCACATGCGGAAAGTAAGCAGAACAATGCATTCCTATGGGTGCAGGATCGCCGCGATTCGGCTAAATTAATGAGCATGCTGCGCTTTTTACCGCGAAGTGATTCCGCCGCGGAAAAAAAGCAGCATTAGCACAGCATTGCGGAATCCCATAGGAATACATGGGATGCTTATTTTTTGCGTTTTCGTGGCAAAATCGCCCGTTTAAAACCGCCGCGAAACGCAAAAAAAAGCGACGTGTGAACATAGCCTAAGGATGAGGGTTAGTGTGATCCTGAAAAGAAGTAAAGTGAGGGTTAGTGTGATCCTAAAGAGAAGCGACTGACGAAACAGAATGGACTTCTGCAAAGGTGTTCTTCGATAGTCACGAACACCAGAGCTTGTAAAGGCCCCGTCACACTAAGCGACTTACCAGCGATCCCGACACCGATATGAAGGTGTCAGGATCGCTGGTAAATCGCTATGTGATCGCTGGTGAGCTGTCACACAGACAGCTTCACCAGCGATCAGCACAGCGATGCCGAGCGCCCGGCATCGCTGGCCATCCTGTAAAAAATAGAATCAAAATAAAAAATATAGTTATTCTCACCTTCCGATGTCGCGTTCAGCCATCCCGCCTCTCTCCACACTCCGGTCCCAGTGATCCTTTGCACGAATGACCGCGAGATGTCACAGTCTCGCGGGATAACAAAGTCTCGCGGTCATTCGTGCAAAGGATCAATTGGAGCGTGGAGAGAGGCGTGATGGCTGAACGCGACGTCGGAAGGTGAGAATAACTATATTTTTTATTTTTTTAATTATTTTTTACACCTGATCGCTGGTCTCCCGCCTGTCACACGCAGCGATGCGTGCTGGCCAGCTGGAGACCAGCGACCAAAGAAATGTCCAGAGATTTCTTCCAGCGATCAGCGATACCGGCAGGGGGTCCGCTCGCTGATCGCTGTCACACACAGCAATCTCGCTGGTGAGATCGCTGTTACGTCACAAAAGTTGTGACTCAGCAGCGATCTCGCTACCGAGATCGCTTAGTGAGACGGGCCTTAAGGGTCCTAAGCAGGACTGACTACGACGGACTAATGGGGGTCCTGAGTGCGAGGATTCCAGGGCGCCAGTAGTGGAAGAAACAGGACGCAGAACCGAAGGACAAGTAAGGAGACTTGCAGATTAGGACTGTAGTTCTAAAGCTAGGTTGTGGCAGAGTAGGGATAAAACAGTGTGTCTCAATAGCAATGAAGTAAACTATGGAGGAAGAATATTGAAAGTGAAAAATGCTTTATACTGTTAAGGAAACTTCCTTAAGACTTTGTACCCGCTATCCCTTATATATAATCTTTAGCAAGTTACCATTCAGTAAAGAGTTTTTGTTGGAACTGAAACCTGTCTCCTTGAACTGTAAAACATATGGTCCTGGCAAGCCCACACCACCGGTTACATGTGGCCTGCACAGGCGAGATGCCCTCACAGCACGAGTCTACACACCCAGACAGGACCCACACTTTCAAGTAATACATTAGGGAGCTGGAGACGAATGCCTAACCTGCGGCTTCCGCCCCACATGGTGCTACACTAGTATGCTGTACAATTACTGATATCCCAGCCCTGGTTTTACAAAACTTTTAAAGAAGTCGTTGTCTTAATATGTGTGTGTGATATACTCCACTAAACTGTAGAAAATCAAATAACTGGTTAGAATGAAACTTGTGAAAGGTTTAACAAGTGTTTTTTTTGGCAGAGTCACCTGGAATCCCATGCCAATTTAATCAAAATTAAGCGAATGCAAAGAAAAGTTTGAAAGTAGTTTGATGTAGTTCCTGCAAATGTAGTTTCTGCAGAAACTCAGAATATGTACGTTCTACAGAAATACATAATATAACAAGCTGGACAGATCTATTTCCAAATGTTTAATGATCTTTTTAACATGACCATATGCTGCCATCCATTGATTAAAAATGCTGATGGCAATATTCAATGGTCCACATACAAGTAAAAAAAAGTTTATGGTATGTAAAGAAAGCCTCCTTTTCAATATGATACTATAACAATCGAAATGTTAAGTCCTAAGGAATCAATTTCCAGGAAGATGATGGTCATTGTACAAGTTATTGTGATCATCATTTTAATGGTCTCAGTAAATGCTGGTAATATGCTCATTTTTATTTTCTTAGCAGGACTGTATTTAGGGTTGATGCGGTGCCATGTGCACTTTTGGCACTCAAAACCCATTGCACAGTCAGATCTAAGACAGAGACACTTTGACTCCATATATCTACAATGACAAATTGGCCCTTTATGGGGTAGTTAAAGACACAAGGTGTAATGTGTGAATTTTGTAGGATACATGAAGAAGAGAGCAGTGTTTCCTTATGATCTGTTTTAAATAATTGTCATTCGGGGGTGGAAGGTGCATGTACGTAAAGCCAAATTTATGGATGTGGAGAACCTAGTGAGAATAAAAACAAGTTCAATGTAATTTATTTACTATTCAGTAAGAACTAAGGGTAACCTCTTTCTAAAATTGGCAGACTTTTGTTGTAAATGCTCCTTCAGTGCTGTTTAATATGAAACTATATGAGCTAGCAATTAAATTGGAAGCACGATAATGAGTCCATTGTGGCCTGTGGGTGGCTGTTAGTAAAAAGTTACCAACCAATCATCTGTAATTTTGGATTAACCCCTCTCTGACCTCTGACGCACTATCCCATCCATGTGCCCTGGGCCTGTCTGACCATGGACAGGATAGTATGTCATGGCGATCGGACACGCTCATGGGGGGAGCGCGGCTGATCGCGACCGGGTGTCAACTGATTCTCACAGCTGACACCTGGCACTAAGTGCCAGGAGCGGTCACGGACCACTCCCGGAACTTTAACCCCTGGAACACTGCGATCAAACAAGATTGCAGTGTTCCGGTGCTGGCAGAGGTGCTGATAGCCCTTTTGCCTTTGGATCGGAGACCCCGCAGCATGACATGGGGTCCCGATCGCTCCCATGGTATCAGGCTCGGACTGGCCCATAGGGGAACAGGGGAATCCCTCGGTGGGCCCCTATGCAGGTCTGGGCCCCCAAGCCCACTGTATGGGCAGTACTTGGTTTAATTCACTTGATTCACTCTGTACAGAAAAAATGCATCATCTCCTCATTCATTAACCAAACTTCCCAGTTTATTATTATATAGAGATATAGGTAAATTTGTGAATGAGAGTAGTGTAATATTGGTATGCAGGTGAAAAGTGGGCCCCCAAAGTCAACGTTACTGGTGGGCCTTTGGTACCCCAGTCCGACACTGCACATCAGGGGTTCTCCAAACGCAACCTGGCGTCCGATCTCAATTCCAGCCAATTTTGCATTGAAAAGTCAAAAGGCGCTCCTTCCCTTCCGAGCTCTGCCATGCACCCAAACAGTAGTTTACCTGCATATATGGGGTATCAGCGTACTCAGAACAAACTGTACAACAACTTTTGGAGTTGAATTTCTCCTGTTACCCTAGGTAAAATAAAACAAATTGGATCTGAAATAATTTTTTTGTGAAAAAAAAAGTTAAATGTTCATTTTTTTAAACATTCCAAAAATTCCTGTGAAGCACCTGAAGGGTTAATAAACTTGTTGAATGTGTTTTTGAGCACCTTGAGGGGTGCAATTTTTAGAATGGTGTCACTTTTGGGTATTTTCTATCATATAGACCCCTCAAAGTGACTTCAAATGTGATGTAGTCTCTAAAATAAAATGGTGTTGCAAAAATGATAAATCGCTGGTCAACTTTTAACCCTTATAACTTCCTAACAAAAACATTTTGCTTCCAAAATTGTGCTGATGTAAAGTAGACATGTGTGAAATTTTACTTATTAAGTACTTTGTGTGACATAACTGTATGATTTAAGAGCATTCAAATTCAAAATTGGAAAATTGCAAAATTTTCAAAATTTTTGCCAAATTTCCATTTTTTTCACAAATAATGGCAAGTCATATCAAAGAAATTTTACCACTATCATGAACTACAATATGTCATGAGAAAAAACTGTTAGAATCACCGGGACCCATGAAAGTGTTCCAGAGTTATTACCTCATAATGGGACAGTGGTCGTAATTGTAAAAATTGGCCTGGTCATTAACATGCAAACCGCTCTTGGGGGTAAAGGGGTTAAATACCTGCAGTAAGGAAACCAACATTATGAAAACAACTGCTTCCACTGCTTTTGGAATGTAGGGTAGATTTCAGTTAAAAAATGCATAATTTAATTGTTGAAAAAAAGATTTTTAAGGATTCATATGACTGTTTTCATTTGCAGAAAATGTCATCTATATACCTAGACCAGGGGTGGGGAACTTTTTTTCTGCCAAGGACCATTTGGATATTTATACCATCCTTGGGGAGGGGGCGAACAAAATTACCAACTTGAAAATTACCCTGCTATATTTGATAAATATTTAATTAACTCTCCCTAATGTGATGGCTGGAACTTTTCTTTGGTGTCAAAGTGATGTTAGGTGGCATGGATGATGTTGCAACTCGTAACTGCTTTTTCAGGTTGACATGAGTCTGGGGGCCAAGCGACTCTTTGCGATGATAAGTTTTGTAAAGAATTGGCAGCAGTAAGTGGTACCGAACACAGATGTATGGTACACAGCAGGTCTCCTCACAGTGGGAAAGCCATCAATGCTCACATTACATTTATAGACCTGAAGCAGTGGGAGCTATGCAGTATACATCACACAGGAGACACCAAGGCTGCTGTATATACATCACACAGGAGACACTGAGGGCACTGTATATACATCACACAGGAGACAATGAGGCTGCTGTATATACATAAGACAGGAGACACCGAGTCTGCTGTACATACATCACACAGGAGACACTTAGTCTGCTGTACATACATCACACAGGAGACACTTAGTCTGCTGTATATACATCACACAGGAGACATCGAGGTTGCTGTATATACATCACTCAGGAGACACTGAGGCTGCTGTATATAGATCACACAGGTGACACCGAGGTTAGGGTATACACTTGACCGGAAATGCTAGAGTTGGGGTATACACATGACAGGAGACACAAAGGATGGGGCATTTACATTAATAATGACACTGGGATGGGGCATATATATTACTGTATTACTGGAGGCACTTAGCTGAGCATGCACATCACAGAATACACTGGGCTGGAGCATACATATCATAGGAGACACTCTGCCCACAGT
Organism: Dendrobates tinctorius; assembly: GCF_039654945.1. Lineage (NCBI taxonomy): Eukaryota > Metazoa > Chordata > Amphibia > Anura > Dendrobatidae > Dendrobates > Dendrobates tinctorius. The sequence goes on along the minus strand of NW_027361823.1, from coordinate 7,469,555 downwards.
GTTCGTCTTGACAACGTAATCCTATATTGCATGTTCCACAATGCTCTGTAGTGAACACTGCATGTGTGTGCTCACAAAGTAATAAGATATTAAAGGGTTGGCAGCCATCAAAACGTAGCTGCCGGCCAGAGAACTTCGGTCTCTAGGAATCTGCTAGGGGGGAGGTCCCTAGGAATCTGCTAGGGGGAGGTCTGTAAATAGTCCGCCGGCCGCAGATTCCACAACCCTAACCTAGACTGACCAATGGCATAATTCTTGAAAAATAAATTGGTAGACTTGTTCGTCATCATAAAATTCCTTATAGGTGTTTGTATATATGGGAGGGTGGGTTACATTTGACCCCATTGCTGTGCTACAAATTTGTACATAAGAATTATCACTATGTACAACAAAATTCATAAAGGACGTTATGTAACTAGTGTAAAGACAGTTGAATGGAATCATGATAAAAGATTTTTGTTGCTTGTAGGCCTCTGTAATGTGGATTGAGGTCCACAAGCTGTTGACGTTCATAGTTTCAAGGATACTATTTGAACTTGATGAATTGTCTGTAAAAATTCAGATCACTAAAAAGATGGAGTCTGTTGAACCTACTATATGATGGCCCAGGATTTTCTGTTGGGAATTGCACAAATTTGTAAGGACGTAATAAAAAGGTATGACAACATATGGATTAATAAAGAAGATACCTTAGTAGTTATTAGGATATTGAGAATTTTGATTCTTGCAGTGAGGTCTATGTGTTTTGTTTGTTTTGCTTAGCGTTATTCTAGTTTCATCCTAGACTCCCAAAAATATTGATAGGTTATTTGGTTTCCTGTGAAAGTGATGTGTGTGTGTATGAGATAGAGAAACACATACTTCTTAACATTTGGATATTCATTTGACACTTTTAGGCCATGTGCACACGTAGGCCATGTGCACACGATGCATTTTTCCTGCGGATCTGCAGCGGATTTTACTGCGCAGAAACGCTGCAGATCCGCAAAGTGATTTACAGTATAATGTAAATCAATGCAAAAAAAAAAAACGCTGTGCAGACGCTGCGTTTTTTTCCGCGCGGTACAAAAAATGCAGCATGTCACTTCTTTTGTGCAATTTCCACCTGCTCAATTCTCCAAATCTGCAGGAGGAAAACCACAGTGGAAAATTGCACAAAAACCGCTGGAAAACCGCAATAAAAAAGGAAGAAATCCGCAGGAAAAATGCAGGTCATTTGACCTGCGGATTTATTCAAATCTGCCTGGAAAAATTCGCAGGAGGAAAATCTACGGCTAAGTGCACACATAGATTTTCCTCCTGCAGATTTTTCAGCGCAGATTTGAAGAAATCCGCAGGTCAAATGACCTGCATTTTTCCTGCGGATTTCTTCCTTTTTTATTGCGGTTTTTCAGCGGTTTTTGTGCGGTTTTCCACTGTGGTTTTCCCCCTGCGGATTTGGAGAATGAAGCAGGTGGAAAACCGCTCAAAAGAAGTGACATGCTGTATTTTTTGTACCGCACAAAAACCGCGCAGAAAAAGCCGCAGCGTCTGCACAGCGGTTTTTTTTTTTTGCATTGATTTACATTGTACTGTAAATCACTTTGCGGATCTGCAGCTTTCCTGCGCGGTAAAATCCGCTGCGGATCCGCAGGAAAAATGCATCGTGTTCACATGGCCTACGTGTGCACTTAGCCTTAAGTCCTGATCTGTCAGGAATAACCATAAAATCGCTTTGGAATATTCACTTTAATACAAATCTGCACAAGCCTGCCAACTGTGCCACATATTTTGCAGGACAATACCACAAAAAATGGGCAGTTGAGGGAGGATAAAAATAAATTGTAGACCCATGATGCAAACATAGTTATGTCGGGAAATGCCTTATGTAGGATAGTGCCCTACTAATGACATCACCAAGCATTATGTACTGTATAATGCCGATATGATAAATTAAGACAATTTAAAAATAACTACACCCTGCTGTTTCTGAATAGAATTATATTGTGCCTGACAGCTGACTATATAACACTGCCTAGTCAATAAACTAGGTTCAATCACCAAATGTGGGATTAG